>NC_083315.2:84573113-84946230 GCF_963455315.2 Globicephala melas
AATGGAAGCAGATTCTATAACTAAAAATGTATGATCTTTGTCCAGGCTCTGCCCACATGTTATCTTGAACATTTAAAACTGCTATGTTATTTTTAATTTATTTTTAAAAGCTAACTTCTGAAATGACTGAGATTTTATGAGCCTAGAGATTTCCTAGCAGAAGTGACTATAAGCCTTGAATGAAAAGGGATATAAAACTTGCTGAGCTGCCAAAGGAAATGTTTAGTGAGTAAAATTAAACAGGATTCCATGAAATTGGGTTTACATAAACTCAGAATTTAAAGGGGCTAATGCTGGGTTAAGAGAAGGCAGCAGATATGGAAAATCTTTATTAAATCAGAAAATTGTAGATCTAGAAAGACCTTAGAAGTTAGGTTGTTTAAACATCTCCTTTTCACAAGTAGAAACTGAGACAAAGAGATGGTGAGGGATTTGCACAAATCAAGATTGGTCTGTGATTTCCCTAGACCAGTGGTTCTCAATGAGTGGTCTGGGGAACCCTAGGAAAACTTGATAGTTTTTCAGAGGCTGCACAAGGACAAAAATATTTTCATAATAATACTAATATTATTCGTCTTTCAATTTTTTTCTCATGAATATATTGTGGAGCTTTACAAAAGCCACATGACATGTGATAATACAACAGATTGAATGCAAAAGCAGATATGAGAATCTAACTGTCTTCTATTAAGCTAGACATTAAAGAGATCTGTAAGGGACTTACCTGGTGGTCCGGTGGTTAAGACTCCACACTTCTAAAGCAGGGGATGTGGGTTCAATCCCTGGTCTGGGAACTAAGATCCCACATGCCATGTGGCATGGCCAAAAAAAAATAAAATAAAGATATCTGTAACCATATGAAACAATGCCCCTCCCCAAACTAAGTGTTTTTGTTTTGGAAAATATAGTTATTTTTCATAGAATTGTTATTTATGTAAATATATAATGGGTTTATTGTTATTATAATAATTACTCTTTTGGTAATATAATTAATGTCTTAAGACTATTGATACAATAAAATTTTTCAGTTTGAATTTCTAATGAGGTAAATATTGATAGATAGAACCTATATGGAGTCCTCATGAAGTTTTAAGAGTGTAAAGGGGTCTGAGACCGAAAAGTTTGAGAACCAATATCCTACCTTGGACTATAAGAAATAAACAGTCATAGAGAAGTCATACTGGCAAATGTGGGATGTATACACTTTGCCTTTATAGCTCTGGTAATGGGAGGGAGAAAATATGGGGGAAATTATTAAATTGGATTGTTGTATAAGAAAAGAAAGAGACAGACTTTTCTAGGATTAAATGTTCTGGAAATTATAAAAGTTGACCACGGGTCTTAGAAGAGAAGACAAGCCCTAGACAAATCCCAATAAAAAACATTTTCCAGGGTGCATTACATCTATTCAAGCTAGGAGGAAATTGGATTAGATTAAGTGTTGACTAAGGGTCATTAAAGATTAGAGGAAGTGAGAAAATCATAATTCAAAGAGTCATGTACCACAATATTCATTGCAACTCTATTTGCAATAGCCAGGACATGGAAGCAACCTAAGTGTCCATCGACAAATGAATGGATAAAGAAGATGTGGCACATATATACAATGGAATATTACTCAGCCATAAAAAAACCCAAAATTTAGTTATTTGTAGTGAGGTAGATGGACTTAGAGTCTGTTATATAGAGTGAAGTAAGTCAGAAAGAGAAAAACAAATACCATATGCTAACACATATATATGGAATCTAAAAATAAAAAAATGGTTCTGAAGAACCTAGGGGCAGGACAGGAATAAAGACACAGACGTAGAGAATGAACTATGGACTTGAGGACACTGGGAGTGGGAAGGGTAAGCTGGGAAGAAGTGAGAGAGTGGCATGGACATATATACACTACCAAATGTAAAATAGATAACTAGTAGGAAGCAGCCGCATAGCACAGGGAGATCAGCTCGGTGCCTTGTGACCACCTAGAGGGGTGGGATAGGGAGCGTGGGAGGGAGACGCGAGAGGGGAGGGGATATGGGGATATATGTATATGTATAGCTGATTCACTTTGTTATAAAGCAGAAACTAACACACCATTGTAAAGCAATTATACTCCAGTAAAGATGTTAAAAAAACAAAAGATTAGAGGAAGCAACCTAAGTGTCCCTCAACAAATGAATGGATAAAGAAGATGTGGTATATATCTTGTGGTATATACAATGGAATACTGCTCAGCCATAAAAAAGAATTAAATTTTGCCATTTGCAACCACATGGATGCACTTAGAAGGTACTATGCTAAGTGAAATAAGTCAGACAGAGAAAAACAAATACTATATGATATCACTCATATGTGGAATCTTAAAAATACAACAAACTAGTGAATATAACAAAAAAGAAGCAGACTCACAGACATAGAGAATAAACTAGTGGTTACCAGTGGGGAGAGGAAAGGGGGGAGGGGAAATTTAAGGGTAGGGATTAAGAGACACAAACTATTATGTATAAAATAAGCTACAAGCATATATTGTACAGCACAGGGAATATAGCCAATATTGTATAATAACTATAAATGGAGTATATCCTTTAAAAATTGTGAATCACTGTTTTGTACACCTGTAACACATAATGTTGTATGTCAACTATACTTCAATTAAAGAAAAGATTAGAGAGAAAAGTAATTTATTGTAGTATGGTATTTATATTCTTTTAAATCAAGCTCTAAACTTTGTATCCTCTTAAACTAATAGTAGTCAATATTTATGTTCATCTGTTTTGAGGCATTCTATTTTTAGAGAAAAGGTATAATTGAGTGGAAAGCATGTAATAATCTTTGACTCAGTGAAGCTTGTGAGGGTCAGTGTTCAGACCATGAAGTTGTGACACAGGCAGTTGTCCTAGATTGTATCAGCCCTTCAGAAATAGTAGGGGAGAAATACATTACTATGTCATTCATTCATTCAATAAATAATTAGGTGTCTGGTGTCTGCCAAGCTGTAAGACCAAGCCTGCAAAGGTAGGCTTAAGGAAAGATTGGCTTAAAGAAAGATTTGTCTGACAGCAGTATGTGCAACAGCCAGGGGTGGGCACAAGGATTGGAGATGAGGGATTGGAGCCTAGTCAAGGCTGTCATTCCCAAACCTGGGGGGCAGGTTAAAAACACAGCCCTACTAATACAGACTTCCTGTGGGAGGAAGACAGAAACTTTAATTTTGAAGGCCCCCTGTGAAGTGTGCTTGTAGCCAGGATTGTGACCCAAGAATGAAAGGGCTTTTCCAAGGAGTAAAGGGGGTGAAGAAATATGTCAGCAAGGACTGTGAACTAATGCATAAACCATGGCTTTGAATGGCTAGAGTTCCATATGGAGATCATTTGGCATGACACTGATAGCTGATTCCTACAGTCAGTCTTGAATTTCACATTAGGAGACAGGCAAAAAAAAGCTCTCAGTTCTGCTCAATAAAAAAGGCTTAATTTAAATGTATCAGCCCTTCAGAAATAGGAGTCAAGGAAAATAACAAGGCTGTACACATCAGAATGAAAACACTTTTTCCTGTAGATAGAATATTTCTAAGTTAATAAAACAGGAGTAAAGCCAAGTGACTTGGGTAATGACCTTTTAACCAAAGGCACTGAATACTTTACTAGTGGCTAAAGCATGCCCATTTCCAACTTGCCTGGCTAGAGCCCAGGGACAGTCAAGTTTTGATGGATTTCACCGAATATAATCTACTTTCCCAACTTTTCTTTCAGTTCGAAACCCAGAAGGACAGATAAAGCTTTATTCCAAAGGAGCAGACACTATTCTGTTTGAAAGACTTCATCCATCCAACGAAGACCTCCTGACCTTGACGTCAGACCATCTCAGTGTAAGTGCCTCTGTCATAAGGTTAGCACGGTGGCCCTTTGGCTGCTTCCTATGGTTAGGTCTTATTTTTAAAATATCAGTTAAATGATCTGACTTCTGAAATAGAAAGCATGTGAAGAACGGTTCCACAGGAAACTGTGCCAGTGAATGTTTAGAAGCTGGCACGTGGACTTACCCCCTACCCTGCTGAGAGTCTGGTCGGTCTCACCGCAGGTGGATTAACACACAGCAGCTGAGAAGTAGCCACTGAGTGTGGGCTCCTGAACTCCGGCCAGAAGACTCAAGACCCCAAGGGTAACCTGCTCTAACTTCCCTACAGCTGGGGACTGTTTCACTGGGTGACTGGACTGGTTTAGGGAAGAGGAACAGGAGGGTCGCTTTCCCTTGGGTTCTGATGTGTCTGGTACTAATGGAATCTCTTATGGTTACCTCCAGGGAATAGTTCAGGGTCGTGTTTATATGGTGAGGGGGAAATAATCTCTGTAGCCAACTTTCTCCTCTAAGAGTTCTTTTATTCAGGTCATAAATCATGATGAGTCACTAGTGTTCCCTAGGTTGAAGTTACCAAATGCATATATCCTAAGACTATGCATAGTTTCTTTCCAAAAGCTTTGTAAAGGGAGCAGGGATGGTCTTTGGCACACCTTTTTTTTTTTTTTTGCAAAAGAGTAAGGGTCTATGAATTAATATGAACATTATTTGATTTAAATCTGAGATTCAAGGCTCTCTCTATCTGTTTGAGGTTCTGTTTAACCCAATATGAAATGTAAGGGCAATTGCTCAAAACTCTTATTTCCTCCTTGGTTTCTCTCCTTTAAAAAACTATTGAGGAGTGGGATGGGGAGGGTGGGAGGGAGATGCAAGAGGGAGGGGATGTGGGGATATATGCATACGTATAGCTGATTCACTTTGTTATACAGCAGAAACTAACACAACTTTGTAAAGCAATTATACTCCAATAAAGATGTTAAAAAAAGATTAAAAATTTTTTTAAACTTCCAAAAAAAGAAAGAAAACAACTATTGAGGATTCATTTTCTTTGCCAAGCCGTATATTTAATATAAAACATTCCCTGAATCTTTAAACAAACAAACAAACAAATAAAAAAACTCTGGCTGACTTTAAGTTTAAAGAATGATGGTCTGGTAATATTGGTTACAAACATAGCTATTGTTTTTGTCTTTCCAATAGAGCATTCTTGATTTTCTTTTAATCTTTTCCAGAAGGCTAGCATGGTCTTTTAATTTTTTTTTTTTTTATGGAAACAACATTGGAATCATAAGTATTTGATTTTGCCATTGCTCAAACACCAAGGCCCTGGATTTTCATGCTAAAGTATGGGAAGCCAAATTTGATCTTTTTATATTTCTATGCAAAAGATTTATTTTCCAGGTAGTATCAATTTGACTTGCTTTCGCTTCATTCACTTTATTCATTTTGACTTCTAAATTCTGCGGTTTTAAATTTATATTTAATTATTGATTTTTGAATTGTTTAATGATAGGAAACGACCTTGTTCAAGTGTTCATTTAGAATTCAACTTGTGTTTCGTGCACTAATTAAATAACTTAAATCATCTGTCCCCTTTTGTAGTGTCATCTTAGAGTTGATTCACTGCTGTGCAGAACAAAGAGAAAGGCACTGTAATGCCAAGTGGGGTTGCAAGGGAGATGCAAGAGGGAGGAGATATGGGGATATATGTATACATATAGCTGATTCACTTTGTTATACAGCAGAAACTAACACACCATTGTAAAGCAATTATACTCCAATAAAGATGTTAAAAAAAAAAAAGTTAAAGTCAAAGAAGTGTTTGTGCAAATTAAGAGGACAAAAGATCCTTATAAAAGGCAGTAACTAGATTTTCAGATCAGTAGGGGACCCAGTGGTGGTCTTGGAGGAGGGCTTGTACAATGTGATTGCAATATCCAAAGTGCTACCAACTGCCTACGAGATAAATTTGGATAATTTTTCTCATGGTCTCTCTGGGCTAAACCACATCACCGCAGTATGCACTGACTTTTCTTTCCATTTACCTAATTAGGGTGTGTCATGGTTTAATATATGCTTGATTGCAAACCTGTGTCTGTCTCATAAGCCAGAACACAACAGAGAAGACATGCTCTGTGGCAGTGCCCAAAGGAGCAGAAATGGTTATGAAAACGCTTTCAGTGTGGAAGCCCATAAAATGACCACCAGAGGCCTAGGCAAAGTGGGAGATTTTTAGCATTTCCCCAAGCATTCAACATATGTTTCTAGCTATTGCAGCTGTGTGAAACACTTAGCAACTACCAGCCTCCTATTTTTATTTATTTATTTTCATGTTAGAAGCATAAAGCACTAGAGGTATAATTTAAGATTGTTGGCTTCCTGAGACACTAAATGAAGAGTATCATCCTCTGATAAATTTGACCTATTATTAAATACTAACTCCATAGAAAATAGTTTCTAGAAAAATAATGATTTTTTAAAAAACTAACTGGACTTGACTGTCTCTTTAAACTTTCAAACAGTTTTATTATTAAAATTAGGCCTTAATATAGCAAAAAAAGATTTACAGAAGTTCTAGGTTGAAAAGTAAAAGTCAGCCTCCATTTCTAGTACTACTTCCCAGAAGCGAGCATTTATATTAAACTTTTCTGCCTTTCTCTCTCACTTTTCCCCTAGAGTTATTATTATAACTTTAATTTATATCCTTAAATTTCTATCACCTGACATCTATTTATTCATCTATTATTGAATAAATGTATTTTATTATGGAAAATTTCAAACATAAACTCAAGTAGGACAGAGTTAATTTTAGATGTGGCTGTATTATTAGGAGGAAGGTGACAAGATTTTGGTGAGATGTCATGCTGCAGCCCCTTGAGAGAGCCTCCTACCTTTGATTTGAGAGCTATGGCTCCTCTGAGGGTTCTTTCTTCTCCCCTAAAAGCCAAGGGCCATAGGCCTTGAAACAGGCTGGGTCCCTCACATTACCAGCAGTGCTTCCTTCAGGCAGGGGATAGGTTAGAAACGAATATGTTGCTTCAAATTGTTATCTCAAGTCATGGGCACCATTGATCACCTCTCAACTAGGACCCTTCAGAGGGCATTTCAGCAGTCTTAAGGGGGAATGCTAGGTCCCTTGAATGTTTCAACCAAAAAAGACACAAAATAAAAATATCATCTCCCCTTTCCAAGGGGATTAGAAAGTTGGAGGTCAGGATGAGTAAGTAGTGCTCTTGAGATAAAATAAATTTGAGTGCAAAACTTCTTACCTATTATTGTCATTGTTGTTTTATTGCTGTGATTATTGCTTTGGGATGGTTCCTAAGTCTCCGTCTGCCCTGGCAGGAATTTGCAGGAGAAGGCCTTCGAACCTTGGCCATCGCATACAGAGATCTGGATGACAAGTACTTCAAAGAGTGGCACAAGATGCTTGAAGATGCAAACGCTGCCGTAGATGAGAGGGATGAACGGATAGCAGGGCTGTATGAAGAAATCGAAAGGGATTTGATGGTATGAGTTTAGAAGCATGATGGTTTGTGTTTACAGAAGGGATAATATGTGTTTAGAGATCTAGCATGGGAATAATCCATTGGCTAAATCATCTTGCACACAGCAGATGTTACTCTTTCAAACAATGAATCATGCTTTATATGTTGACTTTGAGCTTGCCACATGTGGCCAGAGGATTATTTCTATTAACAGTAGCTTGTGCAATTGGAAGTCCCCCAAGAGTAGAAGGTAGTAGACTCCCTATTCTTTGTCAGCCTCTGGTATGTCATGTTTTGTTTGATGTTATGTGTGGTGTTTTTTTTTTCCTCCATGCTTTATAACCCACCTTTTTAGAGCAGGGAAACTTGCCATGAAGAGTGGGGCTGTAGCTGTAAACCATCCTAGACCCATGAGATTCTGATGATATCTGTACTGTCCAGAGTGTGATATATTCTAGAAACCACTCTTCCCTGAGGCCCTAGTGGCCAGAATGCTTAGCTATTGTGAGGCATTAGGGAGCACACCTTGCTCATCTTTGGATGAAATGTTGCACAAGAACCTTCACTTTTTAGTTTATGGCATCTGATGGTTTGTTAATTTAAGAGAATGGCTCTAGTTTTTTTGTGATCCTGACTCTGAGATGAGGGCTCTACTTTGTACCCTTCCATGTTAATATAACTGGGGGATTCTTAAGTCCTTAGAAGTCCATATTATCATATTATCCTAATATGTTATCTGAGCATATCAGATCCCTCAGGTAAATTCTAACTCCCAGGATCTCTGCACTAATCGGAATGCCCATCAGTTGCCTTGATTAGGGAACCTCCTTCTAGGGTCCTTCCCAGCCCACCTCTGTACATAATAGGATGCTTGTTATATCAGTGCATCATACGCTCCATCTTCAATTCATGTCCCTTGACCTCTAAACTCTGTGATTGAAAGCTGTGGATGTTATGGGTATTTTTTCATGCATTAACGTGAGGTATTCTTTTTTAATGAAGCTACTAGGTGCAACTGCTGTAGAAGATAAGTTACAAGAGGGTGTTATTGAAACGGTTACAAGCTTATCACTAGCCAATATTAAGATCTGGGTCCTAACAGGAGACAAACAAGGTAATTTGAAAATAGATGATGATGTTTTGACAAGGGGGCAATAATTTCTGTGGTAAAATTTTAATTAACCAGAAAGCTTAATTAAGGAGACATTTGCCCGGTCCTCTGCATAGGAAAGAGTTGAAATACAAAAAGGAAAGCTCATATATTGCAAGAATTTACTATCAAACTAACAAAATATCTTCTATAGTATACCCTGTGGCCAGTTGAGTTTCAGCTCAATTGCCTCTTAAAAATAATAGTTATACCCGTAGGCAACAATGGTATTAAAAATGTTGAACTATTGGTTTGTATGTGCACTGCTCCTGGTTAGGAGAGGGAGTGGCACAGCTCTGAAGCAGGACATTGGAGACCTCAGCATTACTTCTTTAGTTTCTTCATGGTAGGAAGGTTTGGGAATCTTAGAGGAGGGGTAGGCTTTGGAGAGTCTCAAGGAAGCAGCTGTTTATCAGCTGGTATGGAAATATTTTGGTATTTTAACAACTACCACAGCTGTACCAGTGCAACCTGGCTGATTCCAGGACTGCCCATGCAGTTGTACAAGGAGAGCTGACCCACTTTCAGGCATGACAATATGCCAAGTCATCAGAGAAAGAGTCATTATGTTCAGAATACTGTGTTTCCTAAGAAAGAAAAGGGGATCAATACCTTTTGGATCTATTGCTAGCAGTGGTTAAAACAAAAATGATTTTCTGCTGGGCTATCAGTGGACCAGAAATATTCAGTTAAGTGGCACACATGTTTTTAAGATTCTATCTAACTTTTTTAGAACATTGGAGTATTTGCAGATATGATAAATCAGTTCTCTATACGTTTACACAAATCACTGATTACAAAAGATAAACCATAGAGAGTCGAGCTCTGTGTTGTGTTATTAGACTTCCTAGAGTTTGATGTTGATCAGTGGGTACAGCTGTTCAATTAGTTATGAATATCCACAAGTTTACTGTTTAGCTTTCATTTCTGTGGTTTCTACAAAGGACATTGTGAGGTTTTATCAGTTGTCTTCCTTGACTTAGGACAAACCTAATGATTCTATAGAATTCGCTGAAGTCTAACGACTCAGTAAAATTAGAATCAGATGATTATATTGCAGATGAAAGGGGGTACTTAACTATCCTAGGCTCCATTTCTACAAAATTAGAGGAAGGTCTAGTCAATATCATGTAATACTCTAGTTATCTAGTAGCAGCAGTCCTGGTTTTTTTTGAGGTGATAGCCAAATTCCAAATTTCTATTCACTTAATGGAAATATGGCAATGTTGCATGTGGAAGAACTAAAAAATTTTGTAAGATCATTTTTGCTGTTCAGCTGAACTTTTTGTGAGTTTTTTTTCAATTTGTCTATTATATCAGATTGAATAATAGCTAAGTTTAGTATTTCAGCTCTCTAAAGGCAGTATTTGAGACTTCTGGTAAAAATTTTTAAATGTATACATTTTACTAATCACAAGATCTTGGGACATTTTCATGAGTACTCATTTTGGGAATCAAAACGTTTTTTTAAAACTAGATGAGAATGCTGAGGATTCACAGATGTTGCTATTTCTCCATGGATTTAACAAATCTTTGAATTTCTCCCTGGGCTTCTTGTATTTCGTCACCGATCATGCTCTCTTTGAAGTTAAGGAGGCCTGTAGGCTATAAGGAAATAGAGCAAGGGCCTCAAAACTTTTATGAAAAGGTACTTATGTTATTAAGTAATGTTCTAACTGAAGTCGACTTTATTATGTATCAGAAACTGCCATCAATATTGGCTATGCCTGCAACATGCTGACTGATGACATGCATGACGTGTTCATCATAGCAGGGAACACAGCTGTGGAGGTCAGAGAAGAACTCAGGTAAGTGCTAGAGGAAGGAGGAAAGGAACAGAGGGAGGGGGAGGGGAAAGGAAAATCTGATAGTTGAGAAAGAGGAAAATCCCCTTTGAAGAAGAACATTTTAAAAGTCTGCCTAATTGTTTCCCCAGAACTTCAAAAAGTGCTGTCTTATAACAATTTTTGCTTGCTGGCGCTGGTAGGAGCTTCTCTAAACTCAGCCCACTCTGGGTCTGGCCAAATGGCTTAGAGGCCAACTGCTTTGCCGCTTTTGCTACAGTCTCGAGGGGCTAACACAGCCACCTCAGCACAGCAGTGGGGCACGATGGGCTTCCTTCACGTTCCTCCATCGTTTAACTTTTGTTCCTGAACTTTGAAAAGAAAGGAAGCCTTAACTGTCAGCACCCCACTTGATACTTATAGATGAAATCTCCCAACCGTTTTACATTGCCTTACTCACTGTAGAAAATGGCTGTATCATGCTGGTTAGAAGCTATGACTGGAGACTGCATATGAGTTGGGAAATCTCATGATTACTGACATAATTTTATTATTATTATTTCTATAAGTTTAACAAGAGAGTCCATAGGGTCTATTGGGAAAATATTAACAATTTATTTAATAATTAATAGTAATTAAAATTTTTACCTCAAGAAAATCTTTTTCTTTAAATGACTTTTTGTTTTGGGGGGAATTTAACTCTTGCTGAAGGAGGATAGATGTAAACAGATCAAGATTCTAACGAGCCTATTGCTAAATGCTTTGAGATAGTGCCTGGGACCCTATGGTAAGCAGTAGACATGTATTCTCTTGTTTCATTCTCAAAGCAACCCAGTGGAAGGTGTTATCATTATCCTTGATTTACAGATTAGGAAGTTGAGACACACATAGGGTAAGTAATGTGCCCAAAGTTTCACAGCTAGTCAGTGGTTCAGCTGGGGTTGAATCTAGGCAGCGTGGCCCCAGAGCCTGTGCACCCACTCACTTGTCACGTGTCTCTCTAAACACACCTTGGGTGTATTCTTACTCTCCTTAAATAGCTAATATAAAAAGTGCAGTCGTTGAGGCACATGGCTGCTTCACTTGAGGTCAGACACCAGGTTAGCAACTAGAGCAGAATGGATTTCAGGGAGAGAGAGCAGGTGTAAGAGGAAGAGTACAGGCTCTGTGTTAACTGGAGCCAAGTTGGAATCTTGTCTTCATGCTCCTGGCTGGCTAAGTGACTTTTGAGATGCTATTTAACCTCTCTTTGTTTGGTTTCCTCATTTGTAAAATGGGAAAACACACAAATACCTACCTTGTAAATTATTTTATTTGGGGGATTAATGTAAGAACATAAAGCTTTATGGCTATTCAATGAGCATCCTTCTTGCCTTCCCTCCTCTCTTTTCACTCCCTCCCTTCCTCTCGCCCTCTTTCTTCAGCCATTGTTCTCAATCTTTCCACCAAAAAGGACTAATTTTTAAAAATATTTCCCCAATAGACCCTATGGAGTCTATTATTAAAATCATATCAATAATAATAATAAAATTATATCAGTCACAGTTAATTAGATTTCCTAATTTTTATTTGGCAAAGACACACATAATCTTCAGTCACAGCTTCTAACCAGTGTGATATAGCAGTTTTTTACACCAGGTTGATATAAGGTAGCTGAAAGGAAAATAAAACTTTAAAAACTTAGGGAGTCTCTACGTTCTTATCATAGAAAATTCTACACTTTTCATTAACCTTCTTAAGACACTGAAAACAACATGCTGACTCCCATTGCAAATTTTATGGATCCTCTTCCTCTGTTGATTACATTGAATAACAATATTGCAGGTTGATGGGACAGCACACACAAAGGCATACAGACGTGAAAGATATGTTATGTTCCAGGAGCAACCTGTCAAGTTGTAGCTGGAGTGTACTACAGAGTTATGGGCGGGGATAATTTTTCAGAGATGAAGTGGTGATAGATTGAGTGATAAGCCAAAGTGAATATACTTTATCCTGAAGGTACTGGATGGATGGAGAGGACTTCTAAGCAGAAAAGAGACAAATCCAATTTTGCACTTTAGAAATAACACTGTAGTGGCAGGATAGATGGAGTATGTTTGACAGAAAATGAATGGGATGGGGAGATGGATGAGGAAGCTGTTGGAATACAATACTCAGGTTTAGGGATGATGAGGGTCGAACTAAGGCAGCGAGGTGGTAAGAACGGGCAAGGAAAAAGTGGAATGAAATTGATAGCTGTTTCGGAGGTAGAATGGATAGGACTTGGAATTCGACTTGATGTGAAGAGATGCAGAAGGAGGCTCTGTCATTTCTAGCTTGTCTGACTTCACAGCCTGGAATACACTGAGCTGCGCAAGAAGAGAAACTCATTAAATTTTCTAAAACTGAACTTGAACCCCTTTTCTGCCTGATGACAGAACAATTAAGTTAGGCACTCTGGGTAAATTTAGTTCACGTCTAGGATGTGCAATTGCCTTACCTGTCACTGATCCTCAGCGTCTATCCTGTGGCCTCTGGCACTTCCCATTTCTGTGTCCCTGTCTGGTCCCTGGTCTCTGGGTTGCTGGCTGTCCCTGTTGGCTGACTTCCGCATCCTCCTGAGGAAACATGGAAGTTTAGGGGCTCTTCCTTACCTCTCTGTGTCTGAGACATGCTCTCACATGATTACCTCTCTTTCTTCTACTACCCTCCATGTCACTATGCTTCAGTGGCAACGCGTCCATACTCAGATTCCTGAAAATTTATCTGAGAATTCCATTATCCACTCCCAGTCCAGGGTGTGGGTCAGCACCCAGGCTTCTTTTAGGGATTCACGAGCATCTAACCTCCTCTTCAAAGTCCCTCTCCTCTAGGCTGGATGGGAAATGGAGAAAAGGAGTCATTTTTTTCTAGTCTGTTGCTTAGGGCAACAGTTTATGCCCTGATTCCTTTAAGGATTAGTTTTTTGACACTTGAAGAAACTTTTCTCTTCCCTCTCAAAAAGCCCAATGAGTGGAGTTCCAGATTGCTGGAATTCAGGATGACAATGCTGCTATGAGTTTCAGGAGTCCATTTTGGTACTCAGAAAACAAAATCTTGACTCTTTTGTTTTCTCTGTATTTGGCCCTGTCAGATCCCCCGAGGCAAGGTATGTTTCTGAGTAAACAGAGAGGGTCACCTGTGGTGGCCGTGGTAATTGCAAGGGGTGGGGAACCGAAGTTAATTTCTCAAGATTTTATCCAGCCACATGTGGTTGACTAAGTAGGTGACATAATTGTCATTACATGGAAGGAATGTGGAGAAATATGAATTCCTATATACTGTTGTTGGGAGTGTAAGTTGGTAGAAACTTTCTAGACGGTGAACTAGCAATATATTTCAAAATTATGTATGTGCACAGTTTTGACCCAATGATTCTTACTTCTAGGAATTGTCCTTAAGAAAAATAAATGGACAAATGTATGTGTGTGTGTACGTGTGTGTGTTTGTATACATACATACATATTGTGGCATCGATTATGATAATAGAAAATTAGAAATTGCTCAAATACCCAGCCACAGGGATTTTGTTAAGTACTATGATATATAGATGGAGTGAGATACTATCCAGTCTTAAAAGTGATTATGTGTTTTTTGACATTGGAAGATGTCCACGAAATATTTAAGTGAAAAATGAGTTTATGAAATTTCATGCATAACATTATCCATTTTTTTAAAAAAGTATATATGTATCTATGTATGTATACGTATAAAACACTATACATCTATATCCATATCTACCTACCTACCTCCACATCAAGTTCTTGAGAACATATACATACAGTTGTTCTCTCTTGGTGATACAATTATGGATCATGTTTGCTTTCTTCTTTATGGCTCTTTGTGTTATCTGAAGTTGTAATAGTGTCCATACAATACTTTTACAATTAGGAAAAAAGCCAAAAGATTATCTCCATTTTTTTTAGTGAGGAGGGAAAAAAGTAAAGATTTTCCATCTAGACTAATTCTTTCAGGACTCTTGAGGCCACCTTGTTTAACTTGCTGGCAAATAATGTTTATTTCAATTCAGATTTGGAGATTACCCCATTCTGAGACTCTACAACAGAGAGGCAATGAATGATAGAAAATTCTGTATGAGAAGAATCAATACATTTATAGTATACAGTTGCTTTATGTTATGGGGAAAAAAGAGCATCCAAGAAAAGTTATTACTGGAGGTGCTGCTCTCTATAATCCTAATCTTGGCCACTTATATCTAAACCCATGGCTTTGGGGATGAAATATTGAAATGATAAATTTACACCACTCAATTTTCTTGTGTTACACCTTTGAGTTCAGTGGGTTAGAGTTTTGCTTTTTCATGCAAAAACATTAAAAAGAAGTATCAGAAGAAGAGGATATAAGTGATAGTAACTATTGGGAGGAAATGACCTAAATGCTCATATTTAAACCTGTCAAATATGTTTCAATTATTTCATAAACATTGATATGTAAGTTTCATGCATATCATGCATGCATACAGCTTGTTTCAAATTTAATGTCATGAAAATGTTTTAGACACATTGAGTCCTGGGTTAACTTTGCTGCCATAGCTGCTTTAGTATTCAGGGCATGCCCAGAAATCTACAATTAAACCCTGTTATGCTTTCTCCAAATATTACTGCATTGATTACATTTCTTCAATACATATGTCTTCTGCCCAAAGAAAAGCAGACTGAGGATGTAATTTTGCTTGGGCTGACAAGCAAACCCATTACATGTTTCATTTTTGTTGCATTGAGCACATGTTTTATTGTTAGGAAAATTAATTAAACCATGAAGTGACTCTACTGCTTCTGAGTAGTATCCTAGTGATATACCTAGGAACTGACATTTCCTCTTTAATCAACAAAATACATATTGCATTTTTTGCACACCTACTTGATGGAAAGTTATTGTTTGAATGAGCAGGGTTCATAAATGCAAATGGCTCCAGGGCCAAGCAGGAAATATTAGTTGTGTGATCTGGGCTGTACAAGGCATTATGGAATGTTTGGGGCGTTGGTGAAGGTGAACAACACGTTGTCCATAAATTCATACGGATTCTTTTTAGACATTATGCAGGCCAAACAAAATGCACCTTGTTCCTAATTCTCAATTTCTAGTCACCCCGGCAAAATGTTTTAGTAAGTTTAGTTTCTATCATAAATTGTAAAATTTTAGAGTACTCACTAATATTGGAGACCTTCCAGTACAGCCTGGTACAGCTGCCTGAGCTTTCATAATGGTATCAACCAGTGTGATTCACTGGTATCATTCCCCTAGATTCTAATAAAGATACCGCTTCAGGGGTTGAGTATCTTATAGGTCACACAGTTAATAAGGGATGAAACTTGGGCTTGACATCAAAATTTCATGTACTTTCTCCCTTTCTCTACTGTTGGCAGGGTACTCTTTTACCCTAACTGGTGCTCTAGTGCTATGCCTTTTTCCCAACCTAGAGGCAGCCTGTGGCTAACTATGTGTAAACCTTTTGGTGCAGTAGACAGAGCGCTAGGAATTTGAAGACCTGGGTTCTCGCCTGGGTCTGTAACTGACTAATCAAGTGGCTAGAGGTCAGATAGCTCAGCTGTGGGCATATGAGATATCAGAGGCAGACCTTGGGCCTGAAGCCAGATCTCCAGGTTTCAAGCCCAATGCTCATATCAAAGTCAAAATTGTATTTGTCTAAACATGACGTCATGGTTTCCATCTATTTTCTAACAGGTCGTTTTAAGGTTTGAATATAGAGCGCCTTAAGACTGAAAAAATGACTCTTTCTCCTACCATCTCTTTTCTTTATAGATTGCATGTAAGCTAACGTGGGCCTAACTGTGCTTTGCTGTGTTTGTGGTGGCATGGGGCTGTGAATGCCAAAGTCGCCTCAACCGATAATACCTTTCTGCATGCCAACATTGTAACAGACTGCCCTTCATTACAGAGCTTGGAAAAATCAGGCACTCTTCTGTTTTAGCATTTGTTACTTGTATTCTGTAGTAAAGCATTGTGTATCATGCCTGCAAAAATGTATAATTCATATTCCACGAAGGGAGTTATGTGTCGCTTTTTCCCTCCTAATAAATTGTTTGGCGAGGACCAGCTGGTGTTTGAAGAGCTAAGTTCCAGGAAGAAAAAGAAATGACAGCTATAGAGCATGGGCAAAGGGCTGGCCTGTTTGGAGGGAGTGCAGTGGGGATTTAAGCAGAGCCGGAAACACTGTCCCTTTTCTGCCCGGAAAAGGGTTCATGTGAGATGTTAGGAAGACAGTTTAGGGGAAAAAATCCTAAGTAAATAGAATTTCAGCCAATACTTTCATGAACTTCACCCTTCTTTGGAATGCTTTCATTCTCTGGGGGAAAACAGAGTTTGAGTCATTTATACAGCAAGTGAGAACTTTACTGAAAAGGAAACTTCAGGAGATGTTTGCCCTTTGGTGCTTTCTGAGGACCTAATTTATGAGCTCTGCAACATTGTCAGAGAAATGTTCATTTTGGAGGAACTTGTCTCTCTTGCTTTCTTCATTATATGGACTGTAAATTTTCATGAGTGTGAGGAGGATTCCCTGACATGATTATCTGATGCAAAAGCCCTGTATCTCCCACTTAAAACAATGATTTTTCATGTCTGTTCTCCCTCCCGCCCCCTTCCTTAACTCCCTAAACTTCACACATAGCACTCTGACTTTATAAATCTTTTTACTTGATTCTGCAAACTGATTGCTAAAACGTATAATATCATCTCTGGAGCCAAGGGCATGTAACCTTTGGGTTCTCTGGGTTGCTTAAATGCAGGATGTGATTTTGGTCCTGGACAGCAGAAGGAGATGTTGAGCCAGAAGATGTTTTTTTAAAAAAAACTTGTAAACAAATTAGTGTTACAATTTCAAATAATTAGAAAGCTGAGGGCTAAAATGACTGCTTTTTCCATTTGGAACTACCCTCTACACTTTGGTGTCTGTAGTGTCTTTCCCAGAAGATTTATTCTATTGTTTCGGCTGATGAGTACAATTTTCACTTAAAATATTCCATTATGTTATAATGACTATGCCAATTCAGTAAACGCCTTTATTTGTTTTTATTGTCAAACTTCTAAAAGATGTGCTTCTCAGAAGACTGCCGTTTTAAGTTGGATCATGTTACATTGTTCTACAAGTTGATTAATTTATTTTATATACAGAATTCCCTGGAATTCCTAGAAGATTTCATCAATTGTCTTTAGTCTTTCCCTTTCCATTGTTTAACAACATCAGGTGCCAGATCAGTGGTTCTTAAGTCCGTGAAGCTCAGGTAACCTTATGTATCAAATTTATCAAGAGCACCTAGTTCAAGCCCAGCTCAAGATGATGATTTAGCCTTTAGGTAATCTAAAACGTTCGAGATGATCTGTTTTCCTTATGTTTACCCTCCTACTTCCTGGAATTTGCAAATTTGCTATGGTATCCCCATCGCAAAGAATTATCCAGCTAGCTTACTGAAACTGTATCTCATGCAGCAGTCTGTCTGAATAGTGATGAAATGAATTTACCTCTAGGCCAGTCTCTCCTTAGAGTTAATAGGTATGCTCTGTATACTTTGTTATGATTTGCCTTCCTCCCCTCTCCTTTAAGGAAAGCAAAGGAAAATTTGTTTGGACAAAACAGAAGTTTTTCCAATGGCCATGTAGTTTTTGAAAAAAAGCAGCCGCTGGAGTTGGACTCAGTTGTAGAAGAAACCGTAACAGGGGATTATGCCTTAATCATAAATGGCCACAGTTTGGTGAGTTTGCTTAAGGCTTTTTGTTCCTTTTTCTCCACCCCAATAATCATTTCTTTTGTGCTGTCATAATGAAATCTTTTTTTGTGTATTCAAAACAAATGACACTACTAGAAATAGGGCATATGCACTGATTTCCTGTTTGCAAAGGAAAGGGAAACTTCTAATATATATTTCATACATTATTGCTTGAACCACCACAGTGAAGGGGAGGATCTGAAGAAATACTGAATTCAGAGGATATCAATCTTGTCTAAATGACTACAGACCGTTTAGCAGTACTGTTTAAGTGCTTTTCTGAGGGAGAGTGTCACAGCTCCCTGTTGTTTAATTAAAATAATGCAACTGGATAGATGTATTGCAATTATTGCTCTTGCTAATGTTTGTGATTTGCAGAGCGCAACCTGACCTTCATATAATTACCACACCAAATTATTGCCATTAAGATACCTCTAGTGGTCTTTCTAAATAGCAGCATTTTAGAGCGATGCCAAACAATTTGCTTTGATTAGGAAATCTGGTTCTTGTCGTAATAGAATAAACTTGCATTGTACTTTTAATGTAGTTCAGGTTCCAAATCTTGAACAAATATCAAAAGCTCTTCTGAGTTTCTAATTTAGAAAACAAAAGCTCTGATTGTACTCCAGTGAAATTATCATTTATATGCACAAAGAGCTAATCTCACATCTTTCTCCGGCTTTGATGGTCATTTTCCACTTTTGGGAGTTTGGAAAATAAACGTATCTTCTTGTAGACAGTTTCTTAGAGGACAAAAGAAGTTGGAAATGAGTATATTGTATTCCCCCCCTTGTGATCAGCTGTCTGTTAGTTCTTAGTGCTTAGAGCGTTATCCAGCTGGATTCCAGACGTAATGATGTGTTGCCTTCTACACCATGGAAAGTTACAGAGCTCAGTTGCAGGCCAAGCTTAGTTGAAAGTTTGTCCAGATGACACGAACTTCTCCTTTGCACAAATGAGCAGCAACTGAAAATTCTAAGCCTGTCAGCTGGGACTTAGAGCTGGCGGTCTTCAAGCTGAATTGCCCTGGGACCAACCACAATAGGGAAAGGGTCCCAAATGACTTGTGCTTTGACTTTCCCTCAGGCTCAAAGAGGCCAGTGTGTGGGCAGTTAGAGTACTAAGGTGATAGCACAGAAGATTCTCTCTCTGTCTCTAAATCTGTTGAAAGAAAGAGCTAAGATAGACACTCTTCAAGAACCCCCTCAGCTTCAAAGCCTGAAGCTTATGAAACCATGAAATGTCATTTTTAATTTAAGGAGAATTGACTGTGTTTCTACTAGTATGGTCAGTTTTTTAAAAAAAATCATGATTCCAATTTGCTCAAATCTTGATGCTTTGCAGAATGTAATTGGGTCTTTCTTTCTCACAGTCTGTGTCTAGGTTTTTCACTTGTTGATAATAAAGAAAAAAGAAAAGAAAGAGATGGGAACCATTCTGAGCAAGACAGCCAGTTACACACTTTCTCTTTCAGAGAGGGTAATTATATTTGAGAAAGCTAACTCACAATTTCCCCTAAGAATTGTAGGCTTTGACACGAGAATTTTCTGCATTAGAGTCATGTTTTTATACTCATTTACCCATCCTTCCATTCATCCCATTAACATTCATTAAGCATGTCCAGGTCACTGTGCTAGAGGCTGAGGATAAGGATGTGAAGAGAACACAGTCCTTGTTTTAGGGATTGTCATCTGGTGAGAGCTAATCTCACAGTGGTATGACAAATACTATAAGGAGGAATGGACACAGTGCTTTTTTTGCGGTATGCGGGCCTCTCACTGTTGTGGCCTCTCCCGTTGCGGAGCACAGGCTCCGGACACGCAGGCTCAGCGGCCATGGCTCACGGGCCCAGCCGCTCCACGGCATGTGGGATCTTCCTGGACTGGGGCACGAACCTGTGTCCCCTGCATCGGCAGGCGGACTCTCAACCACTGCGCCACCAGGGAAGCCCGGACACAGTGCTTTGAGAGCATAGAGGCAAAGCAGCACATTTAGTTCCTCATGGGAAAATCAGGGAAGACTTCCTGGAGGAAGTGATGTTTTCAGGTAGAGGAAACAGCAAGTACAGAGGCACAAAGGCAAGAAAGAACCTGCCAAATTATGGAAACAAGCAACTTGGCCTGACAGGAGTAAAGAGTAAACCTGAAGGTGGTGGTAGAAGACAGACTCAAAAGGAATATAGGGGCCAGAGTGTGAATGGGCTGTGAACATCTCACTAAAGATTCATTCAAAGATAATGATGACTCTAAGTTTAGGTGGATTCCTGTTTTCTTTTCATGTGTTTATTAAATAATGTAGAGATGTTTTCTAGAAAAAAATTGTACTTAATTACAAAGGATTATGTTCTCTTTTTCAGTCCTTCTTTGGTATGTCTAAGAAGTGCAAGGGTGTAAATGGCTGGGGAACCCTGTCTGAGACACAGGTTGCATGCCACCCTTTGCACAGGCCTCTCTTGATTTCAGTCGCTATGTTCTTCAAGGGCTAATCTCCAGATCATCTGCTTCTCATTTGCTCTCACATTAACAACCACAACAAGAAACACTAAATATACAAAACAACAGTGCAAAGGAAACAAAAATGTCATCATGTAGAACAGACAAATCATCATTTTGTAGTTCATTCTAAACTTGGTGAGGTGATGGATTGGTTCTGGCCTTTGCTTTTCCTTATTTTAGTGGATTCCGGACCCTTTCCGGCATTCAACTGTATCTCTCCAATGCAGCACGATAATGTATCAAGGAAGAAACACAGGACACTGCGTCTTTTACTTTTATGGTAAACTTCCTTGGCACTAAGTAGGAGTTCAATACTCTTTTCTTTTGTTGTTTGTGTGGCCCTGAGTCAACAATGACTTGTTGAAGTGAATGAAACTGTTTAGAAATCAGCTGAGAAACAAGAAATCTGCTTCCCAAATGACATCTCTCATTTATTATTTCTCGTTCTATTGTGGATTTAAAAAAAAAATAACGTAGGCCCATGCTCTAGAAAATGATGTCAAGAACGATCTTCTAGAACTTGCCTGCATGTGTAAGACTGTGGTTTGCTGCCGAGTCACCCCTCTCCAGAAAGCTCAAGTAGTAGAGCTGGTGAAGAAGCACAGAAATGCTGTCACTTTGGCCATAGGCGATGGAGCCAATGACGTCAGCATGATCAAAAGTAAGGGGACATTTGCTCAACGGGGCGTGCTGCAGACCTGGAGCTCCCAGGTTCAGCACTTGGCAATATGTAATGGAGATTGCATTGCAATTTAATTTTCCCAGTGTTTCTGAAATTAATACTTTTAGGGCTCAATTCATCCACCATTATTAGCATTCATTAAAAACAAAAAAGAAAACACCTTTAACTAAATCATTTATGTTATTGGTCACTGTTTGGAGAAATAAGTAGCTATGGTGTAGAGGAATGAACATTAGATACACAGTCCCAACACTAAGGTTTAGTCCCAGCTTTGCCACTTACAAATTGTAAAACTTCGTTCAAGTTACTGAACTTTCTGAGTCAATTTTCTCTTTTGAAAAACTAGGATAAATACCTATCATGAGTGTTTCATGAGATAATATATGGGAAAAGTTATAAATGCTAAGGGTTTCTGTGAATAAATAATAACATACAAGAAGAGTGATAGGGGAATTCCCTGGCGGTCCAGTGGTTAGGACTTGGTGCTTCCACTGCTGGGGGCCCGGGTTTGATCCCTGATCGGGGAATTAAGATACCGCAAGCCAAGTGGTGTGGCCAAAAATAAAAAAACAAATTAAAAAAAGAGGAGTGATAGGTTCCCCAAAGAAGTTGTGTCTTTGTTTGAGGAGTGAAACTGTCCCTCTTCTCCTTTGTAGGTGCTCACATTGGTGTCGGCATCAGCGGCCAGGAAGGACTGCAGGCAGTCCTAGCCAGCGACTACGCACTTGCACAGTTTAGATACCTCCAAAGGCTTCTCCTTGTTCATGGAAGGTGGTCCTATTTCCGAATGTGCAAATTCTTACGCTATTTCTTCTATAAGAATTTTGCATTCACACTTGTGCATTTCTGGTTTGGTTTCTTCTGTGGTTTCTCAGCCCAGGTTGGTAAAAAAGTTTCTTTCTTTTATACGATCCCCTGGATTGTAGATGACTGTTGTTCATGGCTCTTTACTAATCAATAGAGATCATTTTTATATATCTAATATAAATGACAGTGTGACAAATTATGTAATGGATAGTTGACTTGCGCTTTGAGCCCAAAAAGAATATATATTTAGCTAGAGTTTTATTTTTTGCTTATTTACATAGTAACTAATGACGACTCCTTCCTGTGCATTTTAAAGTTTTTATTGAAATTTTGGGTATGATGACAGGTAAGCTTGATGTAGAGTTTTAATTCAGAATCTGAGAAACACTAATAAGAAAAGTTGAGGCATATCTGTTGGAAAGATGATCACTCACCCAACACACTGAATGTAAATATTTTAAATCAGGGGAAGGAATTGCTACCCTGACCTCAAGGCTGTTTGACAGCAATTCATCAGATAAAAATTGATCCATAGGTTATGTTGGTAGCAAGGAAGAAAAATTAGCAAATTCGTAAATTAGGATTCTATTTTTATATCTACTTTTAAAGGTTACTATATTTTAAAGGTTACTTAACCCCATATCTTGGATATCAGGAAAATTTTGACGCTGGGTATCAACTGTGAAATGTAAGACTTACAGCATTTAAATATATTTATGAATAAAAAATGGCATCAATATTTTAAACAACAGCAACAAAAGAAAAAGGTTGTCCTTGAGAATGAAATGGTAACTATAACTATCATTAGAGATTTCTTCAATTGTTCTTCCTTGCTCTTTTTTTTTTTTTAACATCTTTATTGGAGTGTAATTGCTTTACAATGGTGTGTTAGTTTCTGCTTTATAACAAAGTGAATCAGTTATACATATACATATGTTCCCATATCTCTTCCCTCTTCCGTCTCCCTCCCTCTCACCCTCCCTATCCAACCCTAGTAGGTGGTCACAAACCACCTAGCTGATCTCCCTGTGCTATGCGGCTGCTTCCCACTAGCTATCTATTTTACGTTTGGTAGTGTATATAGTTCCATGCCACTCCCTCACTTTGTCACAGCTTACCCTTCCCCCTTCCCATATCCTCAAGACCATTCTCTAGTAGGTCTGTGTCTTTATTCCCGTCTTACCCCTAGGTTCTTCATGAACTTTTTTATTTTCTTAGATTCCATATATATATATGTTAGCATACGGTGTTTGTTTTTCTCTTTCTGACTTACTTCACTCTGTATGACAGACTCTAGGTCCATCCAGCTCATTACAAATATCTCAATTTCGTTTCTTTTTATGGCTGAGTAATATTCTATTGTATATATGTGCTACATCTTCTTTATCCATTCATCCGATGATGGACACTTAGGTTGCTTCCATGTCCTGGCTATTGTAAATAGAGCTGCAATGAACATTGTGGTACATGACTCTTTTTGAATTATGGTTTTCTCAGGGTATATGCCCATTAGTGGGATTGATGGGTCATATGGTAGTTCTATTTGTAGTTTTTTAAGGAACTTCCATACTGTTCTCCACAGTGGCTGTATCAATTTACATTCCCACCAACAGTGCAAGAGGGTTCGCTTTCCTCCACACCCTCACCGGCATTTATTGTTTCTAGATTTTTTGATGATGGCCATTGTGACCGGTGTGAGATGATATCTCATTGTAGTTTTGATTTGCATTTCTCTAATGATTAATGATGTTGAGCATTCTTTCATGTGTTTGTTGGCAGTCTGTATATCTTCTTTGGAGAAATGTCTGTTTAGGTCTTCTGCCCATTTTTGGATTGGGTTTTTTGTTTTATTGTTATTGAGCTGCATGAGCTGCTTGTAACTCTTGGAGATTAATCCTTTGTCAGTTGCTTCATTTGCAAATATTTTCTCACATTCTGAGGGTTGTCTTTTGGTCTTGTTTATGGTTTCCTTTGCTGTGCAAAAGCTTTTAAGTTTCATTAGGTCCCATTTGTTTATTTTTGTTTTTATTTCCATTTTTCTAGGAGGTGGGTCAAAAAGGATCTTGCTGTGATTTATGTCATCGAGTGTTCTGCCTATGTTTTCCTCTAAGAGTTTGATAATGTCTGGCCTTACCTTTAGGTCTTTAATACATTTTGAGTTTATTTTTGTGTATGGTGTTAGGGAGTGTTCTAATTTCATACTTCTACATGTAGCTGTCCATTTTTCCCAGCACCATTTATTGAAGAGGCTGTCTTTTCTCCACTGTATATTCTTGCCTCCTTTATCAAAGATAAGGTAACCATATGTGCATGGGTTTATCTCTGGGCTCTCTATCCTGTTCCATTTATCTGTATTTCTGTTTTTGTGCCAGTACCATACTGTCTTGATTACTGTACCTATGTAGTATAGTCTGAAGTCAGGGAGCCTGATTCCTCCAGCTCCATTTTTCGTTCTCAAATTGCTTTGGCTATTCGGGGTCTTTTGTATTTCCATACAAATTGTGAAATTTTTTGTTTTCGTTCTGTGAAAAATGCCAGTGGTAGTCTGATAGGGATTGCATTGAATCTGTAGATTGCTTTGGGTAGTAGAGTCACTTTCACAATGTTGATTCTTCCAATCCAAGAACATGGTATATCTCTCCATCTATTTGTATCATCTTTAATTTCTTTCATCAGTGTCTTATACTTTTCTGCATACAGGTCTTTTGTCTCCTTAGGTAGGTTTATTCCTAGATATTCTAATCTTTTTGTTGCAGTTGTAAATGGGACTGTTTTCTTGATTTCACTTTCAGATTTTTCATCATTAGTGTATAGGAATGCAAGAGATTTCTGTGCATTAATTTTGTATCCTGCTACTTTACCAAATTCATTGATTAGCTCTAGTAGTTTTCTGGTAGCATCTTTAGGATTCTCTATGTATAGTATCATGTCATCTGCAAACAGTGACAGCTTTACTTCTTCTTTTCCAATTTGGATTCCTTTTATTTCCTTTTCTTCTCTGATTGCTGTGGCTAAAGCTTCCAAAACTATGTTGAATAATAGTGGTGAGAGTGGGCAACCTTGTCTTGTTCCTGATAGTAGTGGAAATGGTTTCAGTTTTTCACCATTGAGGATGAAGTTGGCTGTGAGTTTGTAATATATGGCCTTTATTATGTTGAGGAAACTTCCCTCTATGCCTACTTTCTGCAGGGTTTGTATCATAAATGGGTGTTGAATTTTGTCGAAAGCTTTCTCTGCATCTATTGAGATGATCATATGGTTTTTCTCTTTCAATTTGTTAATATGGTGTATCACGTTGATTGATTTGCGTATATTGAAAAAGCCTTGCATTCCTGGAATAAACCCCACTTGACCATGGTTTATGATCCTTTTAATGTGCTGTTGGATTCTGTTTGCTAGTATTTTGTTGAGAATTTTTGCATCTATATTCATCAGTGATATTAGTCTGTAATTTTCTTTTTTTGTAGTATCTTTGTCTGGTTTTGGTATCAGGGTGGTGGTGGCCTCGTAGAATGAGTTAGGGAGTGTTCCTCCTTCTGCTATATTTTGGAAGAGTTTGAGAAGGATAGGTGTTAGCTCTTCTCTAAATGTTTGATAGAATTCGCCAGTGAAGCCATCTGGTCCTAGGCTTTTGTTTCTTGGAAAATTTTTAATCACAGTTTCAATTTCAGTGCTTATGACTGGTCTGTTCATATTTTCTATTTTTTCCTGGTTCATTGTCTGAAGATTGCTCTTTTCTAAGAATTTGTCCATTTCTTCCAGGTTGTCCATTTTATTGGCATAGAGTTGCTTTTAGTAATCTCTCATGATCTTTTGTATTTCTGCAGTGTCAGTTGTTACTTCTCCTTTTTCATTTCTAATTCTATTGATTTGAGTCTTCTCCCTTTTTTTCTTGATGAGTCTGGCTAATGGCTTATCAATTTTGTTTATCTTCTCAAAGAACCAGCTTTTAGTTTTATTGATCTTTGCTATCGTTTCCTTCATTTCTTTTTCATTTATTTCTGATCTGATCTTTATGATTTCTTTCCATCTGCTAACTTTGGGGTTCTTTTGTTCTTCTTTCTCTAATTGCTTTAGGTGCAAGGTTAGGTTGTTTATTTGAGATGTTTCCTGTTTTATAAGATAGGATCGTACTGCTATAAACTCCCCTCTTAAAACTGCTTTTGCTGCATCCCATAGGTTTTGGGTCGTCGTGTCTCCATTGTCATTTGTTTCTAGGTATTTTTTGATTTCCTCTTTGATTTATTCAGTGGTCACTTCGTTATTAAGTAGTGTATTGTTTAGCCTCCATGTGTTTGTATTTTTTACAGATCTTTTTCTGTAATTGATATCTAGTCTCATAGCATTCTGGTCAGAAAAGATACTTGATACGATTTCAATTTTCTTAAATTTACCAAGGCTTGATTTGTGACCCAAGATATGATCTATCCTTGAGAATGTTCCATGAGCACTTTAGAAGAATGTGTATTCTGTTGTTTTGGGATGGAATGTCCTATAAATATCAATTAAGTCCATCTTCTTTAATGTATCATTTAAAGCTTGTGTTTCCTTATTATTTTCATTTTGGATGATCTGTCCATTGGTGACAGTGGGGTGTTAAAGTCCCCTACTATGATGTGTTACTGTCGATTTCTCCTTTTATGGCTGTTAGTATTTGCCTTATGTATTAAGGTGCTCCTATGTTGGGTGCATAAATATTTACAATTGTTATATCTTCTTCTTGGATGGATCCCTTGATCATTATGTACTGTCCTTTTTTCTCTCTTGTAATAGTCTTTATTTTAAAGTCTATTTTGTCTGATACGAGAATTGCTACTCTAGCTTTCTTTTGGTTTCCATTTGCATGGAATATCTTATTCCATCCCCTCACTTTCAGTCTGTATGTGTCCCTAGGTCTGAAGTGGGTCTCTTGTAGACAGCATATATATGGGTCTTGTTTTTATATCCATTCAGCCAGTCTGTGTCTTTTGGTGGGAGCATTTAATCCATTTACATTTAAGGTAATTATCGATACGTATGTTCCTATTCCCATTTTCTTAATTGTTTTGGATTCGTTATTGTAGGTCTTTTCCTTCTCTTCTGTTTCTTGCCTAGAGAAGATCCTTTAGCATTTGTTGTTAAGCTGGTTTGGTGGTGCTGAACTCTCTCAACTTTTGCTCTTCGGTAAAGGTTTTAATTTCTCCATCAAATCTAAATGAGATCCTTGCTGGGTAGCGTAATCTTGGTTGTAGGTTTTTCTCCTTCATTGCTTTAAATATGTCCTGCCACTCCCTTCTGCCTTGCAGAGTTTCTGCTGAAAGATCAGCTGTTAACCTTATGGGGATTCCCTTGTGTGTTATTTGTTGTTTTTCCCTTGCTGCTTTTAATATATTTTCTTTGTATTTAATTTTTGATAGTTTGATTAATATGTGTCTTGGCATATTTCTCCTTGGATTTATCCTGTGTGGGACTCTCTGTGCTTCCTGGACTTGATTACCTATTTCCTTTCCCACACTATGGAAGTTTTCAACTATAACCTGTTCAAATATTTTCTCAGTCCCTTTCTTTTTCTCTCCTTCTTCTGGGACCCCTATAATTCGAATGTTTGTGCATTTAATGTTGTCCCAGAGGTCTCTGAGACTGTCCTCAATTCTTTTCATTCTTTTTTCTTTATTCTGCTCTGCAGTAGTTATTTCCACTATTTTATCCTCCAGGTCACTTATCCGTTCTTCTGCCTCAGTTATTCTGCTATTGATCCCTTCTAGAGTATTCTTAATTTCATTTGTTGTGTTGTTCATCATTGCTTGTTTCATCTTTAGTTCTTCTAGGTCCTTGTTAAATTTTCTTGCATTTTCTCTATTCTATTTCCAAGATTGTTGATCATCTTTACTATCATTATTCTGAATTCTTTTTCATGTAGACTGCCTATTTCCTCTTCATTTGTTAGTTCTGGTGGGTTTTTCCCTTGTTCCTTCATCTGCTGTGTGTTTTTCTGTCTTCTCATTTTGCTTATCTTACTGTGTTTGGGGTCTCCTTTTTGCAGGCTGCATGTTCGTAGTTCCCGTTTTTTTGGTGTCTGTCCCAGTGGCTAAGGTTGGTTCAGTGGGTTGTGTAGGCTTCCTGGTGGAGGGCACTAGTGCCTGTGTTCTGGTGGATGAGGCTGGATCTTGTCTTTCTGGTGGGCAGGTCCACATCTGGTGGTGTGTTTTGGCGTGTCTGTGGCCTTATTATGATTTTAGGCAGCCTCTCTGCTAATGGGTGGGGTTGTGTTCCTGTCTTGCTAGTTGTTTGACATAGGGTGTCCAGCACTGTAGCTTGCTGGTCGTTGAGTGAAGCTGGGTGTTGGTGTTGAGATGGAGATCTCTGGGAGATTTTCACCGTTTGATATTATGTGGAGCTTGGAGGTCTCTTGTGGACTAGTGTCCTGAAGTTGGCTCTCCCACCTCAGAGGCACAGCACTGACTCTTGGCTGGAGCACCAAGAGCCTTTCATCCACACAGCTCAGAATAAAAGGGAGAAAAAGTAGAAAGAAAGAAAGAAAGAAAGAAAGAAAGAAAGAAAGAAAGAAAGAAAGAAAGAAAGAAAGAAAGAGAGGAAGGAAGGAAGAAAGGAAGGAAGGAAGAAAGAAAGAGGGTAAAGTAAAATAAGATAAAATAAGGTTATGAAAATAAAAAATAATTATGAAGAAAAAAACATTTTTTAAGTAAAAACAGAAAAAACGGACGGACAGAACCCTAGGACAAATGGTGAAAGCAAAGCTATACAAACAAAATCTCACACTGAAGCATACACATACACACTCACAAAAAGAGGAAAAGGGGAAAAAATAATCTATCTTGCTCCCAAAGTCCACCTCCTCAATTTGGGATGATTCGTTGTCTATGTAGGTATTCCACAGATGCAGGGTACATCAAGTTGATTGTGGAGATTTAATCCGTTGCTTCTGAGGGTGATGGGAGAGATTTCCCTTTCTCTTCTTTGTTCGCACACCTCCCGGGTTTCAGCTTTGGATTTGGTCCCGCCTCTGCGTGTAGGTCGCCGGAGGGCGTCTGTTTTTCACTCAGACAGGACAGGGTTAAAGGAGCCGTTGATTCGTGGGCTCTGGCTCACTCAGGCGGGGGGGGGGGGGGGGGGGGGGGGGAGGGAGGGGCACTGCGTGCGGGGCGGGCCTGCGGCGGCAGAGGCCGGCGTGACTTTGCAGCAGCCTGAGGCGCGCGGTGCGTTCTCCCGGGGAAGTTGTCCCTGGATCCCGGGAACCTGGCAGTGGCGGGCTGCACAGGCTCCCCGGCAGGGAGGTGTGGATAGTGACCGGTGCTCGCACGCAGGCTTCTTGGTGGCGGCAGCAGCAGCCTTAGTGTCTCATGCCTGTCTCTGGGGTTCGCGCTTTTAGCTGCGGCTCACGCCCGTCTCTGGAGCTCCTTTAAGCAGCGCTCTTAATCCCCTCTCGCGCACCAGGAAACAAAGAGGGAAGAAAAAGTCTCTTGCCTCTTCGGCAGCTCCAGACTTTTCCCCTGACTCCCTCCCGGCTAGCCGTGGTGCACTAACCCCTTCAGGCTATGTTCAAGCCGCCAACCCCAGTCCTCTCCCTGCGCTCCAACGGAAGCCCGAGCCTCAGCTCGCAGCCCCGCCCGCCCCGGCGGGTGAGCAGACAAGCCTCTCGCGCTGGTGAGTGCCGGTCGGCCCTGATCCTCCGTGCGGTAATCTCTCCGCTTTGTCCTCCGCACCCCTGTTTCTGCGCTCTCCTCCGTGGCCCTGAAGCTTCCCTCCTCCGCCACCCGCAGTCTCCACCCGCGAAGGGGCTTCCTAGTATGTGGAATCCTTTCCTCCTTCACAGCTCCCTCCCACTGGTGCAGGTACCGTCCCTATTCTTTGTCTCTGTTTATTCTCTTTTCTTTTGCCCTACCAGGTACGTGGGGGGTTTCTTGCCTTTTGGGAGGTCTGAGGTCTTCTGCCAGCGTTCAGTGGGTGTTCTGTAGGAGTTGTTCCACGTGTAGATATATTTCTGATGTATCTGTGGGGAGGAAGGTGATCTCCGCGTTTTACTCTTCCGCCATCTTCCTCAACTCCTCCTTCCTCTTGTTTTAGTTACTGGTTTCAATGATATACGTGGAGCTAATTTTTTCAATTATTTTATTCCAGAAAAATTGAGTATGAATTAAATCTTAGCATTTTATGTTATCTTAAATGTTCCAAGGGAGATTAGCAAATCCTTTTTGTGATGAAAATTGGTTTTGTACGTTTTCCCCTTTTTCTGAGAAGTTGAGATTTCCTAAAGGCACATCCATACCCATTTTTAATTTTCTCTTTTAAGAATAACATTTCCCAAACTAAAAGCAAATTCTGTTGATATTTTTGGTAATATCTAGACAGTTGAAGTAAAGCAAAGTCTTGATTTTAGTTTCTCAGAAATAAAAGTTTTCTTAGCGCCGCTTCAGAGAAGGCACTGGAGTGGGGATATTTACCTGCTCAGGGTTCCACTTTAGTCTAACAAAGACAAGCATGGGAATGTGGCCTGTGCCCTCCTAGACTGTTGGCTTTTTCTCCACATGAGAATGCAGCAAGGCTATTTGCTAAGTGGTGTTTTTGAGAGATCCAGTTTTCATATTATAAAAGTTTGGGGCTTTTGAAAGATCACAAAACACAGAAGAGATGCCTTAACCCTTATTTAGAGCTCTTAGGACGCAGAGTAGTTAGTGGTTTGAATGGGCAGACAGACACACCAGGCTTGGATAGGCAGATTTACTGCCAAAGTTGTCTTTGTTAAAACTATGAAGTTGAAATGAATGTTCAGTGACTTCTAATCTCTACATTTAGGTGATTTTCTGCTCTGCTTTCGGGATCTGATAAAACTGGTCAGAGTCAAATGTTAAGCAACTAGATTTTTGATCTTCTTAACAGTATTTTCAGTTTAAAAGAGAACAGCAAGGGAGAACAATGATTGCTCCAAATACATGAGTATCTGATAAAAACTCAGCTATAAGACACACCACCTGGCTGTAATTAGGTTTCTTAAATGTTTGATTTAATTGAGCATGTGTCTTTTCTGAGTTCTTCTTTGTTTCATTATTTATTATTATTATTTTATTATTTACACTGAAAACTAGTTAATCGCACAATCTTCATTTGAATCCATTGTCAGTCCTAAATGGGCCTCTGTGTTCTTCCTGATGCTAGTGAGTTGAGCTGGACCAGTGGTTCTCAAGCTTTAATGTGCATGGGAATCACCTGAAAGGCTTCTGAAGCACAGCTCCCTGGGCCCCACCTGACTCTCTGATTCAGTAGGTCTGAGGTAGCGCTCCCAAATTTGCATTTTTAACAAGTTCCCTGTAGATGCTAATGTTGCAGGTGGGGTACCATACTTTGAAACCATGGGGCTGGCCAATATAGAAGAAAATCTGAAGGTATCCTTTTTGAACCCAGAGCCTGGAGTGAAATCCAATCTGATGACTTTTCATTTTGTCCACTCTGGACTCTACTGATCTTTTCTGAGGCAGAGGGGCCAGTTAAGCAAACAGCTTTTCCCCCTAAAAGAATTGTTCCAGAGGGCTTAGAATCTTCTTATCAACCCTGCCAAAGCCATGGCCCCTGAGGCTTACATGCACTAAGACAAGGTCAGGAGAAAAATGGGTATCTGTTTCAGGGGAGAGGATTTCTTTTCCCAATTCACCCAGTCTCTTACGATTGTATCTAGCTTAACCCTGAGCTTCTCAAGGAAAGGAAGCACATCTGAGTCATCCATACAGCCTATAGTCTTGAACGGCACCTGGCATATAGAAGGCGTATGGTCATTTCAATGTTGTTGGTTGTTTCTAGAGTCCTTTCCTATGCTTGCTTGAGGTAGATCCAGCAAGGAGAGTCCTTCCAATATGCGTCCAGTCACTCCTGCAGGTGCCACTTACTCTGCCTGCACCAAGGGCCATCTCTACAGGCTTCGCATCTGGTCTGTGTAAATGTGTGCAGCCTGACCAGCACTGTGGGCTCAGTGTCTTAAGATCTTAGTGTGATTATGGCATTGATTCCAGAAAGTAGAAAGATGTCTTTTTTCAGTGGTGTTAATATTAACATAGGATGGCTAATTGGACCACAAGTAATGCATTTCTTATATATAGCTTCATTCTAGGAAAGACATAGAGTGGATTTTCCCTGGTTTATTTTGCTTTGCCTAGGTCTTTGCTGATTTAAATAAGCCAATAATCCTCTGTAAGGAGGGGAGGAGTCACCACATAAGACCAGTTGGGCTACTGAGTAGAAATCTTGGACTGCTACCCATTTTGCCCTAATTTTTATGATGATATGATCAAATTGAGTAGAGTCCAGAGTGGACAAAATGAAAAGTCATCAGATTGGATTTCACTCCAGGCTCTGGGTTCAAAAAGGATACCTTCAGATTTTCTTCTATATTGGCCAGCCCCATGGTTTCAAAGTATGGTACCCCACCTGCAACATTAGCATCTACAGGGAACTTGTTAAAAATGCAAATTTGGGAGCTCTACCTCAGACCTACTGAATCAGAGAGTCAGGTGGGGCCCAGGGAGCTGTGCTTCAGAAGCCTTTCAGGTGATTCCCATGCACATTAAAGCTTGAGAACCACTGGTCCAGCTCAACTCACTAGCATCAGGAAGAACACAGAGGCCCATTTAGGACTGACAATGGATTCAAATGAAGATTGTGCGATTAACTAGTTTTCAGTGTAAATAATAAAATAATAAAAGATTTATACTTACTGGACAGGATCCCTGAATCCTACTATTTAAGGCTTTCATTCATTCAGTGAATATTTACTAAGCCCCTTGTATGTGTCAGACTGTGATGCCTGCTGGAACTTATATCTCAGGTACGGAAAGGGATGTCTAAGAGGTGCATTCTTTGTGGACATGGCAAAATGTGATCTCACAAATTTTATTAGCTGTCCACATTGTGGAGAATTGAAGGTTTTATTTCCAGAAAAGTAGATAGGCTTGTCAGGAGAGTGGCAAGTAGTAATTTGTTATGGTCTGTTGGAGAAGAAAAGGCAGCAAGTCAGTGACAGTGCCCATGTAATGGCATAAACGTTTTGCTGTCATCTGCTAGGTGGAATCATGATATTGTTGACACCAACAGGTAGGGACAAAAGCAAATTGCAAGTATAGCTAACACTTAGAGAGCACTTACTATGTGCCAGGCATTGTGTAAATATTTTGACTGTATTAGCTCAATACTTATAATAACCATATGAAGTAGGTTTTTTAATTGTGGTCTATATCAGTTTTTAAAAAATAATTTTAAAATATTTTTAATTGTGGTAAAAAACATAAACATAAAATTTACTGTCTTAACCATTTTTAAGTGTACAGTTCAGTAGTATTAAGTACATTCACGTTGTTGTACAACAGATCTCCAGAATTTTTTCATCCTGTAAAACTGAATTCTATATTCATTGAAAAACAGCTCCCCATTTCCCTCTCTCTCCAGCCTGTGGAAATCACCATTCTACTTTCTATTTGTTTGAGTTTGGATAATTTAACATGACTTATGCTCTAGATTTACTGATTCTTTCTTCTACTTGGTTGAGTCTGTTGTTGATGCTCTTATTGCTTTCTTCTCTCATTGTATTCTTCAGCTGTAAGATTTCTATTTGTTCGTTTTGATGATTTCTATTTCTTTGTTGAACTTCTCATTTTGTTTATGCATTGTTTTCTTAATTTTAGTTGCCCGTGTATTCTTATAGTTCACTGAAATTCTTTAAGAGGATTATTCTGAATTCCTTGTCAGACGGTTCATAGATCTCCTGCAGCTTGGGGTACTTGATGGGTCAGCTGGCAGCATCTGTGGGCAGTGGGGTTTGCTGTCAGGGTCTCTAGTTGGGTGAAGTCACTGCCTATGCTCTGAGGTCAGGGGGCTGCTGCTGGCTGGGCTCTGTGATCGCTCACGGTAGATGACATTTCAGGCTGTGCTTCCTGACCAGATGGTGCTCACGGCTGCATTCTTTGTTTATGCAGGTCCATAGGCAGGGCTTTAAGGTTGGATGGGACCTCATGCTGTGCTCTGTGATGAGGTGGGACCAAAGGGTGTGTCCCAAAGTTGGACTGGGTCCCTGTCTGGGCTTCCACATCAGATGGGACCCACAGACTATGCTCCATGATTGGGTGGACTCACTGGCTGAGCTCCCTGATTGGGCTGGGCTATAGGCAGCATTTAGCAATTGGGCAGTTCTGTATGCTGGGCTCTGCTTCAGGGTGGGGCTGTAGACTGGGTTTCTCGACTGGGTGGTACCATACGCTGGGCTTTGAGGCTACCCAGGGTCGCTGTTCTGACTCCCTGGTCATATGAGACCAGAGGCTATACTTCAGAGTTGGGTAGGCCTTCTGGCCTGGGGCTCTGTATAAGCAGGGCTGTAGCATGGAGGGCTCCCTGGCTACCTGGGTTCAGTGGCCAGGCTTCCCGGTTGGGTAGGACTGGGGGCTATACTCAGCAGGTTGTGAATTTTCTTCTCTGCCTAGGTGGGGCCACAGAACAGTCTCCACAGCAAATACAGCTTGTTGACTGGTTACCCATATCAGGCAGATGCTGCCTGGACCAAACGAAGTCCCTGGCCAGAAGGGGCTACCGGCTCAGCTCTGCAGATGGGCAGAGCCCCTGTCTGGCATCTCTGCTTCAGTGCTGCTGAGTGCTGATTGCTGTAAGCCCTGTCCCCCACTTATCTGTCTCTATCTGATCCACTTTGGGTTCTCTTTCTCCCAGTGGAGAAGCCATAGGCCCAGAGGGGCCCTTTTGGTGCAATGCTGTACCGGCCTGGGGGAGGGGTGACCCAGTCAGGGTATAGCTGCTCCTCCTTCCCTTCTAATGTGATGCTTCTCAGTCTCTGTGATCCAACAGGACACTTCAGCTTCAGCCCCCAGTTCTGGGATTTTCACAGTGGTGTCTTGTCTGTGGATAGTTGTTAGGTAGTCTTCTTGTGAGGGAGACTGAAGCTGGGAATGACCTATGCTGCCATCTTGATGACATCACTCCTGAAGTCTCTTTTTTTCCAGAGAGCATTTGTGTGTCATCTGCCAGTTCCCTGGGGATACTACCTACCTGAGATCTTTCTCTCTGTTCCAGGATTTTTTTGAATTTGAACTGTAAACTCTGGTGAATACCATTTGAGAGTCAAGTTTTCAGGAGAAATTTTTTTGTCTCTCCCTTTAGCTAGTTCCAAGGTTGACACAGGCAAGTTTCCTTGCAGTGCCTTTCTGCATAAAGATTTGTTTCTCCTTTACTCTCACACTAAAGATTCAGCCCGTTGCTGCCCTAGCGTTATGAGAATGTTAGATTCTCCATTTGGTCTAATCTTGGCATCAATAATGGTGTCTCTTAGAAGAAATAGTGTCTCAGGGTCAATGATATTTGGTATTATTACTGAAACTCATGTGACATGGAACCTTGTTTTCCCCAAGCAACATGCATAAAGTCCTACAGAACTCTACAGTACCACATAGAACCCACTTAGGGCAATTCTGGAATAGATGGCCCTGACAGTTTCAAAACTATTTATCCTAGTTTCAATGTTTTGAGGCAGTAAAATGTACAAAGGACAAAATGATGCTAAGAATATTATTCCCAGAAGCATAGGCTATTTATGTTCCTCTCTTTCAAAAACTTCCATTTTCTTAATTAAATCTAGTCCAGGGATAAATTAGTCCTGTTTTATATGCTAAAGGAATCGGGGGGGTGGGGGGGAGGTTTTCATTTAAACTTCTGTAAAATCTTTTTCACTATCCTCAAAGTTTTTTCCTTATTATAAAGATAATTTTATGTGAATATATTGACTTTTATATATCTGAGAACATACTCTTTGCTTTTTTCTTATTAAAAAATCACATTTTGAGAAATCCCTTGTTTTACATTCTTCAAAAATGTTATTTTTCTTAATGGCATTCTGAAATATGAATTTATTACAGTTTATTCTGATTTTATAAACATTACAATTTTTGTCATTTTAAATTGAATAGTTCATCCCTTGCTTATAGCCGTGAGTCACACAACATTGTATTGCTAGTTGGAATGCTTGTTTACTGTCTTGGGAAGAGAAAACAAAATGATGACTAGGCCAAGTTCCTACCCACCTGGAACTCATTTTCTCATTGGGAAATAAAGATATGCACAAATATGTCTGATAGAAGTACTGTATTGGAACTTAATATGAGAGCATGGGAAAAAGAAGGCATGTGTGAGCATCTGGTGTGACTTCAGGGGCTCAATTAATCTCAAGTGAGTGTATGAACATTTTCAAAATTAAGCGGAGGTCTGGAGGCCTGCAGGTGTAGCTACCTGCAGGGATGCAGGGGCTAGTTTGTGTAAAGGTGCGAGACTAGAGTAAAAGGAGGGAAAGCCTCCTGTCATACCTGAACACTTTCCAACTGACCTGCAGTTAGCTGAATTTAATCTCTTTTTAATTTCCAAAATTCCATTTAAAACCAACTCATTCAGAAATACCTTTAAAAAACTGCATGGCATTACTTATTGCATACAGCAAGAAGTATCTTCTAGAACAGATGTTATACCACTATAAAGATGGAAACGCTGGTCTCCCCCCACCCCACCCCCATGTGAGCGGGCTGGTGTGTTAGTAATACTGAGAACTGGCTGTGACAGCAACTCGGATATGGAATTGAGATTGGTCAGGATCATTGCCTCTTTTCCATTCCCTGTTTTTCACTAGAAGCTCCTGATTAACGACAGGTTTAACTGAAAAAGCTTTTGGCTTTTTTTCTTAGCCCTGTTTTTCTAAGGACAATATGCTGTAAATATGAGGCAAGTGAAAAGAAAACAACATGTTTGGGAGAAATGCTACTCTACAGAGAATGAGAATTTTTGAATAGGGGACATATTTGCAGTGACACTTTTTCCCCCATTGAAATCATTTAGCTGGCTTGGGCCTCCAAAGCCACATGTTGGGCGACAATCCTTTCTTAGCTCCTAGAGCCCATTAGAAAGCTGCTTACTTCCAGTCTGTTAATGAAAGTTGGCCGTCTGAGGTCTTCCCACCGCTGCCATCCTTCTCCTACATTACTTCAGTGGAATTGAAAGCTCCACGGTGAAATGGAGCCAGTAGTAATAAAAGGTCCAGGACCCGGCAGATTCAGTAACAGCAGGCATGTGTTCAGAGGCCCTTGCTTGGCAGACCTGATCTGCAGTCACTTCTCCTTCTAATCCCCATAGGAGTGAGACTCACTCACATCCTCCAGCACAGAGCCTATAGTCTCTGAATGCTCATTCATTTCAAAAGAATAAACTGAGTACCAGTTTGGGGCCAAGGGCTCTGCAGGCCTCCAGTGACACAAGAATGAACCAGAGGGATGCAGTTCCTGCCCTCAGGGAACTTAACAGTCTGGGAACGATTTTATTTTCATAAATGTGAAACTGATGTTGAATAACTCTGTAGTCACCTTTCGCTTATTTTTCCACCAAGACTTTTTTAAAATTAAATTTGTCATGGACGGGCCGTATCTTGGGACCAGCCCTGTCCAATCTCAGCGTGATTCATAAGCACCTAAGTATTTCTTCCCTGCATCTCTCAACAGATTGCTTTGAAGTAATCTACTCTGCAGCCCAAAACACCTGACCAAACGTAAATAGATTGTTCTTTCACAGACACATTGTTGACTTTTAAAACACCAATTTAATTACTTAACGAAGTGACATGTGCTATTTCTTTACTCCCTTTGGCCTGTGTCGTGGGGCCTGGTGAAGTTTTTCCAGTCTCTTATTCTCTGATGATAGCTCCGGTAGATTCCAGGCACTGCCCCATCCTGGTAGGTGGGCTGAGGCAGGTGTGCAAGCCCATCCGGCTGTGGCGTGCTGGGCTCCACGGGGCCGGTGGGTGGGGCGATTCACTGCTCGTGAGACGGTGGCACTTAGGACATCTCAGATGGATGATGATGTGGTGCAGGCTGGGCTGTGCTCGGTTTATGGACTTTCCTCTGCTTGGCTTCAGCGCCTCACCTTTGTTGTGATTGCTTTAGGACACATGGAGAAAGAATCTGCCTGGGAGGGACCAGACTGCTTTTGTTCGCTTTGCTGGGTAGGCTCTCCTGGGAGAAGCAGCTGGGACACAGAACAGAAAGTGTATGTCTTTAACAGAAAGTGTAAATCTTTGCTCTGGCAGGGAATGTCAGAGATACTGAGTCTAGCCCCTCATTTGATAGAGGAGGAACCTGAGTCCCCCAAGAGCTGAGGATCGGTGGTAGACAAGGCTGACGCTAGAGCTCATCATGCCTTCTGACTTTTTTCCAGTGCCCCTTCTGCTCCGCTTGATAAATGGCCACTGGAATTGTTATAGACTTGAGAGAATGGCGATATCTTTAAAAAAAAAAAATACTGTATTCTCCTAACCCCTAATCAGGCAAATGTTTGCTTTATTTGGAATCTAAAGGAGAAACGTCCAGAAACAGTCAGTACACTAGGACTATGGGGGAGAAAATGAACTCTCTTACTGAGAGAGAGCTTATGCTGTAGGGAGTATCTCCCACAGCTTGGATCCTTAGAAAGGTGGCAACTTCCTCCTGGAATCATCTGGAAGCTGGAGGCCACCTTCTGCCAGCAAACACTCCAACCAAACTGCCACTAAAAGACCATTTAAATATAATCTGCCCTGATGAGATTTCCAACCAGATTTCTGGACCAGAGGGGTTTGGATAAAGGTCAGATAAGTCTTTAAACTGAATCATGGACCTTTTCTAAGGACATGCTTTATCTCAGTCTGTTATCAAAGCCTGCGTGATTTTCGTGGAATCCACTGTGGATTTGTGTGCAGTTTATACGTGTAACTTATTTTAAAAGTACCTTATGCCCTCAGGACTTTTAATAAACTATCCCCCACCAGAGATAGAGCCATAAGAACCCCTCAACCACCTGCCTCCTCCACCAAAAAAAAAACCCACAACAAAAAAAAAAACCATTGGTTGAAGCCCTATTTAGGAAATTCACATTTGAAACTGCAGCTACTGGCACTGTGTACTTCTGATATTATCTGATGACAATTTATCATTGTCAGTGAGATACAGAGCTGTGTACTTTTTTTTTTTAATTCTGCTGTGATATGGAAACAATTATCTTGTCAAGGCCAGAAAAACATTAGTTCTGTCAAACAGTATAAGAAAACTCACAATGAAAAGTTTGGAAAGTGACGTGAAAGAGTGTGACTAACCTCAAGGCTTGGATGACTTCATGGATTTGGTTACCTGTGAGCCCACGTCAACCAGGCTGGCGGTTCCCCTCCCCTCCCCTTCCAGATGTGCTCTGTGGAAAACCGGGGGAGGGGCGGGTGCTCAGGTCTGGGCCATTCCTCCTGGATCCTGCTGGTGGGTTTCTGCTAATTACACAAATCAGTAACAGATGTGCTGAGGCTAAGCACCTCATATTTATTCCACAATGTGTTTTCTTTAAATGACAAATTTTTTAAGGCCAAAAAGAAAAATATCATTATATAGTTTTCCTCTGCAACACAGAGCAAAAGGGGGGAATACATGTCTCCAGAGAGGTAGTTCATCCTGTCATTTGAACAAGGAGCTAAGCCAATAGTCTCAGAAGAGAAAGACCTTTGTAACTGTTTAAGATCCTTATTAAGGTTTATTTAAATGTGGTATTCTATAAATCATAGATTTTGTGTTCTCCAAGCTGTTAGATTATAATTTATAGCTGGAGTATTTTTACTCTATGTATAAAATGGTTGATAAGGTTGATAAATTGCTCCCACAGAGAAGGGAGCCAGGAGGAGCTTTCCTTAAATAGGAAAACAGTGAAGTTGGAAAAATGAACATTCCACTGTCTTTTTTCTGATCTGTGAAGAGACAATTTTAGGCTTCCAAACATACTAGTGGCATGGCACAGGAGCATGGCTTTTCCCTCTTATTAAGAATATTGGAAATGGGTAACAGAAAATTTGGAAGTAGAGGTGGTATGGCTGCCCCTAGGAGGACGGGGGCCTCAGGACAAATATTTTTGTTCAGGACTCCTGTTTATATAAACAATTTGAGTCACCCGAAATCAGAATGTCAGCACTGGTCTGGTCTAGTCTCCGACCAGAATGCTTCCCACGGGAGAGGCTACAGAGGAATCATTCCCCCTCCTTCCTTCACCCCGCCCATATCTTTGGGGCATCTGATGAACCCACATGTGAGGGGAGGGGAGGGAGGGAGAGAGTGTTTGTGGGGGGGTAGTGGAAATAGTAGAGGGCTTGAGCATGCGTGGAAGGGGAGAAACAGGGATGGAGTCCATGTGGGTCATGAGTATGCCCCTCTCTTTTGGTCTTAGTCACCAGAGGGTGTCTGTGAACTTTTCTGAGTGTAGCTAAGGACTTAAAGGGGAAGTGGAGCATTTACTAGGATAACTATTTGAGTAGTTGGAGATCTCTTGCAAGGAGAGGAAGAAGCCTGTTGTAGAAGAAATACTGCTTGTGATTTGATTTTTTATGGAAGACCCTACCTAAGCTGTGCTAAATCAATACACATAACTGGGAAAGGTGTCTTTTAAAAGTGAATGACTCAGTTTAACACATTTGAGGCAAAACTAGAGTAAGAGTGAACAGTGATTGTTACAATTAAGTATTCACGAGGAAAATGATAATTATATCAAGGTATTTGGTTTTCTTTAAATCGTGCTCTAATTTTCTGTTGATTTCATTAATATAGTAGTTTATTATGGATAGAAATATCTATGGTTAGTTGTAGCAATAAAGAATTGTATTTTCATAGAAAAGTATAATTTGTGGGAAAATATACCTTTTTATTTACCGTTAAACATATCGCTTGAAGCTTGAATCCCTGCAGGCCCCTCCCTCCCTCCCTTCCTTGCATAATAAATGTATTCACTATCTGTTTGTCAGGTGCTGCTGTACTGGCATCTACGCATTTCATTGAATACTCACAGCCCCCCTCAAATCCCCATTTTATAGCCAAGGAACCTAAGACTGAGAGAGATTGAGTATTTTGCTCAGGGACACGCAGTTCTATCAGAATTCTGACTCCAGTACCTTTACCCTTAAGATACCAGCTTCCTTCTGTTGAATACTTACCATCTGCCGGGCATTGAGTTAGGTTCCTGAGCTCCCACAGATGAATAAATTGTATGACCTGCTCTCAGTGATGCCAAAAACTTGGCCTCTGTGTACCAGTGCTGAATTGAATCTTGGAGACAGTTTTGGGTGAAGTGGAAAAGAAGAGCTTTATTGCTTTGCCAGGCAAAGGGGGACACAGCAGGCTCCTGCCCTCAAAAACTGTGTGTCCCAACCCAGGAGGATTTGGTGAGGAGTTTTATAGCAATGGTTCAAGGGTAGGGTTGCTGATAAGATTAGGGTGTGTTCAGGGCCTGCACTCCTGTAATCTGGTCTCAGGTGGTCTGATGAGCTTCTCAAGGTTATCACACTGTCATCCTCTCTGGAATGAAGAATGCTGACATCTTCCATTTGTTGGGGGTTTTAGTTCTGTAAAGAGCTCAAAGAGATTGTTATGTGTATCCCTGGAGGTGGAACCAGGACCCTGCCCCACGGCTGCACTATTGTTTCTTCGCTGCTCCTGCCTTTTCTCCGCATCCCCTCCCTTCCCTGATTAGCAACTCTTCGAATCTTCCCTTTGGACCTCAGGGAAGGTCATGGAGGCTGGAGTCTGTTTCCTACAAACAAGAAATGGGGGACAACGAAAGGCTTCCATGCCCAGGAGCCCCACAGGGTCCTGCTTGGTTTCACCAAGAAGCTTTCAGTCTAGTGGGGAGGGCCTGGGAACCAGCCTATAAATAATTGTGAGTTGACAGCTATGAAGCGGTGAGGTGTGGAGTGTCATGGGACTACAAAGGAGTGGCCTGGAACCCAGCCCTGGAGGATGGAAGTGGGCAGGGCTCAGAAAGTCTTCCTAGAAGATCTGTCTCTGGGCTGACCCTTCAAGGATCAATCAGAGCGAAGCAGGTGAGGAGGGAAAGGATGGCCATGGGGTGGAGGGGGGACAATAGGAGGAAAGTCACAGAAGTGAAGAGTGGTTTGGGCTGCAGCACAAGCGATCTGGCATGGTTAAATCAGTGGGATCTGGGATTAATTTGATGTCGGGTGTTGGAGAGAGGGAGAGAGATCATATTTCTGACTTGGGCCCTGGGATGGAGGTGGTGGTGTCAGAAACTGATATAGGGAACACAAGAAGGGAGCCTGGTTAAGGAACTGTGAGAATGAGTCCAGGCCTGGGCACACTGAGTTTGAGAAGCCTGTGTCACATCCTCAGCGGAGGGTCTAGTAGCAAGTTAAATGTCTAACATTTATAAAAAGTTGTAAAATAATTCATCAAATATTTATAGAGCACCTACCATTGGCTAGATGATGCTCTAGGCACAGGAGTTAGTGTTGTGCGTTAAGTCTCTGTTTCATGGAGATTATATTCTAGTGGGATGAAGACAGATAATAAAGAAGTAAATTAGTGAGCTGATTTCAGAATTGTTATTAAGAAAGAACTGGGCAATGTAGAAGTTCTCATTGAGAAGGTAACACTGGAACTGTGACCTGAGTGTTTAGAGGGAAACTTTCATTTGAATACCCCGGGGTTAAAGTATTCCAGGCAGAGGGCGTGGCAAGTGCAGTTGTCCCTTGATGTAGGAATGAGCCTGGTAAATTAGAGAAAGACAATCAGTGAAGCTGAAGCTCCGTGAGTGAGGGCGAGAGTACAGTGAAGCAAAGTTGAAGAGGCAGACAAGCATAGCTCAGGAAGAGCTTTACGTCATGGCGCAGAGCCCGGATTTCATTCCAAGTAAAATGGAAGCCATTGGAAGGTTTTAAACTTGGGTAAATGCTAATGTTACCATTTCAAATGACAAAAAACAGCATACAAAACTGTATTTCTTGCACACCCTCAACTGTATAAAATGATGTGAGCAAAGAAGCTTTTAAAGAAACTTGCCAAATGATACCACTGATTGAGAGATGGTTTCATGCCATGGTCAGGGCTGTAAATGCTGAGTACCAGGGCTGGAACTTGGTCCTGACACTTGCTAGACCAGCAGTTCTCAAACTCTGTGATCTCAGGACTCTATCTATCAATATTTATCATATCAGAAATTAAAATGGAGAAAAAATTTAAACTTTTATTAATTTATTAAAAAATAATGAACCCATGATATGTTTACCTAAATGACATATTTTAATGAAAAAAATTACTGTACTCTCCAAAAAATAAGCTGTGAGAAGAGAGTCAATTTTTATACTTAAGTTCTTATTATTTAGCACAATAGGAAGCAGCTGGGTTCTCATCTCTGCTTCTGCATTCAGTTCGTTGTGATATCACAAGTCATATATACTTATGCAAGAATGAGAGTGAATAGGGCAAATAATCAGCTTCTTAGCATCATTCTGAAAATAGTTTTGCCATTGTGGATCCCTTAAAAGTTCCATACCCCACCTTAAAAATCTTTGTGTTCAGTGTGACGTTGGGCAGTCTCCTAATATAATGGGTCTCAAACTAGTTTCTCCATCTGTAAACTGGAGGCTGTTGATAGCACCAACCTCACAGGATTGTTGTGATTACTTAATGAGTCAGTATATGTATTTAATGAGTCAATATATGTTAAAATAGTGCCTGGTGCATATGGTGTTCAGTACATATCAGCTAGTTTTCTTTTTGTTGTTGTGATTCTGTGTGGCAGCAAAAACTCTCGCAAGAAGTTGCAAAAACTCATTTAAACTTTATTCTCACTGATTTTCCTTCCTGTCCTCTCTTGCTCCAGTTGTGAAATGAGGCTTCAAATCTGAATGCCAGCTTACAAATGCTACCGTCAGATAATTGCAGGTTTAATCAGTTACTCATAGTTTAGCTTGTAGTAATTTTCCAGATTCTTTCTTTCTTCCTTGTACCTAAAATCATCTCTTCTCAGTGAGTAGAAGTTTGATGGTAGATGAGGTGCAGGAAGAAGAAGAGATCTGACAGTACCAGGTTCTGCCTGATGCTATAAGACTTCAATTTAATTGCTTTCCCCCTCTTATATTTTCCATACTGCAATCAGAAAATGAATTGAAATGAAAGTCAGAAGATGCCATCAGCTACTGCTTGAGGATTTGTGTCAGCTAGTGCTTTTTTTTTTTTTTGGATGACGGTAAGTGAAATTCTCAATCTTGGCTTCACAGTGGAATCACCTGGGAAATTTTTTCAATTACCGATGCTTGGATCATCCCACCTCCAAAGATACTGATTTAATTGGCCTGGATGTGGCATGGTCATCAGGATTTTAAAAATCCTCCCAGTGCCCAAAGTCTCACCAGGCTATGACTAAAAAATAAGGTCATGTGTTTCCTTTTTTACTGTAAAATATAACAAATCTACCAAAAAAGTACGTAATACATAAATGTCAGCTTAACAAATTGTAAAATGAACACTCACGTCACCACGATCCAGGGCAAGAACCAGAACGTTGCCAAACCACAGAAGCTCCCTTGCCTTTTCTCAGTCACACCTCATTTTCCAACTCTCTGGAGTTAATCATTGCCCTGATATTTTATAATCACTTTGTTTTATAATTTTATCCTATGAGTATAAATCTCTAAACAACATAGAATAGATTGGCACATTTTTAAACTTTATTGAAATGGAATCATACGTTTTTGTCTGGCTTCTTTTGCTCAACATTGTATATATTTTTTGATTCATGTGTGGTTTGGGATATAGCTGTAGTTCCTTGCTTTTCATTATTCTGTAGAATTCTATGATATCAATATACTACAGTGTCTTTCTGCATTCCACTCCTGATGGATGTTTCTGGTTTGGGACTGTTATAACCAGTTCTGGTATGAGCATTTTCATATGTCTCCTCGTACACGAAGGCAGACATTCTGAACATATATCTCTAAGAATAGGTTTGTTGGACACCTTTGCTCATCCGAAGGAAGAGAGAGAGGCTGAGCAAACCGGAGTCCAGAAGATAGGAGTTGGTGTCTGGGACTCTGTTAACACTCTGCTCTGGGCTGGGACCCTGGAGGTTTGCACTGCTCTGAGCCATGTGCCCCGAGGATGTTGATGATCTACAGGAGGCAACTGTGAAGCTCAGGATCCTCTCTTTTAATCGTTTCCTGAGACTAGAGGGATGAGGTTCAATGCCTGTCAAGGGTAGAGATCCTGTTGAAATACTTCCCTCTCTGGACTGGGACCCAAGGGCAGCCTCCTGGCAATAGGGTCACAGGCAGGACAGCTGGGTGGTGCAGAAAACATCAGGCCTTCATCCGAACCTCAGCAGCTGATAGAAGGAGATAAACACACTCTCTGGAGAAAGAAAACATCATCCTGCGCCTTGAAGTGGTTCTTAAATTCTTATCCTCTCCTTTATCTTGACAGGTATTCCCCACTAGTTAGTTCATTGAAGCTTTGATGAAGATCCTTCTTTTCCTTAGCTTTTTTTGTTATCTTCGGTGGGGAGTTTGGTATGAATCAATTGTTACTGATGGCACATGCCCCTATCTTATATGCATACCATAAACCCAGGCTTGTTTCAGATACCTCTGCTAAAATATCCTGGGGTTTCCAGGGAGTGCTGACAAACTTTTCTGGTCTGTTCTCATGGTTGCCTGATACTCCAGGCTATTGACCTGCCCTTCTGTAGGTTCTCTCTTGCCACATTGAGTCTAAGATCCTCTGGGTCACTGCTGCTGTCTGTACTACTTTGCTCCAAGCATAAACATAGGCCGTGGTATGCTAGAGCTGGCCCATATTGGTTCCTAGGAACTGATTGTTAAATTCTTAGGATTTATGTGAGCCAGTGGTTAAACACAGCTGTTATTAAAAATTAAATTATATAAACTTACGAGTTAAATTATATGAAACACAAAGTTCATGAATACTCAAGACTCATCCCTTTTAAATTAGCTTTTACCATATTTTGCTGATGATGCTCTTGAGGTTATTTCTATCTGTTGGATCTGTGTGGTGGAAATACTATATACAATGGCGTGCTGTGGCACCTCGCTTCTCAACTCAGTGATATGACTGCTTGAACAGTCATGGGAAAATATTTACACCATGGAAATTGGTCAAGGCTACAAATCAGGGCTTTTTCTTTCTTTTGAAGAGCTAGTTGTTAAACACTTAGCACATCTCTGGACATAGGCCCCCCCTTTCAAATCCTCACAGCAGAGTCAGACTCAAAGAACAGAGTTTAGCAGGCCTCAAAGAATAACAACAGGGAATTACCGTTCAGAGAACTTAAAAACTGGTTACTGGAATGGTTATTCTGAGTCACAGGCATAGGCCTCTTGATGGTAGTTACTAATGTTGCCGCTTTGCGTAAATCCTGTCTCAGCTGTTTATTGGTGGTTGAATTCAACTTTCCTGCCTTGTCGTTCAGCCTACCCTCAAAGAGAATGACATTGAGCAGGTCTTTCCTATGTCGATTCCAGGCCTCAACTCTCTGAGATACACAGAGAGTAAAATAATTTCCTTCCTTCCCTCATCTACCCCACTCCTCTTTTCTGTTCTCTTTTTTTTTTTTTTTTGCCCTAAGAATGAACTCTCCTTGAGGTGACTGACAGTGGAAATGTCCATGCTCTTTACTTCTTACCATGGGGCTAACCTTGCTCAGAATACAATAATCACCATTTTTTCATAGTGTCTGGTTTATTCAGTATTGAATAAAACCACCTGTGGAGCTTCAACAGAACAGTCCAGATTGAGATTTGGCCTTTGAACACTGGCCTCCACTTTCCCTTTCCTTGAACAAATATACACTCATCTCAAGAATAAACAATAATGCTAAGACATAGAGTAGTCCAAATCCAGATTTAGCAGTAAAGACACCAAAATATTTTGTCTTCAACATAATGTACATGTACAGGACATGATTTAAAGGATTGCCTTACCTGTATAACTATGTAGAACCTACCTTTAGTTTCTCTGTCTGGAACATTTGCATTTAAGATTCCTCATTGCTTTCAGAATTGCCCTAAGAAGAAAATGTGCTTCAGAATATCTTCAAAATCTAGCACTTCTCCCTGCTGATCACCTGATCCAGCCCCCTTCGTCTTTCATCTGGACCACTGCAGTGGCCTCCAAATTGGTTTCCCAGCTTCCACAATTGCCCCTCTTCAGTCCATTCTCAGCACAGCATCCAGAGTGCTCAGGTTAAAATACAGATCGGATCAGGATGTTTCTTTGCTCAAAATCCTCTAATGTCTTCTCATTTTACTTAGGGAACAAGCCATGGTTACCTCCATAGGATCCTCTTTATTTCTTTGACATCATTATACTCCCTGTAGGTCACTCTGCTCCAGCCAGATGGACTGTCTTGCTGTCCTCTGAACATACCAGATGCTTTCTTGCCTCAGGGATTTTTCATGCACTCTACTTGCAGTATGAAATTTTCCTGTCCCAGAAAGCTGCAAATTTCGATTCTTTATTTCCTTCAGATTTTTTCTCAAATATTACTTCTTAGTGAGACCTTCTCCAGTCACTTTATCACAATTACAGCCCTCCTATATTTCCTATGCCTTTTTCCACCCTAGTACTGATTACCATCTCACTCATTCACTCACCAACCATATATATATATATATATATATACACACATATATCTTCGTTATTGTATAAATTGTCTGTTTCCTGACACCATTACAAGGCATATTTCATATGGACTTTTTATCTGATTGTATCATGTTCAAATACCATTGCCTAGAACCTGGTACCTGGCACATAGTGGTTTCTTAATAAATATTGAATGAATGAATGAATGAATGAATGACAGAGTGGTAGAACAGACATTGGTTAGGATCTGGAGACCTAGGTTTTAATTTTTGCCTTTGCCTGTGATAAGCTCTGTAACACTTATTACATTCTGTTTCTATATCTCTAGGTACTTATTAATACAATGGGGATATAATGACTGTTTCACATGCCTCATTGACTTTTAGTGAGGCTCATGCAGGGAAATGCTCTCTATAGGTGTGAGGGGATATTTTTATTGTCTTACTTATTTATACTCACTGTAGTGAGCAGCTAGTTCCAGGTCCACCTTGCTTTAAACCACTCCCAAGAAAAAGCTCTCCATTTGAACAGAGGGTGGGGCTGACAGGTTCATTTCCGTATCTCCCTCTGAAGATGTTAGCGGATCCTTGCTTATCGCTTAGATCAGGTAATTGGACTTACTATAAGCCATTAAAAACCTAAAGAATGAAATAAGCCACCACAGGGGCCAGGGCCTTGTGTGTGTCCAGCATTGTTTTATGTGTTCTGCATGTATGATACCCTTTCATCCACCTCCACTGCAACTCTGCAAATGAGAGTATGGCTTCATTTTAGAGATGAAGAAATTGAAGTTTAGAAAGATCTAGTACCCCACTAAAGCAGTGGAGCTGATAAGAGACAGAGCCTGGGGAGAACTCATGTCTGTCTGACTCTAACACCAAACTCCCGTCCAACTCAGGAAATTGAGATAGTCAGTCCAAGAGCCTAAAAGTGAATATTCTCACACCTATGGAAGATGTTTCTCACTGATGTGTTCATTTCTTTTCAGACTGTCTATGACCAGTGGTTCATTACCCTTTTTAACATTGTCTACACATCACTGCCTGTTTTAGCCATGGGGATTTTTGACCAGGTATGTGTTTTTCTCTGCCTTTATAACGTATTTTGCTCTGTGGATGCCTTTTAGTTGCTTTTAGCTTCTAAGTAGAAGACATGAATCATAGAAAGAGTCCTAGGAATGCAGTTGTTTTAATAGGTATTGCATGGCTCAGAAACCCTTCCAGATCTCCCACCTCCACCAAAAGATCCTCTGATCAGAGCTTGATTACTATCCTTTTAAAGATTCACACCCTACATTATTTCTCTAAAGGCTCTGAGACATCCTGCAAGAAACAGTCTCTTTAATTTCATTGTAGCCCAGCATTTCCCAAACTCATAGAATTGCACGTTTACTTATTTATTTTTCATGTAGAACTGATCAATTTGCCTCAGAACTAGTACCTGTGGTTCACACACCAGGGAATACTGTATTAGCCTCTGAAAGTGCAGAGAACCATGCAGTGATACATAGAAAATCATGGAGCTGGGTTGGAGTGCAGAGAGCTAGCATCTGTTGGTGACACGGTCCAGCACAGCCCAGAACAGGAACTCCAGGCCAGAGGAACACCCTGCCAATGGGAGAGGAAGACACGGAGCCCCACAGCCATGGAGAGAGAAAGTGAGCAGTTTTCTTTGGTTTAGCTCCACGTGCTTGAGGGGAGAGAAGGGAGGGAATCATTTATAAAATGGTAGATCCTTGGCACACTCAGACCCTTGGAGGGTACTTCCTGGATGGGGACAAAGTCTGGCTGCCTATGGGGAAGTGAAAGGCTAGCCAGAGGAGCTTTCATGGCAGAGTGTATTGTTTAAAAAAATTTTTTTGAAGTATTTTTAAAGAGACCAGATTTTCTCCAGGCTGTTGTTAGATCCATTTGCTAGGCCTCATTTTCTGGCCCAGAGCCATCTATTGCAGAATATAAATCTTCGCATTATGAGCTCACTCTACTCTCCCATTCTGAGACTTTGTAGTCAGTTGTAAGCCTCACTTCTTGTATGTAAAAAGGGCAGTTTGTGAACAACATATTTGTGAAATTCTACAAAAAGTCATGAACTCTTGAAGACCTTAGATGTAAGGGATTAAGCTCATTCATTTCCAGGTGCCCATGTTTGCAAGTGTTCCTTTCCTTGGTACTTTGTAGCTGCCCAGAATGTGGAGTAAAATATTAAATATAAAGCAATTTCTGGGAAAAGATGGTTATTGTGCAATTTGAAAAAATATATAATAAGGGGAGAATTCAAGATGTTGTTATAGGAAGATCCTGAACTCACCTCTTCCTATGGGCACAGTGGGTCTGCAGCTACAGAAGGAAAAATTTCTCTTAAAAAACCTTAAAGGCTGGCTGAAGAAAACCACATGGAAGCCGGTTGGAGAGGCTGGCACACAATGTCACCATAAACCCCACCCCCGCCCTCAGCATGATAATCCTCAACAGGGAGAAAACTCAAAACCTGAAGCTTCTCCCTTAGGAGTGAAGGGTGTGCACCCCACACTGGGCACCTTAACATTTCAGACCTGCACCTGCACCTGAGAGATGAACCTCCTAAAACCAATGAGGCTCATGTCCCAAGACCCACAAGACTGAAGCAGTCTAAGAAATGGCTCAGAGTGGGCCCGTGTGCTCAGACCCACTTGCTCCTTGGGCCCAGCTCAGAGGCAGCAGATCATGCCCAGTGATGGAGGCTCACCAGCTTATATTAAATCATCAGCCTGGGGGAAGGCATCTTATTTAACACACACATCTAGGAGCCCGCTGGAACACATTCCAGGGACAGAGACTGGTGGGCGCTATCCTTATACTCTCCCTTTGCCATACTCCAGAGCACCAGTGTCTCCTGAAAGGGAGCTGTTAACATGTGTCTGGTGCCCCTATTTTTGTGGCTGCCGTCCAGGGGACACCTCTTGACTGCCTGGCTCTGGAGGCCAGGAGAACTTGCATTCCTGGTCCCATGGGACTATAGTAATCGGCGTTACCCAGAAAGGAGCTCATATTCCTATCTGGTGTCCTGATTTTTACGGCTGCTGCCAGGGAACACTTCTACATCATCTGGCTCTGGTGGCCAGTGGGGCTTACACTCGTGGGTCTCACAGGATTGTAACCAGGGGAGAGAGAGTTCTTAAATATCTACCACCCCTCCCATGGCAGAGCAAGAGGCAACAGACTCAGGAGCTCAGTCTTTCTGTGAAGGAGGCCTGTTAGCTAATCATTATAGCTGAGGCCTGAGGGGTAGCCGTCTAATTAAACATGCATCTAGGGGCTGACTGTCATCCTTTCCAGAGACCTCAGAGGGCAGGCAGTATCTTCATGCTCTCCCTATGCCACATTCTAGAGCTCCAGTGTCTCCTGGAGAGGAGCTTCACATGTGACTGGTGCCCTGGTTCTTGTAGCTGCTGCCCAGGGGACACCACTTGATCACCTGGCTCTTGTGGCTGGGGGCTTGCGTTCCTGGGTCCCATGAAACAGTAGCAAATGAAGAGTTGGTTCTTGGCAGGCTACTCCCAGGGCACTGCACAGACAGCAGACTGAAACCCACTCCCAGTCTTTCTGGAAAAAGGAACTCTTTGTTTGTCCTGGAGCTTCAGCCTGAGGGGCAGGCTTCAGGTTTGGCACACTCCTAGTGGCTGAGGAAGCTGCTCTCAAGGAATGTAAGCTGTGGATGCCATCTTGGTCTGCTCCCTCTGCCTTGCTCCAGCTTTCTGCCATCTCCCAGAAAAGAGCTTGTGCATTAATCTGGAGCCCTGACTTTTGTGACTGCGGCATAGGGAACCTCCTAGATTGCCTGCTTCTCGTGGCCAGCGAGGCTCATTCTTGCAGTCCCACAGGTATATATTTGCATGTTTTTAAAAACTGCTGCTTGAGGGTCTAGAGTCCCATCAACCTGAATCTGGGTGCTATAATCTGACCCTGACACTGACATGTCTTGGCACATTCTCAACTACTGAGAGCTGTTAAAAATATAATAGGCTCTTTGAACAAGCATGAAGGTTTGAGAGACAACAAAGAGCTGGGGCAGGGTTGAACAATAAGGTCTATCTCCTACATGAGGCCACTCTTGGAGACAGGGAGAAGTGTTTGTTTTGTCAGCTGTATGAAAACAAACACAGAGAGTCAAACAAAATGAAGAAACAGAGAAAAGCAATGATCTTAGAGAGAAGATCTTAAAGAGAGAGAAGAATGCATGAACACAATAACTTCAACAAAAAGATGAAAAATATAAGAAAATACCAAATAGAAGTCATAGAGCTGAAGAATACAAGAGCTGAACTGATTAATACACTACAGGGATTCAGCAACAGACTAGATGAAACATTAGGAAGGATCAGTCAACTTGAAGACAGGAACTCACCCAATCAGAGCAGCAAAAAGAAAAAAGGATGAAAATAAGTGAAGATTGCTTAAGGAACTTACAGGACAACATCAAGCAGACCAACATTCACATTATATGGGTCTCAGAAGGGGAAGAGAGAGAGAAAGGAGCAGAAATTGTATTTGTAGAAATAATGACTGAAAACTTCCCCAACCTGGGAAGGAAACAGACATCCAGACCCAGGAAGCTCAGAGAGTTCCAAATAAGAGGAACCCAAAGAGACCCACAGAAAAACACTTTGTAATCAAACCGTCAAAAGTTAAAGACAAAGAAATAATATTTAAAGGAGCAAGAGAAAAACAACTTATTATATACAAGGCAACCCCCATAAGACTATCAGCAGATTTTTTTCAGCAGAAACTTTGCAGGCCAAAAGGGAGTGACATGATATATTCAAAGTTGAAAGGTAGAACTTTCACCAAGAATATTCTACCTGGCAAGATTATCATTCAGAATTGAAGGAGAGAGAAAGAGTTTTTCAGACAAGCAAAAGATAGAGGAATTCATCACTACGAAGCCAGCTTTATGAGAAATGTTAAAGGGGCTTCTTTAATCTGAAAAGAAAGGGGCTAATTAGTAACAAGAAAACATGTGAAGGAATAAATCTCAGTCAAAAGGTTTGAACAACACAGTTTTGAACTGTGTGGGTACACAATCCACAGTTGGGTGAATCCACGGATGTGGAACCATGAATATGGAGGGCCGACAATAAATTATATTCAGATTTTTGACTGTGTGAGCATTGTTGCCCTTAACCCTGTGTTGTTCAAGGGTCAACTGTATATAGTAAAGGTAGTGGTTTAATCACTTATAAAGCTAGTATGAATTTTAAAAGACAAAAGTAGTAAAGATAACTGATTACAATAATTAGTTAAGTAATACACAAGACAAAAAGATGTAAAATGTGATGTCAAAAACATAAAATGTGGGGGGAGAGTAAAAATGTTGAGCTTTAGAATGGAATCAAACTTAAGCAGTTATCAACTTAAATAGACTATTATAGATATGGTATTATTTATAAGCCTTGTATTACCACAAAGCAAAAACCTATAGTAAATACACAAAATATAAAGAAATATAAGCATATCATTAAAGAAAGTCATCAAACCACAAAGGAAGAGAGCAAGAGAAGAAGAAAGGAACAGAAAGGAATTACAAAAATAGCCAGAAAACAATTAACAAAATGGCAATAAGTACCTACCTATCAATAATTACTTTAAATGTAAATGAACTAAATTCTTTAATCAAAACAAATAGAGTGGTTGAATGGATTAAAAAAAAACAAAACAAAACCCAAGACCCATCTATATGCAGCCTCCAAGAGACTCACTTTAGATGCAGACACACAGAAACTGAAAGTGAGGGGCTGGAAAAAGATATTCCATGCAAATGGAAACCAAAAGAAAGCTGGAGTGGCTATACTTATATAAGACTAAATAGACTTTAAAACAAAGGCTAATAAGAGACAAAGATGGGCATTATATAATGATAAAGGAATCAATCCAATAATAGAATATAACATTTGTAAATATTTACGCACTTAACATAGGAGCACCTAAATATATAAAATAAATGTTAACAGACATAAAGTGAGAAATAGACAGCAGTACAATAATAGAAGGGACTTTAATACCTCACTTAGATCAATGGATAGATCATTCAGGCAGAAAATCAATATAGAAACTTTGGCCTTAAATGACATGTTATACCAGGTACACCCAATGTATATATATAGAATATTCTCTCCAAAAGCAACAAAATGCAAATTCTTCTCACGTGCACATGGAACATTTTAAAGGACAGATCATATGTTAAGCCACAAAAAAGTTTTAATAAATTTAAGAGATTGAAGTCATATCAAGCATCTTTCTAACCACAGTGGTATAAAACTAGAAATTAATTACATGAAGAAAACTGGAAAATTCACATATATGTAGGGATTAAGTGACATGCTACTGAACACCAATGGGTCAAAGAAGAAATCAAAAAGGAAATTTAAAAAAACCTTGAGACAAATTAAAATGGAAATATAACATACCAAAATTTGTGGGATACAGTAAAAGCAGTTTTAAGAGGGAAGTTCATAGTAATAAATGCCTACCTCAAGAAACAAGAAACATCTCAGATAAACAACCTACCTTTATACCTCAAGGAACTAGAAAAAGAAGAACAAACAAAGCCCAAAGTTAGTAGAAGGAAGGAAATAACAAAGATTAGAGCAGAAATAAATAGAGACTAAGAAAACAATAGAGAAGATCAATGAAACTAAGAGCTGGTTCCTTGAAAAGATAAACAAAATTGACAAACCTCTAAGTAGACTCACCAAGAAAAGAAGAGAGAGGACTCAAATAAATAAAATCAGAAACAAAAGAGGAGATATGACAACTGACCACAGAAATACAAGGATCCTAAGAGACTAATATGAACAGTTATACACCAACAAATTGGACAACTTAAAGAAATGGATAAATTCCTAGAAACATACATCCTACCAAGACCGAACTATGATTAAGTATAAAATCTGAACAGAATGGAAAACAGTATGGAGGTTCCTCAAAAAATTAAAAATAGAACTACCAAGTGATCCAGCAATTCCACTTCTGGGTACTTATCCGAAGAAAGCGAAAACACTAATTTGAAAAGATATATGCTCTCCTATGTTCATTGAAGCATTATTTATAATAAATAAGATATGGAAACAACCTAAGGGCTAAGAGATATAGAGAAAAAATATACAGTTGATCCTTGAAACAAGAGAAGGGTTAGGGGTCCCCCTCACCTTGGCCCCCATCCCCATGCAGTCAAAAATCCTCCTATAGTTATACAGTTGGCCCTCCACATTCATGGTTCTGCATCTGCAGTTTCAACCAACAGTGGATCACGTAGTACATATTTATTGAAAAATTCTGTGTGGAAGTGAACCTGCTCACTTCAAACCCATGTTGTTCAAGGGTCAACTGTGTGTATAATAAGGCCCCTTATTGCCATCAAGTTGAGTGTATACCCCTATCCTGTCCTGCTTTGTCAAACTCTGGCGCTTAAACTGATCTCCACATCATGGGTTGCTATGCTGGAAGGCCTCAGTGACCGTCTGTGGGTCTGCTCACTTTATAAGGAGGAAACCAAAACTCAGAAGTTCAGGTTACTTTCCTAAAGTCACATGGCCAAAATGTGACACAACTCAACCCAGCACTAGGCCACTTGACTCTGAGATTGCAACACTATTACTGTTGTTACTGTTACTATCATCATTCTTTTGTTATTATTTATAGAAGCATCTGTTTTTTAATTACAAGAACTGTGGTAAGAACTCTGCTGAATACGTACCCATTTCATCATGACAGTGATCCTGTGAGGGAGATGCTGTCGTTTATACTCCTTGGAGATGAGGAAACTGAGGCTCACACAGCTTAAGTGACAGGTCCAAGACTACACCCCTGCTAAGCAGCAGAGCTGGGGTTTGAACTCCGGATTGTCTGGCTTCAAAGCCTGTGTATATAACCTTATCAGTCACTGGACTGGGGAAAGAAGCACCCACTAGCATCTCAAAACTGGACTTCCCAAAGAGACTACATCAATGTTCTTCATGGGACTCCATTTGGCAAGGCCTGGGTCATCCCACAAGCAGGAAGGGGAACTTGGTCTGCTCCCAGAGTTCATGCCTATGTTGCTCCCTCTTTGCCTGCTTCACCTTACCCATGACCCTGTGATGTTGCCAGTGGTCAGTCCTTGCCGTACTTTTTGGCTGGGGTGTTCGGCTGTGGTGCTCACAGTGTGGTCATCAGCATTGCTTTGGAGCTTGTTGGAAATGCAGTCTCAGGCCCCACCCCAAACCTACTGAATTATAATCTGTACCCCAGGTTATTAGTGTGTACATGAAGTTTGAGAAGCACAGCTTTAGTTTCTCCCAGGACTCTGTTGGGCCCAGACATGACGCCTTCTCATTCCGTCTAAATTCTTTGTCCTGAACACCTGGTAACTGCCCGTGGAATCCTCCCTGGGTAGAACACTCACCTCTTCAGGCTCAGCTCCCTTCCACCTGGAGTCCCACATTCAGTTCCCCCTTTCCCAGTTCCCTTTCTCCTGCTCACGCTTCCCCCAAAGTTGGGAACTCTGGTTGGCCAGTTCTGACTCTGCAGCTCTCTGCTGACATCCCCTGGTCACTACCACTCACTGCGTTGGCCCTGGGGCCCACTGGCTGCACAGGATGTACTAGAATTCTGGGAGCATGCATGCAGTTGCAGGAGAGTACAGGAAAGAAACTTCAATTTGAAGCCAAATATCTGCGTGCAGTCAAGTTCTGGTTCTGCCATAAGAGCTGTGTGGCCTCTCATGAATCTCTCTTGGAGATTCAAGTTCCCTGTATAAAATAGGGATCATTTTATTATCCTTTGGGTTACTGTGGGAATGAAAACAAAATAGTGAGTAGTGTGTATTAGGGCATGCTTAGATATGCATGTGCTATTTCTGGAGATAGGAAATTCAGGGTATCTCTAAATTCTCAAACCTCTTCCACTGAAGTAACTCTCTGTTGACAGGATGTTAATGACCAGAATAGCATGGATTGTCCCCAGCTCTACAAACCTGGACAGCTGAATCTACTTTTTAACAAGCATAAATTTTTCATCTGCGTGGCACATGGAATCTACACCTCGCTAGTCCTTTTCTTCATCCCATATGGGGCCTTTTACAACGTGGCTGGAGAAGATGGACAGCACATTGCAGACTACCAGTCTTTTGCAGTGACCATGGCCACGTCTTTGGTCATTGTGGTCAGTGTGCAGGTAACCTACTGGTGAAAATATCTTAACTTGATGTCTTTACACCTTTTAAAATTCTGTTTCATTTGTTGACAGTAATTTTAAAGGAATACTGGGGTTTTCTTTTTAACTACACATTTTGAGATTAAAACAGGAAGCTTTAACATAAATTTCCAGATGTAGGAGATTAGCATTGGATGTCTATAACCTCCATGTTAGTGGAAACCTCACAATGAATCAATCACTTCTTGGGACTGCGCGTTGTATGTGAAGAGAAATGATTATGCTACTGCTTCCTCCTTGTGCTGTCTTCTTGGAAGAAAATTTTTCCAATGATAACAGAAACTTTCCCATGACTTCTATAAGACTTAGTAACTTCCAGGTTTCAAAGTGAGATATAACGTTTACTTGGCAGTACATTTCTGTGGAATTATCAAGAGGTTCAATGCTATGTATATGGCACATCTGCATCTCAAATTCATAGAAGTTTTCCTGGTAGGAATGATTTTTTAAAAATTCATTTTATTGAAGCATAGTTGATTTACAATGTTGTGTTTCTGGTATACAGCAAAGTGATTCTGTTATACATAAATATATTCTTTTTCATACTTTTTTTTAAACATCTTTATTGGAGTATAATTGCCTTACAATGATGTGTTAGTTTCTGCTTTATAACAAAGTGAATCAGTTATACACATACATATCATATTCTTTTCCATTATGGTTTATCACAGGATATTGAATGTAGTTTCCTGTGCTATATAGTAGGACCTTGTTCTTTATTCATTCTGTATATAATACAGTAAGTCCCCTACATACAAACGAGTTCTGTTCCGAGAGTGCGTTCGGTTCGTAAGTCCAATTTTTTCCTAAGTCCAACAAAGTTAGCCTAGATACCCAACTAACACAATCGGCTATATAGTACTGTACTGTATTAGGTTTATAATACTTTTCACACAAATAATACATAAAAAACAAACACAAAAATAAGGAAAACATTTTTAATCTTATAATACGGTACCTTGAAAAGTACAGTAGTACAGTACAACAGCTGGCATACAGGGGCTGGCATCGAGTGAACAGGCAAGGAGAGTTACTCGAGGAGGGAGAGAAGGTGGGAGATGGTAGAGCTGAAGGATCGTCAGCAATAGGAGACGGAGGACAAGCTGCTATTTCACTCATGCCTGACGTTGATGGCATAGGTTCTGGTTGCTTGCTGGATTCAATCTATCTACCCTCTTGAAAACACGATCCAGTGATGTCTGGGTAGTAGCTCCTTTTTTCTAGTCATAGATGACATGGTAGCACTGGATTGCATTCTGAATGACCGCTGCAACCTTCACGTACCATTCTACATTCAGGTCCTGTGCCTCAAAAACTAACAGTGCCTCCTCAAATAAACAACCCCCTGCCATTTCCTGCATCGTGAATCTCTTCGGTTCTTCAGTTACTTCTTCTCCCTCTTGTCTCTCTTCATCCTTTCTCTGGGCCTCCAATTCCATCAGGTCTTCATTAGTCAGCTCTTCGTGTTGCACAGCAAGGAGTTCAATGAAGTCGTCCTCTTGCAGATCTAGCTTGAAATAAAGATACTGTACTACTGTACTCTATACAGTACTATACAGTAAAGTACACAAAAGCACAACCACTTGTAGAGGATGCACACACGTGACAATGTACGCCAGACACATGAACTAACTTATGTGATTGGACTTGTGAATGCACGTTTGCATCTTTGAAAGTTCGCAACTTGAAGGTTCGTATGTAGGGGACTTACTGTCGTTTGCATCTGCTAATCCCAAACTCCTAATCCATCCCTCTCCCAACCCCCCTTCTCCTTGGCAACCACAAGTCTGATCTCTATGTCTGTGAGTCTGTTTTGTAAATAAGTTTATTTGTGTCATATTTTAGATTTGACATATAGTGATAGCATATGGTATTTGTCTTTCTCTTTCTGACTTACTTCACTTAGTATGATCATCTCTAGGTCCATCCATGTTGCTAGAAATGGCATTATTTCATTCTTTTTAATGACTGAGTAGTATTTCACTGTGGGGGTGTATACACACACACACACAAACACACACACACACACATTCATCTTTATTCATTCATCTGTCAGTGGATACTTGGTGTTGATGGACACTTGCTTCCATGACCTGGCTATTGTAAACAGTGCTGCTATGAACACTGGGGTACATGTATGTTTTCAAATTACAGTTTTGTCCAGATACATGCCCAGGAGTGGGATTGCTGGATTATAATGACAACTCTAGTTTTAATTTTTTGAGGAACCTCCATAATGTTTTTCATAGTGGCTGCACCAATTTACATTCCCATCTGGTAAGAATGATTCCTGATGATCCATTGATCTTCATCAGGCATCTTGAGTTTGTTTCTATTTCCTCTTTTATGCAAATGGTGGACAATACCATTAGGTATTGAGTTAGAATTTACAAAAGCTTTCCAATCCATTAAAGTCTGTACCTCTGAGTGGATACATTAAGCCATGTGACCTCTGTTTTTTGTCTTTTTTTGTGTGTGGTTTTTTTTTGGGGGGTGTTTTTTTGAAGGGGAAAGTATAAATCAAGGGCTTAATTTTTATAGAGTTTGAATTGCCTGTGGTGAGTCCTTTTTCTATCCTATAAACAATGTCTTTTACAAATCTTAGCCTCTTATATCCAATGAAAGATCTTGTTAAACCCCAGACTTTCTTTTCATGACTCAATAAATATTTAATAGATTGAATGAATCAGATGTAAATATACTGCTCTTAAATGGCATCTCTGCCATGCCTTGGTCCATCTAAGTGAGTATCATTAAGTTCAAACCAAAGCCATCTAATACTTGACATCTTGGAAGTCCAAAATTCAGTCAGACAGGTAGCATCCAAAATCAGAACCATATTTCTCCACTCAAAGAGGAGTTCTGTTTGTCTGTTTCACAACTAAATAAAGCATATGGGTGCTTTGTGAACTCTCCATGCCTAGTTCCCCTGTGTTCAATTCTGTAGCAGAGGAGGAGATAATGGAGTGACTTGGAAGCCTCTGACACAGCTAAGGCATCCATCGTGAAATCATGGCTTCAATCAGACACTGCTGTCCTTAACACACAGAATAAGTTTCAGGAATTTTGTGAATAAGCTCATTTTGAGAGCAGCATTAACATCGTTTCCTCTCTGTCTAAGCTTGAGTAATTTCTGCAGAAGGGGTACATAGATGTTATACTTTTGAGTTCAAATCTTTCTTTATCTTTACTAAATGATATATTGGATGGGCATAAGATTCTTATATCCGAGCATTTTTCTTTAGGAACTTTGTAAATGATTTTCCACTACATCCATTTCAGTGTAGCAGTTTGATATTAAGTTGATTCTCTTTCCTTTGTAAATAATATCTTCTGTGTCTAGAAGCTTATGTTCTTTATCCTTCGACTTCACAAATGTCACCAGAACATAACTTCTTTCATTGATTTTCCTAGAATTTACAGTACCCTCCCAATCTGAAAATCTTTGCTGTTTGTTATCCCAGAGCAGTTTTCTCTGTCATTTCTTTGATTGCTACTTCTCTCTTTCTTCCTTTTCCTCTTTCTACGATGCCATTATTTCTTATATTGGGCCCATGGGTCTGACATCTATGGATTTGCCACCCACGTCTCATATCTTTTTGCACGTGGTTCCCATTTCTTCAAGTTTTTGCCCAGTTATGAAATATTGTTTCCAGTTGTTTTTCCCAGAATATTAATTCAGTTCTCATCAGTGACTATTATTGTTTGGTTTCTCTACTGAATTTTTAAATTCAGAAATAATGCTTTTATTTCTTCCAGAATTTTTTTCTATGATCTAATTGCATCTCCTTAAGAGTTCTTATTACATTTTTTGTTGTTGTTATAGTGCTTGTCTGTCTTTCCCATTAGTTCTGCCTCAACAGGAGCCACCTGTTCTTGTTTTTTTTCAATTGCATCCTCTTAAATTGGTTGTGATTTTTCTTTGCCTACTCATACCCACACAGGTCAGGCTACTGGTGTCTCTTAATGCTGATGAACTGACAGGTGGTGAAAGGTACAGCTGCAGATTTTGGTCTGATCTCTCAACAAATGAACTGGAAAGCCAGCATCTCTTTGCTGAGGCATGGAAAGCAGGGCTCTCTGTTCTCAGGCCTCTTGAGGAAAGTAAAGGCTGTCCCTTTAGCACCCCTGCAGTTTCATCATGGCTGCCAGCATTCTTTTTTGTTTGTTTGTTTGTTTCTGCTTTTTAACAAAGTGAATCAGTTATACATATACATATGTTCCCATATCTCTTCCCTCCCACCCTCCCTATCCCACCCCTCCAGGTGGTCACAAAGCACCGAGCTAATCTCCCTGTGCTATGTGGCTGCTTCCCACTAGCTATCTACCTTATGTTTGTTAATGTATATATGTCCATGCCTCTCTCTCGCTTTGTCACGGCTCACCCTTCCCCCTCCCCATATCCTCATCCATTCTCTAGTAGGTCTGTGTCTTTATTCCTGTCTTACTCCTAGGTTCTTCATGACATTTCTTTTTTCTTAAATTCCATATATATGTGTTAGCATACAGTATTTGTCTTTCTCTTTCTGACTTACTTCACTCTGTATGACACACTCTAGGTCTATCCACCTCATTACAAATAGCTCAATTTTGTTTCTTTTCATGGCTGAGTAATATTCCATTGTATATATGTGCCACATCTTCTTTATCCATTCATCCGATGATGGACACTTAGGTTGTTTCCATCTCTGGGCTATTGTAAATAGAGCTGCAATGAACATTGTGGTACATGACTCTTTTTGAATTATGGTTTTCTCAGGGTGTATGCCCAGTAGTGGGATTGCTGGGTCATATGGTAGTTCTATTTGTAGTTTTTTAAGGAACCTCCATACTGTTCTCCATAGTGGCTGTAACCAATTCACATTCCCACCAGCAGTGCAAGAGTGTTCGCTTTCCTCCACACCCTCACCAGCATTTATTGTTTCTAGATTTTTTGATGATGGCCATTGTGACCGGTGTGAGATGATATCTCATTGTAGTTTTGATTTGCATTTCTCTAATGATTAATGATGTTGAGCATTCTTTCATGTGTTTGTTGGCAGTCTGTATATCTTCTTTGGAGAAATGTCTATTTAGGTCTTCTGCCCATTTTTGGATTGGGTTGTTTGTTTTTTTGTAATTGAGCTGCATGAGCTGCTTATAAATTTTGGAGATTAATCCTTTGTCAGTTGCTTCATTTGCAAATAGTTTCTCCCATTCTGAGGGTTGTCTTTTGGTCTTGTTTATGGTTTCCTTTTTGTCCAAAGCTTTGAAGTTTTATTAGGTCCCATTTGTTTATTTTTGTTTTTATTTCCATTTTTCTAGGAGGTGGGTCAAAAAGGATCTTGCTGTGATTTATGTCATAGAGTGTTCTGCCTATGTTTTCCTCTAAGAGTTTGATAGTGTCTGGCCTTACATTTAGGTCTTTAATCCATTTTGAGCTTATTTTTGTGTATGGTGTTAGGGAGTGATCTAATCTCATACTTTTACATGTACCTGTCCAGTTTTCCCAGCACCACTTATTGAAGAGGCTGTCCTTTCTCCACTGTACATTCCTGCCTCCTTTATCAAAGATAAGGTGACCATATGTGCGTGGGTTTATCTCTGGGCTTTCTATCCTGTTCCATTGAACTATCTTTCTGTTTTTGTGCCAGTACCATACTGTCTTGATTACTGTAGCTTTGTAGTGTAGTCCGAAGTCAGGGAGCCTGATTCCTCCAGCTCCGTTTTTTGTTCTCAAGATTGCTTTGGCTATTCGGGGTCTTTTGTGTTTCCATACAAATTGTGAAATTTTTTGTTTTCGTTCTGTGAAAAATGCCAGTGGTAGTCTGATAGGGATTGCATTGAATCTGTAGATTGCTTTGGGTAGTATACTCATTTTCATAATGTTGATTCTTCCAATCCAAGAACATGGTATATCTCTCCATCTATTTGTATCATCTTTAATTTCTTTCATCAGTGTCTTATACTTTTCTGCATACAGGTCTTTTGTCTCCTTAGGTAGGTTTATTCCTAGATATTTTATTCTTTTTGTTGCAGTGGTAAATGGGAGTGTTTTCTTGATTTCACTTTCAGATTTTTCATCATTAGTGTATAGGAATGCCAGAGATTTCTGTGCATTAATATTGTATCCTGCTACTTTACCAAATTCATTGATTAGCTCTAGTAGTTTTCTGGTAGCATCTTTAGGATTCTCTATGTATGGTATCATGTCATCTGCAAACAGAGAGAGCTTTACTTCTTTTCCGATTTGGATTCCTTTTATTTCCTTTTTTCTCTGATTGCTGTGGCTAAAACTTCCAAAACTATGTTGAATAACAGTGGTGAAAGTGGGCAACCTTGTCTTGTTCCTGATCTTAGTGGAAATGGTTTCAGTTTTTCACCCTTGAGGACAATGTTGGCTGTGGGTTTGTCATATATGGCCTTTATTAGGTTGAGGTAAGTTCCCTCTATGCCTACTTTCTGCAGGGTTTTTATCATAAATGGGTGTTGAATTTTGTCGAAAGCTTTCTCTGCATCTATTGAGATGATCATATGGTTTTTCTCCTTCAATTTGTTAATATGGTGTATCATGTTGATTGATTTGTGTATATTGAAGAATCCTTGCATTCCTGGAATAAACCCCACTTGATCATGGTTTATGATCCTTTTAATGTGCTGTTGGATTCGGTTTCCTAGTATTTTGTTGAGGATTTTTGCGTCTATGTTCATCAGTGATATTGGCCTGTAGCTTTCTTTGTGACATCCTTGTCTGGTTTTGGTATCAAGGTGATGGTGGCCTCATAGAATGAGTTTGGGAGTATTCCTCCCTCTGCTATATTTTGGAAGAGTTTGAGAAGAATCGGTGTTAGCTCTTCTGTAAATGTTTGATAGAATTCCCCTGTGAAGCCATCTGGTCCTGGGCTTTTGTTTGTTGGATGATTTTTAATCACAGTTTCAATTTCAGTGCTTGTGATTGGTCTTAGCATTCTTTATATGGGGCATCATTTTAAAGGACAGTAAACGTCATGTGGGAAGGGGAAGTATGTCTCCAATCTGTTTACTATGTAGGTAGAGCCCCCTCAGGCAGGCAATAAATCTGTGGCCTTGCATCAGACTGTGCTAGAAATGCAAACCTTCACTTGGACCATTTGGTGCCTCTGATATGCAAATAAGGATGCTAGAACCTACTTTTTTTTCTCTGAGAACTCAAGTGTTCATATTCACCAGTGGCTGTCTTGGTTTCCCCATAACAGGTTACTGTTTTGCAGCTCTACTGCCATAATAAGTTATTGGAAGGGAGAAGGGCTTGTGAGCATGTTTCCAGATCACCATGAACCCCGGGTTCTGAATTTTATGCCTTAAGTGGATTAAGGATTTTTCTTTGCTATTATTTGAATAACTTAAGAGAAATGATAACCAAAATGAATTAGAATATTGATGTAAACAGATTATACCTGTATCAAAATGGTCATATGAAAATCTATGTACAGATTTTTTTTTTAGTTTTTTTAAAATTTATTTATTTATTTATTTTGAGGGCTGCATTGGGTCTTCATTGTTGCGCACGGGCTTTCTCTAGTTGCAGTGAGAGGGGGCTACTCTTCCTTGCAGTGCACGGGCTTCTCATTGTGGTGGCTTCTCTTGTTGCGGAGCACGGGCTCTAGGTGCACGGGCTTCAGTAGTTGTGGCTCATGGGCTCAGTAGTTGTGGCTCACCGGCTCTAGAGCGCAGGCTCGGTAGTTGTGGTGCACAGGCTTAGTTGCTCCGCGGCATATGGGATCTTCCCAGCCCAGGGCTCGAACCCGTGTCCCCTGCATTGGCAGGTGGATTCTTAACCACTGTGCCACCAGGGAAGCCCTATGTACAGATTTTAAAATGTTGCACTTGCTCACTATGAAAAATAGTTTTCCAATAGAAAAATTTTGAGGGCAATTTGGAAAGTAGCTTTGAAATTAGAAACCATCCTGCTTTCTTATTTCTCACTTAAAAGAAGTTTAACATTTTATTTCCTGATTTTTGATTCAACGTTGCTAGATATAGTGGCTTGCAGATATAAGTCCTAAAGTCAGTTGTCTACCAGGAATGTCACATTAGTCCCCTGTGTTGTGCAGAAAGTGGTAAGGCCTATGGTTGGCTGGAAACTAGACATGTGCCACTGTCTTCTCACAGAACAGTTCTGAGGAAACATTACTCAGTAAAATGATGCTCTTTTAATCCTCAACAATCTCCCCTTTGTGTTTGACTTTATTTACAGATAGCCTTGGATACCAGTTACTGGACTATCATTAATCATGTCTTCGTCTGGGGCAGCATTGCCACTTATTTCTCCATTTTATTTACCATGCACAGTAATGGCCTCTTTGGCATCTTCCCAAGGCAGTTTCCATTTGTTGGTAAGTGAGTCCCGCTATTTGCTGGGGCCTAGTGTCAAGTTGTCATTTATTTGTCTTTGTAATTTATTTTCTTTGGTGGGATTAGGGATGACCAATAATTCTGTCTCTAGGAATTGATTGAGCCAGACATCTGAGGGCTTACAGGCTTGAAGTGAGCTCCAAAAGATTAGGTTTTGCTGTCCCTACTAGATGCAGAATCACTGAGATAGCTGCTTACAGGTTCCTAACAGCCCAGATGCAGTAGACTGTCCCTTTCCAAATAACAGGCATAGCACATATAGATCAGGGATACCTGAAAACCTGTGAAGTTCGTGTATGATAGAGGGAAGAGAAAGAAATGCCAGGCTTTCCCTTTTATGCCACATTATCACTGACATTTCTGCCTAAGTTTACCTGTGGAACTTATTTGCATTTAGAAAAGAAATGTATAATTTAGAGCCTTTTAAAAATTGCCGGACATAGTCCATGAGTGGCACCAAGAATAGTCTCTGTAGTTAGACAGCCAGTGTTCAAGTGTCATCTCTGCCACTTATAAGCTGTGTGACCTTAGGCAAGTTTCTTTTCCTTTTCATGCCTTAATGTCTTCAGTTCTAAACTTGGGGATGTTAATAGTTCCTACTTTTATAGCAAATTGGTGAGGGTTAAATGATATAATGCATATGAAATGCTTAGCATGTAGCCTGGTACATAATACTTTTTTAGTAAATGTTAGCCTTGATGATGATGAAGATGGTGATTAAAGCAAATGTGGCTTGATTACTGGTTGGGGACTTCGAACAGCAGATAGGTAGCAAAAGACTTCCTAAAATCCCTTAAACCCCTGAGATTCTATGATTCTACAAAGAGTATATATCTGGTCTATCTTTGGAGTATACTATCATTGCACTCCACATTTCAACATGATTCCCAGCAAGGGCCACTGAGCTTTACACAGTGGGGCTATTAATAGACTTTTAAAGAAGTTTTGAAATCTCTAGTGTGTGTGAAATAAGTTGGTAACAGTGATGTTTCTGAGTTCATCCCAGCAAACTGTGGAAAAGAGAGATACATAGTGACAAGCTACTTGAGCTCGATTAGGCAAGACAGATTTGCATCCACTAGTTGGGAAATCCAGTCTAGAAAAATAATTCTTAGAAGACTGATTCATGTAGAAAGCAAAATAAGAGCGATTATAGGGTTATACATTTCCAAAGGCACCTGAAATTGCAATTCCATTTAAATGCATGTATATGCTTAAGAGTGTTGTATTCAAGTTTTGCCTTCCTCTGTGTGTACATGGAAATCTTTAAATTGTACCTCTCTTACTTAACATGTAATGTTAATCCTTTATTTATCAAAAGATTCCAACCATGTATAAACATGATGGTTGTGAATAAGAATAAACACATTAGGAAAAAGAGAGCCATTTAAACTACTTTTAACTTTTTTCTTTTCTCTTTGGTTGCCAAATCTGAAAGTTCAGTGCATTAACCAGAAGACTTCCAGTCCTAAGACAGCATTCGAACATGCATAATGAGACTGGAATGCCTCAACTGGAGAAAGTAGTTTGTGTGGGGACCACTGTCTAAGCACATGCCATTCCAGGAATTAATTACTGGGTTCCAATGAGACTTTTCAAAACTTAAATCAACATTGAGGTTTAAGAAATTTTTTTTTTCCTTAGTAGCCAGAAGCAAGCAGGAGTGTGGTTTTAAAGTGATGCTTGTTTTTCCAGCCATGCCTGGGGGTACTGAGCTTCAGGGAGTTCAAAAAGACATTTAATTTACTGAGTCAAGTTTGTTTCTGCCCAGGCAAGTGGAATCAAGTGCTCTTTGGTAGGCAGAGTCTATCCTCCTAAGACAGAAAATGCAGACATTCCAATAAGAAGCCAAGCATCACACCCAAAGCCCATTAAAATTGTGTTAACTGTAGCATTGGGAGCGGGAACCTGGATAATTGGAGGTATCATATGCCTAGAAAACCAACAGGAACAACAGTTCATAAGTAGGGTTGACATCTTCCGTATAGTTTGTCTGTCTGCCTTACTGACCCTTATTGCTTTGTTTAAACGAACATCCCAGTATACGAGGTGTGAGTATAAAATAAGAAAACTGGCTCCAGGCTTAGAAATGAGTTTCACTACTCTATTGAACTAGAATATTGAATGGCTGAATCAGTGGTTTCCCAGTGTGGAGACTGCTCTTTTCACAAACCCAAGAGCATCTCTGATCTCCTTGGAACCTTGAGTACTTCATAACCGAGTGAAGGTATGAGATAGAGAGATTGGTAAGTCCCTCTGAGGCAGGTTTTTGGGGGCTGTTGCCTGAATTTAAAAGGTTGACCCTGTAGTAGACACAGCTCACCTTTTATGACATAGCCAGTTGAGAAGACCAGTATTTGCGATTGTACCTGAATCCAGAACATACATTGTGTAGTTTTGTTTGAATCCATAAGGGTAAATGTGCCTTTAAAAATAATGACTGCTTTGTAGTTGAGGGATTTTGAGGCTGGATGGGAGAATTCTGCTTCATGAGTGAAGCTGGACTGAGCCTGGATCAGAGAATGGTTGGCTCTGGCTGGCAGTCCCCTAGTGATCAGGCCGTGAAGCAGTTCCCAAGGGTGATCTTACCATTCTTGCACTCTTATCACCACTGAGCATATGATATACTGGGGAAGATACCCAGTGGTTCTCCTAGGTAGTCCAAAAGTCCCTTTCAAAAAAGACCTTATGGGAATAGACAAAGAACCAATTAATTCAATAATTCAGTTCTATTTATAATCACAGTGTTTATTTTTCTTTAATAATAGGAAATGCACGACATTCCTTGACCCAGAAGTGCATCTGGCTTGTTATTCTCTTAACGACAGTGGCTTCAGTTATGCCTGTGGTGGCATTCAGATTTTTGAAGGTGGATTTATTCCCAACCCTGAGTGATCAGGTATGTTGTAATGCTGCTGGGTACTTGAGAGGTTGGTTCTTTGCTCTTGGAATCATGTCCTCTGCCTGATTAGAAGTCCAGAGAAGAGCTAATGAACTTCCCATCAGCAACACCTACAGGTGCACGGCATCACATCACAGTAGCTGGAACTGCCCACAACTGAACATACTAGCCTTGGGAGTGCCAATGAAGATAACTGTCTACACTAAATGTGGGTGGGGAGTCGTAAATTACAAGTTAGATTGGATATTTTTAAAAGTTGACTTTTAAAAAACAAGCTTGCTGGCAGCATTTTGGACATTTGCTCCAAGGCAAAGGCAAGCTAGAGGGAAAGTTACTGACTTGGGGAAAGTAAAGGGTACAGTAAAAGAGAGACAAGCAAAGTATTAGGTGAAGGGGCTCTAAATTTCTGTAGAAATATAGTAGCAGATTGTTAAACATGGGAGAGAGGTTACTTTCTGAACAGATTAAGAAAGGGAACAGCAACATGATAGCTGGATTGGAAAATATAAAGTTAGAAGAAAAACAGAAAGAACAGATTCTAGAAATACCTAAGTCAAGGGATTGACAGAACATATTTCAGTATTTTATGGAAGGAGGAGTATAAGCAACACAATGTCAAATTAGGTCAGGACCCAGATAGATAAGAAAAGGAGAAAGAGGAGATGCATTTGTAGCTATGTCTTGAGAAGGGGGAAATATTGAGGGGGTGAGTGACCAGGCTGATGATGCTGAGAAGAACTGAGGTAGAAATTCCCTTATCATGAAATCCTTCATGTTCTGGGGCCAAAGTACCAAGAGATTCCTTCTGAAATGATTCATGGATTCCCCTGTTATGTTTGTCCTTTCCCTTTGGCTCTGTGAGCTCATTCTGATGTCAACTCAGAAAATGATGGATGAGCTGAAGGAAGATGATGCTCATTTCTTCCTATGTTTAGACACATCATGATTTTCTGCTTAATGGCTTTCTCCCGACATGAAAGTCAAAAGCCAAGCAATCGATCAGCTGACCTAAAGAACAAGGTGCTGAGCACCAAACCTTGGCTCTCTTCCTCCTCAGCATTATAGGGAAATGAAAGAAATGCTAGAAACCCACCCAAACAATGTTGAGCTCTTCAAAAGACCACAAAAAACCCCCAAAGAAATCAAAACACTGAAAATCCCATGGTACTTTGACCTACCACAAGAGTTTGAAATTTTGTGGCTCTCATTTTCTAAATTTTCTCTTAGTCCAGTTACTAATGACTACTGGATCCTGAGAACCTTTAAAAGAGAGAGGAAAGACTTATTTGGGGCATATGGGTCTGTAAATTTTTATACTGACTGTATTTGGCTGGTGCACGTTAGAAAATGTACAAAAGTATGTTCCTGTTCACTTAAGGTGGATGTATTAGATGGGGACAATAATGAAATTTGTCTTAACACTTCTTAATAATAGTCTTAATAGTCTCTCAGTAGAGATAAAAACTAACCAGTATCCAGTGTAATCTTTTGGGTAGAAAATTGCTTGGCTTTTAGGTGAAAAACTTGATTTTGCAGTGAAGTTGAGTACTTGGTTATCATTGATGTTGTTTTTACAGAAAAGGCTTTCACTTCACAAAGTGGCCCACTGTGTGGAGTCTATATCATCTGGATGCTTCATCTCACTCTGGGTCTCCTTTGTCTCCAGATCCGCCAGTGGCAGAAGGCTCAAAAGAAGGCAAGACCCCTGCGTAGGCGAAAGCCTCAGACTCGGAGATCAAGCTCGAGAAGATCTGGATATGCTTTTGCTCACCAAGAGGGCTATGGAGAGCTTATCACATCTGGAAAAAATATGCGAGCTAAAAATCCACCCCCGACATCAGGGTTGGAAAAGACACTGTATAATAGCACTAGCTGGATTGAAAATTTATGTAAGAAAACCACAGACACAGTGAGCAGCTTTAGCCAGGATAAAACAGTGAAACTGTGAGTCAAGATGAATTTGAACCACACAGTTATCTTTTCACTTCGGCTGGAGCTGAAATTAGCTGGCTCCAGAGTTTAAGATCAGGGGTTAGGGGTGGGGCAGATGGCCTCGGTTAACCTAAATCTGTGTCAGACAGTGGCCAGTGCCATCCAATAGAGATGTGCTCTACTGAAAACCAGGTCACTGTCCAATTCATGAGTTGGTGGACAAAACCCTCACAATACCAGCACAAGGGTTTTTTTTATCAACCTAGATACCAATTGATCTGTACTTTAGAATCTTATTTATGGAGAAACACTTGTAAATCTGCATATACAGAGAATGGGTCTTCAGGTGAATAAAAGGGTGCATTCACAAGGTGTATATCCCAGCTAAAAAGCATCTTTGTGACAGATTAACGCTTATATGTAAGATCAGCCATTCCCAAGATACACTCTTAAGATTTAAAAGGTACACATTGTACACTAAGGTGCTTCCAGACTTACAGCAGCTTGTCACTGTCCGGTCTTGATCCCTACCTGTGTGTTCAGCCAGGACAACAAATCACCTTCATGCCTGAAGAGCAGAAAAACATGTTGGTATTCCACATTTTTCTACTAGAGACAAAGTAGACTGAACATCTTTACAGTAGAATAGGCTGACAATTTGGTCAAATTTATTCAAAAAATTCTCAGGGACATGTTCATGAAATGTCAAAGAGAGACTCTGGAAAGTATTCTAAATACTTGTCAATGACTTTTATAACAACTTCAGTAGTTATTTTCTCTGCCTCATCTAGAGCTATTGGACTCAGCAAAGCACTGGAATTTCACACTTTGATGATACTATTCCATGTAATGTATGTGCAAATATTTTCAACATTTCCAGTTTTTAAAAGTTCAGATTTGAAACCAAACAAATTAATAAACAGTCTTTTTAATTACTTATTTAAATATGCAGGTTTAGGTCATTCAGAGTTAGTTGGTTTTGATATTCAGCTGTCATATTTATAATTCAAACACATGAGGTTGAGTTTTTGGAGATGTTCCAGTCCAAATTTGAGTCCATATATGAGTCATCAGTATAGTATCTGTAAAAGAATTCAAGCATATTTGTGTTCAAACTCCAGTTCTGTCACTCCTTACCTCTGTAAGCTTGGGCAGGTAATGTGCTTCCTCTGAGACTCAGTTTCTTCCTCTGTAAAATGAGGATATACTACCTACCTCATGTGGTTGTTCGAGGATTGTCAAAGCACAAATTCTTAAATCATTGAAAAGATAATTCTCATGTGAATAGATGATGAGTTAAGTGCCATTTAAGTCAATCAGAATACAAGAGCAAATGTGAAGAACTGGAATTTAAGTAATCAGTGGAAAAGGCATTGATGAAATGAGATTGCAAAGTAAGATCTAAAACTGGTTAGTATTCTAAAGGGAAATAACCTTGGAGGTATTTTTATATAGTAACTATAACCTTGGAGGTAAATTTCTCTATCAGAAAACAAAAATAAATGATCATCATGCCTTATCAGTTTTCTATAAATCATACTTCAACTTTACAGAATCCTTAATCTGGTCTTTATTGCATTATTAGTCAAAGTTATATTTCCCAAAAGAGTCAGATGGCCCTTGGGTGGGCTTGATGGATAATGGGCTAGCATGATATTATGGCTCACACAATCCTTTTTTTTTTGGCCTTAATTTCCAAGTCTGGGATAACTTTTCCTGAATGGGATCAAATGAGATATATATAAAAGAGCCTAATACAGTGGTTTAATCATAGTTAATGCTTTTAGATATTCCCTGTTCTCCTACGTGCCTGCATAGACTTAACTAGATGTTAGTTTTCAGTGTCTAATTTGTCATTAGTTTCACTGCGTTGTAACATTTTTGAAAGATTTGCAAACTTTTACTAAATATTTTGGCACTTGTGGTGTTGGATGTTTAGTCTCTTTATTGGAAACTCATTGGGGAGAGTTTTTGTTCCACTGATCAACTGATTTTTTTTTTCTTCTCCTTTACATGCCTAGGGAAAATGTACATCATTCTTAGGATCAGAGTCAAGAATAAAATGAACCAATTTGACCTATGTTTAAGGGATGGGAAAGATTAGGAATGGTCCACGTTTGCAAATTCAGTTCAAATTAAATAAGGCTGTTTATAAACAGATAATGTGGATAGCTGTGAGAGAAACACATTTATCAGTTTACTTTGGCCCCATGAGATCCAAATGAACTCACATACCCATTGCGAGGTCATTCAAGTGCCAGGGATTATTTTGAGCCTGAAGATAAAAAAGCCTGAGGGGTGACGGTGATGCACTGGGGAATAGTAAAATTTTAGGTTTACATAAATATTATCAGATTATTTGGAAAGAAAAAAATTCTGTATTCAGGACTAAAGTTGATAACTATGTGTTTTTAAAGTCTCTGTCCAAGTTTTGAGCTCTTACAGGCAATTACAAATTGTGTTTCCCAGAGGAGGGATCAAGGTGGCAGAGAAGGAGATGTGGAGCTCACCTCGCCATACAAACACATCCAAAAAAAATCTATGTATGGGACAATTCTTAAGGAAAACTAATTGGAAACTGGCAGAAGAACTCCTATACCATAGCTGCAGGAAAGATCTTCACGTAACAAGGTAGGACAGAAAAAAGGCATAGGGTAGGGACCCCCACCCCTGAGAGGAATCTGAAAGGAAAAGTTCTGCATTGGTGGACCCTCACCTGGGGGAGTGAGCAGGTCGAGCCACAATCTGGGTGTCCCAGTCCTCGGGAACAGCACAGAGCAGACAAGCCCTGTTAGCTACTGGGAGAACTGCTGGGATAGACGGAAGGGCTGCAGAAGCCAGGCTCTACTCCAAGGAGTGTGCGTGTGCTGTCTCACCAACAATCATGACAGAGAGAGACTTGCACTGGCAGCTGTCACCTCACTGCACTCCCCAATCTGAATGGGGCAAACACCCACTCCTGCTCACTCCATACTATAGATTGGCATGAGATCTGGGCCAACCAGCCCTGGGAAAATACCTGGGATAGCTACACAGAGACAGACTGGGGTCTGGGGTGTGACCCAGTTAGGGTGGTGGTGGTCATTGTCAGTGCGTGCTTGGGCGAAGCTGCAGGAGCATGCCACAGTTAGTCTCCCAGCCCAGTGAGTGCTCCAGCTCTACCCACTCCACACTGCAGCTTAGCACTGGATCTGTGGTAGACAGGTCCTATGAGATGTCTGCCACAGAGGCAGCCCAGATCTCTGGCAGCAGCTCAGCCACCTCGATTCCTGTAGTCACAAAGCCCCAACCCCAGTCCTAGACTAGTGAATGCTCTGGCCCAGCCACTCCACAGCCTTGCACTAGATCTAGGACCAACACAACAGGGGAAGGGATGTGACCTTAGGCTGCATCCAGGTGGAGCTTCAGAGGCCTACACAAGCAGCACATCGATCCTCTGTGAATGCATGGGCTTCACTTGCTTTAGCAATCACCTCCTTTGGGTCAGGGCATGCACTCAGGGAATGGAGCCTGATTGAGCCTGAATATCAGGGTTTCTACTCTAACTACAGGGGACCAGACCTTACCCCTGACAAGATGGCGACAGCCATGGACAGAGAGGAAGTCCCACCTTACACCCTGCAGACTTTAGACCCAACACCAACCACACCCCCAAGGGGAAAACAGCCAGCACCCTAAGGAAAGATGTGCCTCGTGTCCATATCAAAACCAACCCTCTCACCAAAGATATTACATATACAGAGTCTACACAGGGATGCTCCCACATAAAAACACCCTTCAAGCCCACAAAAAGTAACAGTTCCTCCTAAATTCATAGAGACACCGAAAGATAAAATGAAAATGCAGAAACTACTCCCAATAAAAAGAGCAAGAGAAATCCCCTGAAAGAAAAAATAATGAAACAGAGCTCACCAGTCTACCGGATCCTCAGTTCAAAAGGTGGTAATAAAAATGCTAACTGAATTAAGAAAGGTTATTGATAGAAATGCAGATCATTGCAACAAGGAACTAGAAACTATAAAGATGAACCATCAGAAAGGGATAATTCAATTTCTGAGATAAAAAGCAATCTAGAAGCAATGGATAGCTGACTAAATGACACAGAAGAACAAGTAAGTGATCTGAAAGACAGAATAATGGAAATCACCCAGTCAGAACAGCAGACAGAAAGACAAATAAATGAAAGCAACATACGCTATCTATGGGATAATGTAAAATGTGGCAACCTACGCATAACAGGTGTTCCAGAAAGAGAAGAGAGAGATGGGTATCAAAAATATATCTGAAGAAATTATGGCTGAAACTTCCCAAATCTAAAGAAGGGAACAGATATCCTGGTACAGGAAGCGCAGGGGGTCCCAAACAAGATGAATCCAAACAGACCCATGCCAAGACATATCATAATTAATATGGCAAAAGTTAGAGATAAAGAGAAGATTCTAAAGGCAGCAAGTGACTGTCATTTACAAGGGACCCCCCCCCCATAAGGTTATTAGTTGATTTCTCTGCAGAAACTTTGCAGGCTAGAAGGGAGTGACACAATGTAGTCAAAGTCCTGAAAGGGAAAAAGTTGCAACCTAGGATATTCTATCCAGCAACATTATTATTTAGAATAGAAAGAGAGATAAAGTGTATGTCAAACAAGCAAAAACTAAAAGAATTCAGAATACTAAACCTACCCTAAAAGAAATATTGAAGGGTCTTCTCTAAATAGAAAAGAATCAAGAATTTATAGGAAAGGGAAATCCCAATATGAAAGTCAAATATATAATAAGGACTGAAGATTACTTAAATAAGCCAGTACATAGATTAAAAGACAAACAAAAATTGTAAAAGGGATTACAACTAAAATAAACAGTAAAAGTAAAAGCATGAAGATGTAAACTAGGACATCAAAAACACAAAATATGTGGGAGAGGAGTTAAAAAATACATCTTTTAGAATGTATTTGAATTTAAATGATTATCAGTTTAAAGCAACTAAATATAGTTATGTGTCAACATAATGAGCCTCATGGTAACCACAAATCAAAAAACTACAGTAGATTCACAAAAGCCAGAAAGAAAGGAACTCAAGTATACCATAAAAGAAAATCATCAAACCCAAACAGGAAAATCAAAAAGAAGAAATGAACCAAAAACCAAAAAAAAAAAAAAAAAGACTGGAAAACAAGGAATAAAATGGCAGTAAGTACATATCTATCAACAATTACTTTAAATGTCAATGCAAAAATTGTTCCAATTAAAAGACATAGAGTGGCTGACTGGATTAAAAAACAAGACTGTTCAATATGTAGCCTACAAGAGATTCACATCAGAGTGAAAGACACACAGCCTGAAAGTTAGAGGATGGAAAAGATAATTCATGCCAATGGAAACAACAAGAAAGTGGGGGTAACAATACTCATATCAGACAAAATAGACTTTAAAAAAGGCTATAAAGAAAGCCAAGGAAGAGCATTATATACGATAAAAGGATCAATACAAGAAGATAATATTAAACTTGTTAACATATATGCACCCAATAGTGGAGCACCTAAATATATAAAGCAAATACTAAGGGACATGAAGGGAGAAATTGACAATAATATAATAAGAGTAGGAGACTGTGGCAGCCCACTGATATCAATAGACAGATGACCCAGACAGAAAATCAATAAGGCAACTGAGGCCCTAAATGATACAATAGACTGGTTGGACTTAATTGATATTTGTAGGACACTACATCCAAAAAACCCAGAACACATATTCTTTTCAAGCACACATGGAACATTTTCCAGGATAAACCACATTCCAGGTCACAAAACGAGGCTCAACAAATTTAAGGGGATAGAAATTATTTCAAGTAACTGTTCTGATCACAACAGTATAAACATAGAAATCAACTACAGAAAGAAAAATGGGAAAAGAACAAACACATGGAGACTAAACAACATGCTAATAAAAAACCAGTGGGTCAAAGATGAAATCAAAGCAGAAATCAGAAAATACCTCAAGACAAAAGAAAATGAAAACACAACTTTACAAAATCTATGGGAGGCAGCAGAAGCAGTTCTAAGAGCGAAGTTCATAGTGATACAGGCCTCCATCAAAAAACGAGAAAAGTCTCAAATAAACAAGGTAACCTGCCACCTAAAAGAATTAGGAAAAGTACAAAAAAAGCCCATAGTCAGCAGGATGAAGGAAATAATAAAGATTGGAAAGGAAATAAGTAAAATAAAATAAAAATGACAAAAGAGCAATGAAAGCAAGAGCCAGTATTTTGAAAATATAAACAAAATTGATGAACTTTTAGCCAGGCTCACCAAGAAGAAAAGAGAGGATCCAAATAAACAAAATAAGAAATGACAGAGGAGCAATAACCAATACTACCAAAATACAAAAAAATCACAAGAGAATACTATGAACAGTTATATGCCAAATAAACTGGATAATCTAGAAGAAATGGACAAATTTCTAGAAACATACAGCCTGCTAAGAGTGATTCAAGAAGAAACAGATAATTTGAACACACCAATCACTAGAAGTGAAGTAGATCTGTAATAAACAAACAAGCAAAAAAATATCTCCCTGCAAACAAAAGTCCATGACTGGAGGGCTTCACTAGGGAATTCTACCAAACATAAAAAGAAGAACTTACACTGATCATTCTCAAACTATTCCAAATAATTGAAGGATTACTCCAAAATTCATTTCACAAGACCACCATTACCCTGATACTAAATCAAAAAAAGGCACTACAAAGAAAGAAAATTACATGTCAATATCTCTGTTCAATATAGATGCAAAAATCTTCAACAACATATTAGCAAACAAAATCCACAATAGAAAAAAAATAATCATACACCAATTTGGATTCATTCCAGGGTCACAAGGATGGTTCAATATGTGCAAATCAATGTGATACACCACATTAACAAGAGGAAAGATAAAAACCATGTGATCATCTCAACAGACTCAGAAAAAGCATTTGACAAAATTCAACAGCCATTCAAGATAAAAACTCCCATCAAACTGGGAATAGAGGGAACATATCTCAACATAATAAAGGCCACTTACAACAAAACCACAACCAACATAATACTTCAATGGTGGTAAGCTGAAAGCCTTCCCTTAAATTCCCTTAAATGCCCACTCTTATCACTTCTATTCAACACAGTATTGGAAGTCCTAGCCACAGTAATTAGACAAGAAAAAGAAATAAAAGGTACCCAAATTGGAAGGGAAGAGGTAAAACTGTACTATTTTCAGATGACATGATACTCTATATAGAGAACATCAAAGTCTCCACACAAAAAAATATTAGGACTAATACATGAATTCAGCAAGGTAGGAGCATACAATGTTAATATACAGAAATCTGTGGCATTTCTATACACTAACAACAAAGTAGCAGAAAGGGAAATTAAGGAAACAATCCCAATTATCATCACATCAAAAAAAAACAAAACCTGGGAATAAACCTACCTAAGGAATCAAAAGACCTGTACTCCAAAAACGATAAGACACTGATGAAAAAGTAAAGATGACACAAACAAATGGAAAAGTATACCATCTCTTGGATTGCAAGAATCAGTACTGTGAAAATGACTACACTACCCAAGGCAATCTACAGATTCAATGCAATCCCTATCAAATTACTAATGGCATTTTTCACAGAACTACAAGAAATAATTTTAAAATTTGTATGGACACATAAAAGAACCCAACTAGCCAAAACGATCTTGGGAAAGAAGAACAGGGCTGGAGGAATCACGGTCCCTGACTTCAAACTATAATATAACACTATAGTAATCAAAACAATATGGTACTGGCACAAAACAGACATATAAATCAATGGGACAGGACAGAGTCCAGAAATAAACCCATACACTTAGGGTCAATTACTCTATGACAAAGGAGGCAAGAATATACAATGGAGAGAAAACAGCCTTTTCAATAAGTGGAGCTGGGGAAACTGGACAGCTACCTGTAAAAGAATGAAATTAAAACGTTCTCTAACACCGTGTACAAAATTAAACTCAAAATGGATTAAAGACCTAAATATAAGACTGGATATTATAAAACTCCTAGTGGAAAACATAGGCAGAACACTCTTTGACTTAAATTGTAGCAATATTTTTTTGAATCCATCTCTTAGAGTAAGGGAGATAAAAGCAAAAATAAATACATGGGACCTAATTAAACTTAAAAGCTTTTGCAGAGCAAAGGAAACCATTGACAAAAGAAAAGACAACCTAATGACTGGGAGAAAATATTTGCAAATGATATGACTAATAGGGGTTAATATCCAACTTTTATAAACAGCTCGTACAACTCAACATCAAAAAACAACTGATTAAACAATGGGCAGAAGAACTGAATAGACACTTTTTCAAAGAGGAAATGCAGATGGCCAAAAGGCACATGAAAAGATGCTCAAAATCACTAATTGTCAGGGAAAGGCAAATAAAAACCACAATGAGGGCTTCCCTGGTGGCGCAGTGGTTGAGAGTCCACCTGCCGATGCAGGGGACACGGGTTCATGCCCTGGTCCGGGAAGATCCCACATGCCGCGGAGCGGCTGGGCCCGTGAGCCATGGCCGCTGAGCCTGCACGTCCAGAGCCTGTGCTCCACAACAGGAGAGGCCACAACAGTGAGAGGCCCACATACCGCAAAAAAAAAAAAAAAAAAAAAAAAAAAAAACCCACAATGAGCTATCACCTCACACCTGTCAGAATGACTATCATCAAAAAGTCTACAAATAACAAATGTTGGTGAGGATGTGGAGAAAAAGGAACTCTTGTACACTGTTGGTAGGAATGTAAATTGATTCCACCACTGTGGAAAGCAGTATGGAGGTTTCTCAAAAAACTAAAAGCAGAACTACCATATGATCCAGCAATTCCACTCCTGGGCCTATATCCACAAAAACCAAAACACTAATTCAAAAAGATACACACACCCCAATGTTCATAGCAGCATTATATACAATTGCCAATATATGGAAGCAACCTATGTGTCCATCAACAAATGAATGGATAAAGAAGATATGGTGTATATGTACAATAGAATATTACTCAACCATAAAAAAATGAAAAGTTGCCATTTGTAGCAACATGGATGGACTTGGAGGCATTATGCTAAGTGAAATTAGTCAGACACAGAAAAACAAATGCTATATGACATCACTTACATGTGGAATCTAAAAAATACAACAAACTAGTGATGGTAACAAAAAAGCATACTCACAAATACAGAGAACAAACTAGTGGTTACCAACAGGGAGAGGGTGGGAAGGAGCAATATAGGGGTGGCAGAATGGGACATACAAACTATTGGGTGTAAGAAAGGCTACAAACATGTATTGTACAACATAGGGAATATAGCCAATATTTTGTAATAACTGTAAGTGGATTATAACCTTTAAAATTGTACAAATTATATATATATATATATAGAGAGAGAGAGAAACACAAAAGACCCAGAATTGTACAACCAACCCTGAGGAAAAAACAAAACTGGAGTTATAACCCTTTCAGACTTCACACTATACTACAAAGCTACAGTAACCAAAACAGGGTGATATTGGCACAAAAACAGATATATAAATCAATGAAACCAGATAGAAAGCCCAGAAAGAAATCCACACACTTATGGTCACTTAATCTACGACAAAGGAGGCAAGCATATACGTTGGAGAAGAGACAGTTTCTTCAAACAGTGGTGCTGGGAACACTGGACAGCTACATGTAAATGAAATGAGAACATTCTCTAACACCATACAAAAAAACTCAAAATTTATTAAAGATCTAAACGTAAGGCTGGATACTATAAAACTTTTAGAGGAAAATATAGGCAGAACACTCTCTGACATAAATGACAGCAAGATCTTTTTGGATCCACTGCCTAAAGTAATGAAAATAAAAACAAGCAAAAAAAAAGGAAATTAATTAAACTTAAAAGCTTCTGTACAGCAAAGGAAACCATAAAACAAAATGAAAAGACAACCCACAGAATAGGAGAAAATATTGGCAAATGAAGCAACTGACATGGGATTAATCTCCAAAATATATAAACAGCTCATGCAGCTCAATAGCAAAAAAACAAACAACCCAATCGAAAAATAGGCAGAAGATCTAAATAGACATTTCTCCAGAGAAGACATACAGATGGCCAAGAGGCACATGAAAAGATGCTGAACATCACTAATTATTAGAGAAATGCAAATCAGAAATACAGTCAGAATGGCCATCACTGAAAAGTCTACAAAAAATAAATGCTGGAGAAGGTGTGGAGAAAAGGAACACTCCTACATTGTTTCTGGGAATGTAAATTGGTACAGCCACTATGGAGAAGAATATGAAGGTTCTTTAAAAAACTAAAAATAGAGCTACCATAAGATCCTGCAATCCCACTCTTGGGCATATATCTGGAAAAAAACCCTAATTTGAAAAGATACATGCACCTCAGTGTTCATTGCAACACTATTTATAATAACCAGGACATGGGAGCAACCTAAGTGTCCATTGACAGATGAACGGATACAGAAGATGTGGTATATAGGTATGTGTACATACACACACACACACACACAATAGAATATTACTCCGCCATAAAAAATAATGAAATAATGTCATTTGCAGAAACATGGATGGACCTAGTGAGATCCTAGTAAGTGAAGCAAGCCAGATAGAGAAACACAAATATCTTAAAATATCGCTTATATGTGGAATCTAAAAAAAAAAAAAAAAAAGATACAAATGAACTTATTTACAAAGCAGAAATAAATCCACAGACATAGAAAACAAACTTATGGTTACCAAAGGGGAAAGATGGGGGAAGGATAAAATAGGAGGTTAGGATTGACATGTACACACTACTATATGTAAAATAAATAACCAACAAGGACCTACTGTATAGCACAGGGAACTATACTCAATATTTTATAATAACCTATAAGGGAAAAGAATCTGGAAAAGAATAGATATATATGTATATGTATAAGTAAATCACTTTGCTGTACACCTGAAACTGACACAACATTGTAAATCAACTCTACTTCAATAAAAACAAGCAAGAATTAACATATATACGGCTTATACAACTCAACAGCAACAAACCAAACAACCCAATTTAAAAATACACAGAAGACCTTAATAGACATTTCTTCAAATAAGACATACAGATGGCCAACAGACACACGAAAAGATGCTCAACATTGTTAATCAGAGAAATGCAAATTAATACCTCAATGAGATATAACCTCATACCTGTCAGAATGGCAATCATCAAAAAGTCTACAAAGTCTGCAAATAACAAATGTTGGCAAGTATGTGGAAAAAAGGAAACTCTTGTACACTGTTGGAATGTAAATTGGTTCCACTGCTGTGAAAAACAGTATGGAGGTTCCTCAAAAAACTAAAATAGAACTACCCTAGAACTGAGCAGTTCTACTCCTGAGTATATATCAAAAAAAAGAACAAAAAAACCCCCAAATCCCCACTAATTCAAAAAGGTAATGCACTCCAATGTTCATAGCAGTATTATTTACAATTGCCAAGATATGGGTGCAACCTGAGTGTCCAGCAACAGATGAATGGATAAAGAATATGTGGTATGTATATACAATAGAATATTATTCAGCCATAAAAGAATGAAATTTTGGCATTTGCAACAACATGGATGGACTTGGACTGTATTATGCTAAGTGAAATAAGCCAGAGAGAGAAACACAATGTTATACAACATCACTTATACATGGAATCTAAAAACTACAACTAGTGAATATAACAAAAAAGAGACTCATATATAGAGAACAAACCAGTGGCTACCGGTGGGGAGAGGGAAAGGGGGTGGGGCAAGATAGGGTAGGGGATTTAGAGGTACTACTATGTATAAAATAAGTTACAAGGATATATGGTACAACACAGGGAGTATAGCCAATATTTTATAATAATTATCAATGGAGTATAACCTTTAAAATTGTGAATCACTATTACATAAACCTGAACTTTATAAAACATTGTAAATCAACCATACCTCAATAAAAGAAAAAAAAATCTCAGTTTAAAATTTGGGGCCTTTTCTACTTGAAGGGTTCTGAACTCCAGCTTTTATACTGTCAGCACAAAAGACTACTAAAATGTCTGTTTAGCATTTTAGCCTCTTGCTAACAGCTTTTTGCTTTGAGTTTTGGTTTCTTAACTTACACACATATAGCTTAGAAGACATAAAAATGCACCAAAACAAAAACTGCATGCAGAAAGTCAGACTCACTTTTCTTTGGTTCCCTTTTCTCTGGGAACTTAACTCCTCAAGTCCTGGATGTATTGTTTCTCTGGCTCAGTGAGATTACCACAGCTCTAGGCCACCTTCTTCCATATTATCATGCCCCATGATTTGAATTGGTAAATGCCCTGGGAGAAAAAACAGGGTAAATTATGAGACTCTCTTAATGCATGCAGCTACTCTCTGAGACCTTGGCCCTTCAAGTTCTGGCTGCAGCAATCCTAATCCTGGGCATATATCCCCAAAATATGAAAACTCTAATTCAAAAAGGTACATGTACCTGAATGTTTATAGCAGCACTATTTACAATAGTCAAGACATGGAAGCAACCCAAGTGCCCATCAACAGACAATTGGCTTAAGAAGATGTGGTATACGTATACAATGGAATATTACTCAAACATAAAAAATGAAATATTGCCATTTGCAGAAACATGGATGGACCTAGTGAATATTATGCTTAGGGAAATAAGTCAGACAGAGGAAGATGAATACTATATGACATCACTTATATGTGTAATCTAAGAAATATTACAAATGAATGTATATACAAAACAGAAACAAACTCCCAGACATAGAAAACAAACTTGTGGTTACCAAAGGGGAGAGAGAGGGGCAGAGGGACAAATTAGGAGTATGAGATTAACAGATACAAACTACTATATATATATAATATATAAGCAATGAGGATTTATGGTATAGCACAAGGAATTACACCCAATATTTTGTAATAACCTGTAATGGAATATAATCTGAAAAAAAAAGAAATGAATATTCTATGCACCTGAAACTAACACAATATGGTAAATCAATATTTTTACTTCAATAAAAAAATGAAAAAAATGGAAAAAAGAACAAACTGTGTTTCCCATTTTAGATCTTCTGTCTCTCTCATCTGCCCTCAGGTATATATATCTATGATCAAAAGAAAGAAAAAGAGTGGTGAAGAAAGCAAGAGGGATAAAGAGAGAAAGAAAGGAATAGAGGAAGAATCAAGGAAGGGAGATAAGAGTTTCCAGATATATATCTCTTAAGGTGATACGGCTCCCTGCAAAATCAATTTAATTCCTCAAAGGAAAAACGATTAGACTGTATTTGAAAAGCAGATAACAAAACCTCCTCCATAGTCAATGTGAGATCAAGAAAATTTCATTAGTGACCTCTAGTAGTTTTCTGGTAGCATCTTTAGGATTTTCTATGTATAGTATCATGTCATCTGCAAAGTGACTGTTTTACTTCTTCTTTTCCAATTTGGATTCTTTTATTTCCTTTTCTTCTCTGATAGCTGTGGTTAGGACTTGCAAAACTATGTTGAATAAAAGTAGCCAGAGTGGACATCCTTGTCCTGTTCCTGATCTTAGAGAAAATGATTTCAGGTTTTAACTGTTGAGAATGATACTAGCTGGGGGTTTGTCATATATGGGCTTTATTATGTTGAGGTAGTTTCCCTCTATGCCCACTATCTGGAGAGTTTTTATCATAAATGGGTATTAAATTTTGTCAAAAGCTTTTCTAGCATCTATTGAGATGATCATATGGTTTTTATTCTTCAGTTTGTTAATGTGGTGTATCACACTGACTGATTTGTGGATAGTGAATAATTCTTGCATCCTTGGTATAAATCCCACTTGATCATGGTGTATAATCCTTTTAATGTATTGGTGGATACAGTTTGCTAGTATTTTGCTGAGGACTTTTCTGTCTATGCTCATCAGGGATATTGGCCTGTAATTTTCTTTCTTTGTGGTATCTTTGTGTGGTTTTGGTGTCAGGGTGATGGTGGCCTCATAGAATGAGTTTGAGAGTTTTCCTTCCTCTGCAATTTTTTGGAAGACTTTCAGAAGGATAGGTGTTAACTCTTCTCTAAATGTTTGATGAGGTTCGCCTGTGAAGCCATCTGGTCCTGGACTTTTGTTTGTTGGAAGTTCTTTAATCACAGTTTCAATTTCAGTACTTGTGATAGGTCTGTTCATATTTTCTATTTCTTCCTGGTTTAGTCTTGGAGGATTGTACCTTTCTAAGAATTTCTCCATTCCATGTTGTCCATTTTATTGGCATATAGTTGCTTGTAGTAGTCTCTTATGGTCCTTTGTATTTCTGGGGTATCCATTGTAATTCTTCTTTTTCATTTCTACTTTTATTGATTTGAGCCCTCTCCCTTTTTTTCTTGATGAGTCTGGCTAAAAGTTTGTCAATTTTGTGTATCTTTTCAAAGAACCAGCTTCTAGTTTCATTGAGCTTTCTACTGTTTTCTTCATCTCTATTTCATTTATTTCTGCTCTGATCTTCATGATTTTTTTTCCTCCTACTAATTTTGGGTTTTGTTTGTTCTTCTTTCTCTAGTTGCTTTAGGTGTAAGGTTAGGTTTTTTATTTGAGCTTTTTCTTGTTTCCTGAGGTAAGCTTGTAGTGCTATAAACTTCCCTCTTAGAACTGCTTTTGCCATGTCCATAGGTTTTGGATTGTCATGTTTTCATTGTAATTTGTTTCTAGGTATTATTTCTTCAGTGATCCATTAGTTGTTTAGTAGCATACTGTTTAGTCTCCACGTGTTTGTGTTTTTTTTACAGTTTTTTTCTTGTAGTTGATTTCTAATCTCATAGTGCTGTGGTCAGAAAATATGCTTGATATGACTTCAATTTTCATAAATTTACCTAGGTGTGCTTTATGACTCAGCACGTGATCTATCCTTGAGAATGTTCCATGTGTACTTGAGAAGAACGTGTATTCTGCTGCTTTTGGATGGAATGTCCTATAAATATCAATTAAGTCCATCTGGTCTAATGTTTCATTTCAGGCCTGTTTTTCCTTATTGATTTTCTGTCTGGATGATTTGTCCATTGATGTAAGCGTGGTGTTAAAGTCCCCCACTATTATTGTCAATTTTCTTCTCCGTTTATGACTCTTAGCATTTGCCTTATATATTGAGGTGCTCCTATGTTGGGTGCATGTATATTTACAATTGTTATATCTTCTTCTTGGATTGATTCCTTGATCATTATGTAGTGTCCTTCTTTGTCTCTTGTAACAGTCTTTATTTTAAAGTCTATCAATGAATTCAGTAAAGTTGCACGATAAAACATTAAGACACAGAAATCTCTTGCATTCCTACACACTAAAAACAAAAGATAAGAAAAGAGAAATTAAGGAAACAATACCATTTGCCATCACATCCAAAAGAATAAAATACCTAGGAATAAACCTATCTAAGGAGACAAAAGACCTGTACTCTGGTACAGGTAAGACACTAATGAAAGAAATCGAAGGTGACACTAATGGAAAGATATACCATGTTCTTTGATTTGGAAGAATCAATATTGTCAAAACAACTATAATACCCAAGGCAATCTACCATTTCAATGCAATCCCTATCAAATTACCAATGACATTTTTCACAGAAGTAGAACAAAAAATTTTTAAAGTTGTATGGAAACACAAAAGACTCCAAATAGCCAAAGCAATCCTGAGAAAGAAAAATGGAGCTGGAGGAATCAGGCTCTCAGACATCACACAATATGAGAAACCTACAGTAATCAAAACAGTATGGTACTGGCACAAAAAATAAATATAGATCAATGGATAGAAAGCTCAGAAATAAACCCATACACCTATGGTCAATTAATCTATGACAAAGGAGGCAAGAATATACAATGGAGAAAAGACAGTCTCTTCAATAAGTTGTGCAGGTAAAGCTGGACAGCTACATGTAAAAGAATGAAATTAGAACATTCTCTATCACCATACACAAAAATAAAATGGATTAAAGACCTAAATGCAAGACTGGATACTATAAAACTCACAGAAGCAAACATAGGGAGAACACTCTCTGACATAAATGACAGCAAGATATTTTTTAACCCACCTCCTAGAGTAATGAAAACAAAAATTAAAAAATGGGACCTAATTAAACTTGAAAGCTTTTGCACAGCAAAGGAAACCATAAACAAGATGAAAAGACAACCCACAGAATGGGAGAAAATAGTTGCAAATGATGCAACTGACAAGGGAGTAATCTCCAAAATATATAAATAGCTTATACAGCTCCATATCAAAAAAACAAACAACCCAATCAAAAAAATGGGCAGAAGATCTAAATAGATATTTCTCCAGAGAAGACATACAGACGGCCAAAAGGCACATGAAAAGATGCTGAACATCACTAATCATTAGAGAAATGCAAATCAGAGATACAATGAGGTATCACCTCACTCCAGTCAGAATCGCCATCACTGAAAAATCTACAAAAAATAAATGCTGGAGAAGGTGTGGAGAAAAAGGAGCACTCCTACATTGTTTCTGGGAATGTAAATTGGTACAGCCACTATGGAGAAGAGTATGGAGGTTCTTTAAAAAACTAAAAATAGAGCTACCATATGATCCTGCAATCCCACTCCTGGGAATATATCTGGAGAACAAACAACCATAATTTGAAAAGGTACATGCACCCCAGTGTTCACTGGAGCACTATTTATAATAGCCAAGACATGGAAGCAACCTAAGTGTCAGTCGACAGATGAATGGATAAAAAAGATGTGAGATATATATATATATATATATATATATACACATACATACACACAATGGAATATGACTCAGCCATAAAAAAGAATTGAATAATGCCATCTGCAGCAAGATGAATGGACCTGGAGATTATATACTAGGTGAAATAAGACAGAGAAAGACAAATATCATATATCATTTACATGTGGAATCTAAAAAACGATACAAATGAACTTATTTACAGAACAGAAACAGACTCACAAACTTCGAAAACAAACTTATGGTCACCAAAGGGGAGAGGTGGGCTTGGGAGGGATAAATCCGAAGTTTCGGATTAACATACACACACTATTATATATAAAACAGATAATCAATAAGGACATACTGTATAGCACAGGGAACTCTACTCAATATTCTGTAATAACCTATATGGAAAAAGAATCTGAAAAAGAATGGATATTTGTATAACTAAATCACTTTGCTGTATTCCAGAAATTAACACAACATTGGTAATCAATGATACAAAATAAAAATTAGATTAAAAAAATTCATTGGAAATGGGGGCCACAAGCTCTGGCTTCTTGTGGCAGTGATGCTGCTGATTTGTGTGGGGCGGGGCATGCCACCCAACTTCCCCAGACCTTAGTGTCCATCCATCAACGGAGAAATTGGTCCACATGGTCTCAAAGATCGTTTCTTATTCACCCATTCTCTGAGCTATTTTTGCCAGTATTGCCTGCTATGCATTTGCAATTGTTTCTGATTGGAAGGAGGGAGGGAGGGAGAGAGGGAGGGAGAAAGAGAGAGGAGGAAGAGAGAGAGAATGAGAGAGAGAGACAGAGAGAGACAGAGGGAGGGAGGGAGGGAGGGAGGGAGGGAGGGAGATCAGATCGGATGCTCTCTTGAGGGCAGGACTTGGCTTTTCTGCCAGCTTCTATTTCTCTAGAACAGTCCCTTGTGTCCTGCTATCTCCAGGTCTTTCTCAGCCTCACCACACAGGTGCTAAACCCTATAGAAGTTCTTTTGTCTGGGTGAGTTGAACCAGTTTCTTACTGGTGATTACTTACAGTGATTCATTAAGATCTTGTATCTTCTTCCCTGTCTGCCCTTTAAAATATCAAAAGTATAAGGAAATAAAAGTAAGATATTCATGCCTAGTAAAAAGAGGCCGCTTTAGGGCTTCCCTGGTGGCGCAGTGGTTGAGAGTCCGCCTGCCGATGCAGGAAACACGGGTTCGTGCCCCGGTCCGGGAAGATCCCACGTGCCGCAGAGCGGCTGGGCCAGTGAGCCATGGCCGCTGAGCCTGCGCGTCCGGAGCCTGTGCTCTGCAACGGGAGAGGCCACAGCAGTGAGAGGCCCGCGTATCGCCAAAAAAAAAAAAAAAAGAGGCCACTTTAAAGTTCTCTCTACCTGTCCCTGGGCTTAGAGGACATTCTTTGGGTCCCAGCTTCTTCAGGAGTCCAGTTGAAACAACAGAGCTTGAGCTATTTCCTTCATAGTTATTTAGAACTTTTCAGTTTATGTATTCTTTGAGCCTTACAACAACCCTGTGAGGTGGGCAGAATGTTCATGTTGAACCCACTTTTAGGAAGAGGAAACTCAGGCACAGAGAGGTTAAGCACTTTGTCCAATATCACACAGGAAGTAAAAGAGCTAGAACTCACTGAGATGTGACACCAAATCTGCAGCTTCTTACCTGCAACGACTCATTCTACACCAAGCTCTCCTCATAGATCTGGGATTTCTAAATAGTCCATCCTCCTTCTAAAACAGTCATTCTACTTCTTAAGGATACAGATTCAGGGAAGGAGTGAAAACAAAAGTTAAAGTGCTGGGAAATTTGTGTCTCAGGTGGTCTCTTTCCCTCTCGATGCAAGTTAGCAAGATCTCCTCCTTTCCTTCCTTTCCCTTGTGCATTTCATGAAGTTAGATAGGGGTGGAGTACAGACAAGGGAAATAAACATGCCTCACACTATTTTTTTTAATTACTAGAAAATGCAACAAATCAGAATTGCTTTACTTCTGATTTTTATGGTTAGAAATTGTATTACTCTGTTAGTGTGTGCACAAAATGCCTCGAGACTGATATGATCTAATTATCTCAGTTAAATAACTCAGAATTACTATTTCACATTAAAAAAATTAGACACAAAGTTTAACAGTGGAAGAAGCCAGAAATGATTATGCCTTCTGGACTGTAATGGGTTTTTGCGGGTCAGGGATCAGATAATCATGTGAGGCCACAATTTTACAATTTTTACATTAACATCTGGTATTAAATGTCTGCAGTGTGCTCTACTGCGTCACATTTCATTCCTCGGTGAGAAATCATAAACTTTTGCAATTCTCTAGGCTAAGCGTTTTGCCGAACTGCCTGGAAGCCAGAACTAAATGACCCATGTGTTTCAAAATGCTCATTGCAAAAGATTTGGAGGACCTGGCTGGGCTGATCTGTAGGACTGGAGCTATGAATTAACCAAGAAAGAGGCCTATCTGTCCTCGCGTTTCAAAAGTTCCTGGCAGATCCATTCCTGTAACTGGTGCCGAATGCAAATCAGCTTGGAGCTGCGTACGTAAATGTCCAGAGTTCAAGAAGTAATAATGATGAGTTGGCCAGAAATTTCTGGCTATCTAAATTTGGATTCCCGTAAGGTTTATAAGGGCAAGTTTAAGTTTTTAATAAACTGCAGCCCTGGGTTTATTTTTAAAAAATGCTATTGGACCAGGTTACATAGTAAGATGGTGGTTAACTTACTTTGGAAGATAAAGTAATGACCGAGGAGAAATGTAGTCGTTTCATCCTTGTCACAAATGTTCCTATGCTCCCTGTCTTCTTAAATGTGAGCAGAGAGTAGGGTGTTTCTTTGATGGTTGACGATTTTACTTATGATCCCCTTTCTGACTCTCTCCTCAGTGTGCAGCACTATATAAATATATAAGTACAAAGTGATGCACAGTGATTGGACAGAAATTACATTGACTCTAGCATATCCTTGGAAAGGTTTTGAATAAAATTCCTGTTACTTTCTTGAAATGATGACATTTTTATTAAGCGATGATTGAAAAAGAACTAATTTGGGATCATACTTAGGTGATTGGAAAAGATATTAAAATTATTATCTGTCAGTTCAGCAAGGACACTGACCAATAAGAATGGACAGGGCCATTAATGACTGATGCTGCCTTACTGTTAATGGAGGCTGGCATTCAGCCCTGTTCTGATCACATTCTAAGTCACATGAGAAAACAATACCTATTTTTCTTTATAATGTACCTACTTGGTCTGAACTAGATGAAAACAAGATTTCTAAGCTAAGTAATCCATAGATACTATAGGGCAGGTCAAAATATTTTCTTGGTATTGCTTTGCTATATCAGCTAATAGTTTGTTCTCTAAAGCTATAAAACCATGTGTTTGAACAACAGGAATAGTTTCTAACTGTACAACATTAATAACAAAATATCCTGAGGTATTGTGAATGATTTCTTATCTGTATGAATTACTGACATTATTGATCAAATATTTTTATAAATAAAAATTTTATAAATAATTATAGTTCAGGAGTTTGGTGGTTTAGATTTTCAGTGGTAGAAAAGATCACTGGAAGTACCTCTGTGATTGACAGGACTTTGCCAAAGGTTGACACATAGTTTACATCTAGTAGACATTTCATCATCTCAAATGAAATGTGCTAAAACACTTAGCACTACTGGGCTAAGCACTGAGTGTGGGAGATGAGGGCACCTAGATAAATAAGAAAGTTTCTCTTACCTGACCTTGGGGAGGTTCTAATCTGGAATCTTTCCACCGTACATTATACATATCATAGTTCATTGACTCTTAATATGCCATCATTTCAAAGATGCACCATTCATTTATACACTACTTGAAAACAAACAAAAGAATGCCAGTTAGAGTTATAAGATGCCACTGCATGTAAGATTTATTTCTAATTTCAGAGATATTGAAATATGACATAAGTAAGTACTAAACTCTAGGAAGTTGAAGAATGGCTGGTGAAAAAATACTGCATATGGTGACTACCTTTTAAAAGATGTTTAAAGAGGATAATAGTTTTAGTAGTTATTAGGGGATAGAAAATATTTTTAAGAAAAAAGAAAAGAAACACAATGATCTCTTTTGCAGCCAAGGGACAGGGAGAGCCTAGAGAGGCAGGAACAAGGAGCGTTCTCTCAAAGGAACACTTCAGAGGGTTTCTTCACAGAGCATTCATAATGCCAAGAACAACGAGAGCACTGCTACAATTAACCCAGGCAGATGCACTTCCCGCCCCCTACTCCGCCCTGCAGCCCACAGAGAAGATAAAAAACCTCCAGGGCAGCTACGGGGTCTGCCGAGTGCTGAGAAAGCATCTCAGGTTCTTAAAACCCTGCTGTGTGGAGTCTCTGGGATTTAACTGGTATCATTCTGGCATGTTAATCTGATTAATTTACCTGTGTCTTATTTTCTGCTGTAGCATCCTCACAAAAAGAATGAGAAAGTTACATATTGATGGATTCATTTATTCATTTCATAGAGGCAAGTAGATGGTGTGGTGATTGTGAGTCAGGGCTCTGGGATCCGTAGCCTGGGTTTAGCTCCACCTCCTCAGGCAAGTTCCTTAACCATCACTTCAAGCTTCACTTGTCTTACACATCTGACTGGAACAGTAATCTTACCTACCTGTATGGCTTTTGTGAGGATTAGACGAAACAATGCTTATTGCAAAACCACTTGTCCTAGTGTCTGGCTTATATGAAAAGCTAAATAAATACAAATGAATAACTAAAAACTGTCCAGGTCATCAGAAGAGCAACCACATGTTTGCACTCCAGAGGGCTGTATTTCGCTTTCCCAGGAAGAGATTTACCAGCACTTTGTTTTGAAATTTTTGGCTCAGGGAGCCTAGATACAGCTGGACTGTTGGAGAGACGGAGGGACTTTGAGGGTTTAAGGAGAAGCCCCAGTAACTGAATGCTGGAAAGATCGATCTGCATTTCGCAAACTTGGGAGATGAAGGGGTTGTGCATTCTATTCGATGGCAGAGATCCTAATCCCACTTGCCTCCCAAAACCCCAAGAGGTGGCAGGTAGTGATGCCTGGGGTGTGCTCAGCAAGTACCAAGGCCTTTGGAGCAATGGTCCATGTTCCCTGTGGCCAGCTGAGAGCTGGGAGATCCAGACACCAACAGTGGTGACATGGGAGCCTTGGGAATAATAGCATCCATTAGGGACTAAGGACTAAGCCCTCTCCTGGTTCCTGGGACCAAGTAAGATCTGAGATTCTTATAGAAGCCAAGGGGATGGGGTGGGGAGACTAGAGGTTCAGAGCAAGTCTAATTGGATATAGAAAGATAAAAGAATGTGATACCTCATACATCTAATTTCTGTGAAGCAAACCCATACCCAGTGAATAATTCTTTGACTTGCTCTTTTGTATAGTAGTCATCATCATCAGCCCATTCTGAGGAGTTCTAATGTGAGGTACATGCGTCCAGTCCAAGCTGCCTGCCAGGCTCTTGTGCTTTTTATCACCCCATGCTTACCCCCAACTCTGCCTCCTTTTAGCTACACTGCAGTGGTGTTCCTTAATCCATCCACCCATTAGGCTGAAATCAAGGATATTAGATCTAAACCCCCAAAGGCTATTCTCAATTACATACTCATTCTTATTTACTGCCACTTACCCTTTACATGGACTTTCTACCTGATCCTCCAGGCCTGGGGACTTTCTCCAAAATAGCATCATAGAGCAGCCAGAGGCATTTAGTTGACTTGCTGCTGGATGGGAGGGCCCACCGGAAAAAATGGGGAAGAGGACGTGGAGAGTGCCTTCTCTGAGTCTTGGGTGGCTCCAAAGAGGAACTATGTTTCTCTGGATATCAGTGATGATTAAAACAGAGTGGTAAGGGCTTCCCTGGTGGCGCAGTGGCTGAGAGTCCGCCTGCCGATGCAGGGGACACGGGTTCGTGCCCCGGTCCGGGAAGATCCCACATGCCGCGGAACAGCTGGGCCCGTGAGCCATGGCTGCTGAGCCTGCACGTCTGGAGCCTGTGCTCCGCAATGGGAGAGGCCACAACAGTGAGAGGCCCGCGTACCCCAAAAACAAAAAACAAAGAACCAGCGTGGTAAGGTGGGTAGTTTTTCTTAAGCATCCTCCTTTACTCAGCCTGTACTCTTTTCACCACCTAATACCCCATCCAGGTTGCTCTTCATAGTCTGTCTCACTGTTCTTTCAGTTATCTGCTAAACACCTATAGAACTATTCCAGGTGACACTCCTGCATTCTAACAGGGGACAGTATACTTTCTACTTCATGCAGGGACCCCCTTCAGAACAAGCCTACAGGTGGCAATCAACCTCTGCTCAAATGTTCCCAGTGATGCAATGTTCATGAGCTCAAGGCAGCCAACCCCCTAACAGTGCAGCCCCCTTGTGAGGAAACAGCTCCTTCTCTCAACCTGAGATCTGGTTCCTCACAGTAACCACCCAGTGCCTGTTTCCGCCCTTGGAGAAGAGGCTGAATCAGTCTCTCTTCCTCATGACAGTACCTCAAATATTTGAAAACAGGTGTTCTCCCCTCTGGCCTCCTCTCTTCTCTGAGTTACATAGCAGGTTCTATTGACTGCCTGTAGTCTTTAAAGGGGACTGTAGTCTGATAATGGAAATTAGAATCATCTGTGATCTCTAAAAGGTTTTCATCTTCCCTGGGACCTTTGTCCAGATATGGAATGGAATATTTTGAGGCTGACAAAATATGGAAAAATAGAAACTAAGGAAAAGATAATGGTGGGAGAAGTATCCAAAGACTGGCAGGCCATCATCCACATAGTCAAGGTGGTTTCCCTAATACCAGTACTTAATGTGGAGTAGTCCTGTGTGTCCTTGGCATAAACAAGTTGATGAACAGGATCAAGATGGTGGAGTAAGAGGATGTGGAGCTCACCTTCCCCCCACAAACACATCAAAAATATATCAAAACATGTGGAACAATTCACATGAAAAACAAACTGGAAACTGGCAGAGGAACTTCTATACAAATAAACCTGTAAGAAAGATCTCCACATAAATGGGTAGGATGGAAAAAAGGCATAAAGTTGGAACCTCCACCTCTGGGAGGCATCTGAACAGAAGAATAATTCCACAAAGGTGGACCCTCACCCTGAGGAGTGAGAAGGTCAAGCCAAAGACTGGGGCTCCCAGTCCTGGGGTCTATGTGGAGGAGACAAGCTCCCTCGGCTGTTGAGAGAACTGCTGGGACAGATAGAAGGGCTGGGGAAGCCTAGACTCTACCTGCGAAGAGTGTGTGAGTGCTGGCTTGCCAACAATCAGGGAGGAGAGAGCTTTGCACTGCTGGCTGCCGCTTCACCACGCTCCTGAATCCAAGCGGGGCGAACACCTTGGCCCTGCTCACTCTATACCATAATTTGGTGTGAGATCTGAGCTAGCCAGGCACTGGGAAAAGACTTGGTATAGCTACTCAGAGACAGCACGGGGGCCTGGAGTGACGTCCGGGTGGGAGAGCAGCAGCCATTGTCAATGATTGCTGGAGTGGCACTGGGAATCGGTGCACCGTGTTGCCTGCTCCCATCCCCACTCCAGCCCAGCAAACGCCCTGGTCTTGATCACTTGATGCCACAACTTGACTTGAGGTCTGAGCCAGCCAGGCCTAGAGAGAAGACTTGGTCTAGCAGCTCAGGGACAGCCCAGGGAGCCTGGGGTGTGGGCTAGGTGGGGCAATGGTGGCTTGCTTGCTTTGGTGGTAGAGCAGGAGATTCCTTGACCTGCATGCCATGATCCATCTCACAACCTGTGAATGCTCTGACCCTGCCCACTCCACACCACAGGCTTCCACTAGATCTGAGATGAACACATAGGAGGAGGGACGTGACTGGACTGTGTTGCAGTTGAACAACAGGTGCCTACACATCTGTGACTCTGTGAGTGCATGGGTCTCACTGGCCTCAGAGATCATCTCCTCTGGGGCAGGGCAGGCATTCAAGGGGAATGGAACCTGATCAAGCCCAATCCTCAGGGCTTCTACTCCAACACCTGGACAGCAGATCCAGCCCCTGACAGGGTGGCAACAGCTATGGAGCAAGAGAAAGTCCTGTCTCACACCCTGCACAGGCTTTAGATCCCCCAACACCAACCACACCCACTATCAAGGTGATAGTGGCCAACACACTCTGAGGAAAGACATGGTTGGTATCCACATCAAAACCAGCTCTCACATCTAAAACATTGATCACACACAGTGATGCTCCCACATGAAAACACTCCTTCAAGAGCACGATAGATAACTATTTCTCCTAAATTCATAGAGACAGAGAAAGTTAAGTAAAATTAAAAGGCAGGGGAAATAATCCCAATTAAGAGAACAAGAGAAATCCCCTGAAAGAATAAATAGTAAAACAGAGCTCACCAGTCTAACAGATCCCGAGTTCAAAAAGGTGGTAATAAAAATGCTAACTAAATTAAGAAAGATTATCAATAGAAACACAGATCACTGCAACAAGGAACTAGAAACTATCAGGATGAGCAAATCAAAAGAGATAATTCAATTTCTGAGATAAAAAGCAATCAAGAAGCAATGTATAGCTGACTAAATGACACAGAAGAATGAATCAGTGATCTGGAAGACAGGATAATGAAAATCACCCAATCAGAACAGCAGACAAAAAGACAAATGAGGGCTTTCCTGGTGGCGCAGTGGTTGAGAGTCCGCCTGCTGATGCAGGGGACGCGGGTTCGTGCCCTGGTCTGGGAAGATCCCACATGCTGCGGAGCGGCTGGGCCCATGAGCCATGGTCGCTGAGCCTGCGCGTCCAGAGCCTGTGCTCCACAACAGGAGAGGCTACAACAGTGAGAGGCCCACGTACCGCAAAAAAAAAAAAAAAAAAAAAAAGACAAATGAAAGAAAAAGTGAAAGCAAAATACAAGATCCATGGGTTAATATAAAACATGCCAACCTATGTATAACAGGGGATCCAGAAGGAGAAAAGAGAAAAGGGTATTGAAAATGTATTTGAAGAAATTATGTGCTTTTTGGCCATCTGTATGTCTTCTTTGGAGAAATGTCTATTTAGGTCTTCTGCCCATGTTTTGATTGTGTTGTTTGCTTTTTCAATATTGAGACATGTGAGCTGTTTTTTATATTTTGGAGACTAATCTCTTGTCAGTCGCTTCATTTGCAAATATTTTCTCCCATTCTGTGGGTTGTCTTTTCATTTTGTTTAGGATGTCCTTTGCTCTGCAAAAGCTTTTAAGTTTCATTAGGTCCCATTTGTTTATTTTTGTTTTTATTTTCATTACTCTAGGAGGTGGATCTTAAAAGATTGCTGCAATTTATGTCAAAGAGTGTTCTGCCTCTTTTCCTCTAAGAGTTCTGTAGTATCTGGTCTTACATTGGGGTCTTTAATTTATTTTGAGTTTATTTTTGTGTATTATGTTAGAGAATGTTCTAATTTCATTCTTTTATGTGTAGCTGTCCAGTTTTCCCAGCACCACTTATTGAAGAGACTATTTTTTCTCCATTGTACATTCTTGCCTCCTTTGTTGTAGATTAACTGACCATAGGTTAGTTAGTGTGGATTTATTTCTGGGCTTTCTATCCTGTTCCATTGATCTATATTTCTGTTTTTCTACCAGTACCATACTGTTTTGATTACTGTAGCTTTGTAGTATAGTTTGAAGTCAGGGAACTCGATTCCTCGAGCTCCATTTTTCTTTCTCAGGATTGCTTTGGCTACTCGGGGACTTTTGTGTTTCTATACAAATTTAAATTTTTTTATTCTAGCTCTGTGAAAAATGCCATTGGTAATTTGATAGGGATTGCATTGATCTTGGGTACTATAGTCATTTGGCAATATGGATTCTTCCAATCCAAGAACATGGTATGCCTTTCCATCTTTTTGTGTCATCTTCGATTTCTTTCATCTGCATCTTATAGTTTTCAAAGTACAGGTTGTTTTCCTCCTTAGGTAGGTTTCTTCCTAGGTATTTTATTCTTTCTGATGTGATGGTAAATGGGATTGTTTCCTTAGTTTCTCTTTCTGATCTTTTGTTGTTAGTGTATACAAATGCAAGGGTATTAATTTGTGTATTAATTTGTATCGTGCAACCTTACTGAATTCATTGATGATGTCTAGTAGTTTTCTCATAGCATCTTTAGGAGTTTCTATGTATAGTATCATGTCATCTGCAAACAGTGACAATTTTACTACTTCTTTTCCAATTTGTATTCCTTTTATTTCTTTTTCTTCTCTGATTGCCTTGGCTAGGACTTGCAAAACTATGTTGAATAAAAGTAGTGAGAGTGGACATCCTTGTCTTGTTCCTGACCATGGACGAAATGCTTTCAGCTTTTCACCATTGAGTATGTTAGCTGTGGGTTTGTCATAAATGATCTTTATTATGTTGAGGTAGGTTACCTCTATGCTGACTTTCTGGATAGTTTTTATCATAAATGGATGTTGAATCTTGTCAAAAGGTTTTTCTTCATCAACTGAGATGATCGTAGGGTTTTTATTCTTCAGTTTGTTAATATGGTGTATCACACTGATTGATTTGCAGATATTGAAAAGTCCTTGCATCCCTGGGGTAAATCCCACTTGATCATGGTGTATGATCCTTTAATGTATTGTTAGATTTGGTCTACTAGTATTTTGTTGAGGATTTTTTCATCTACATTCAACAGTGTTATTGAAAAGATGCTCACCATCGGTAATTATTAGAGAAATGCAAATCAAAACTACAATGAGATATCACCTCATACCAGTCAGAATGGCCATCATCAAAAAGTCTACAAACAATAAATGCTGGAGAGGGTGTGGAGAAAAGGGAACCCTCCTAGATGGTTGGTGGGAATGTAAATTTGTACAACTATTATGGAGAACAGTATGGAGGTTCCTTAAAAAACTAAAAATAGAAGTAACATATAATCCAGCAATCCTACTCCTGGACATATATCTGGAGAAAACCATAAATCAAAAAGATACATGCACACCAATGTTCGCTGAAGCACTGTTTATAATAGCCAAGACATGGAAGCAACCTAAATATCCATTGACAGAGGAATGGATAAGGAAGATATGGTACATACATACAATGCAATATTACTCAGCCATAAAAAGGAATGAAATAATGCCATTTGCAGCAATATGGATGGACCTAGAGATTATCATACTAAGTGAAGTAAGTCAGACAGAGAAAGATAACTGTCATATGATATCACTTATATGTGGAATCTAAAAAGATGATACAAATGAACTTATTTACAAAACAGAAACAGACTCACAGCCTTCAAAAACAAACTTATGGTTATCAAAGGGGAAATGTGGTGGGGAGGGATAAATTAGGAGTTTGGGATTAACATATATACACTACTATATATAAAAAGATAATCAACAAGGACCTACTCTATAGCACAGGGAACTCTACTCAAAATTCTGTATTAACCTATATCAGAAAAGAATCTGAAAAAGAATGGATATATGTATATGTAAAACTGAACCATTTTGCTGTACACCTGAAACCAACACAACATTGTAAATCAACTATACCCCAATATAAAATAAAAATTAAATTACAAAAAAGAAATTATGGCTGAAAACTTCCCAAACCTTAAAAAGGAAACACATATTCTGGTACAGGAAGCACAGGAGGTCTCAAACAAGATAAACCCAAACAGACTCGTGCCAAGACATATCATAATTAATATGGCAAAAGTTAGAAATAAAAAAGGATTATAAAGGCAGCAAGAGACAAAGAGTCATTTATAAAGGAACACCCATAAGTCTATCAACTGATTTCTCTGCAGAAACTTTGCAGGTCAGGAGGGAGTGCCATGATATATCCAAAGCCCTGAAAGGGAAAACCCTGCAACATAGGATACCCTACCCAGCATGATAATAATTTAGAATAGAAGGAGAGATAAAGAATTTCTCAGACAAGCAAAAGGTAAAAGAATTCAGCAATACTAAGCCTACCCTAAAAGAAATATTGATGGGTCTTCTCTAAATAGAAAAGAACTAAGAATCTATAGGAAAGGGAAAACCACAATAGAAAAGACAGATATAAAGTAAGGATTGAAGATTACATAAATAAGCCAGTACACAGATTGGGAAGGCGGAAGATGGCGAAAGAGTAAGACGCGGAGATCACCTTCCTCCCGACAGATACACCAGAAATACATCTACACGTGGAACAACTCCTACAGAACACCTACTGAAGGCTGGCAGAAGACCTCAGACCTCCCAAAAGGCAAGAAACTCCCCACGTACCTGGGTAGGGCAAAAGAAAAAAACAGAGACAAAAGAATAGGGACGGCACCTGCACCAGTGGGAGGGAGCTGTGAAGGAGGAAAAGTTTCCACACTCTAGGAAGCCCCTTCGCGGGCGGAGACTGCGGGAGGCGGAGGGGGGAGCTTCGAAGCTGCGGAGTGCACAGCAACGGGTGCGGAGGGCAAAGCGGGGAGATTCCCGCACAGAGGATCGGTGCCGACCGGCACTCACCAGCCCGAGAGGCTTGTCTGCTCACCCGCCGGGGCGGGCGGGGCTGAGAGCTGAGGCCGGAGCGCAGGGAGAGGACTGGGGTTGGCGGCTTGAACATAGCCTGAAGGGGTTAGTGCACCACAGCTAGCCGGGAGGGAGTCCGGGGGAAAAGCCTGCACCAGCAGAAGAGGCAGGAGACTTTTCCTTCCCTCTTTGTTTCCTGGGGCGTGAGGAGAGGGGTTTAAGAACGCTGCTTAAAGGAACTCCAGAGACGGGCGCGAGCCGCGGCTAAAAGCACGAACCCCAGAGACGGGCGCGAGCCGCGGCTGAAAGCGCGGAATCCAGAGACGGGCGCGAGCCGCGGCTGAAAGCGCGGAATCCAGAGACGGGCGCGAGCCGCGGCTGAGGGCGCGGACTCCAGAGACGGGCGCAAGCCGCGGCTAAAAGCGCGGACCCCAGAGGCGGGCGGGAGACGTTAGGGCTGCTGCTGCCGCCACCAAGGGGCCTGTGTGCGAGCACAGGTCACTCTCCACACCCCTCTTCCGCGGAGCCTGTGCAGCCCGCCACTGCCGGGTTCCCGGGATCCAGGGACAACTTCCCCGGGAGAGCGCACAGCGCGCCTCAGGCTGGTGCAAAGTCACGCCGGCCTTTGCCACCGCAGGCCCGCCCCGCACTCTGTGCCCCTCTGTTCCCGCCGGCCTGAGTGCGCCAGAGCCCCCAATCAGCGGCTCTTTTAACCCCATCCTGTCTGAGCAAAAAACAGACGCCCTCCAGCGATCTACACGCAGTGGCAGGGCCAAATCCAAAGCTTAGCCCTGGGAGCTCTGAGAACAAAGAAGAGAAAGGGAAATCCCTCCCAGCAGCCTCAGAAACAGCGGATTAAAGCTCCACAATCAACTTGATGTACCCTGCATCTGTGGAATACCTGAATAGACAACCAATCGTCCCAAATTAAGGAAGTGGACTTTAGGAGCAAGATCTATGATTTTTTTCCCCTTTCCTCTTTTTGTGAATGTGTATGTGTATGCTTCTGTGTGAGATCTTGTCTGTATAGTCTTGCTTCCACCATTTGTCCTAGGGTTCTATCCGTCCATGTTTTTTTTTAAATTTTTTTTCTTAATAATTAATTTTAATAACCTTATTATACTTTACCTTCGTTCTTTCTTTCTTTCTTTCCGTCCTTCCTTCCCTCCTTTAGACAACGAATCATCCCAAATTGAGGAGGTGGTATCTGACAGCAAGATTTAGGATTTTTCCCCATTTACCTCTTTTAGTGAGGGTGTATGTGTATGCTTCTGTGTAAGATTTTGTCTGTATAGCTTTGCTTCCAACATTTGTCCTAGGTTCTTTCCGTCCCTTTTTTTTTTTTTTCTTCTAAATAAGAAGTTTGTAATTCAATACTTTATTATACTGTATTTTATTTTTACTGTATCTTCTTTCTTTCTATCTTTTTTCCTTCTTTCCCTCCTTCCTTCCTTCCTCCCTCCCTCCCTCCTTTCTTTCCTTCTTGCCTTCTTTCCTTCTTTGCTTCTTTCTTTCTTTCTTCCTTCCTTCCTACCCTCCTTTCCTTCTTTCTTTCCTCATACTTCTACTAATTCCCTCTACTTTTTCTCCCTTTTATCCTGAGCCTGTGGATGAAAAGCTTTTGGTGCTCCAGCCAGGAGGCAGGGCTCTGCCTCTGAGGTAGGACAGCCAACTGCAGGACACTGATCAACAAGAGACCTCCCAGCTCCACATAATATCAAACGGCGAAAATCTCCCAGAGACCTCCATCTTAACACCAGCACCCAGCTTCACTCAACGACCAGCAAGCCACAGTGCTGGAAAACCTATGCCAAACAACTAGCAAAACAGGAACACAACCCCACCCATTAGCAGAGAGGCTGCCTAAAATCATAATAAGGCCACAGACACCCCCAAACACACCACCAGACGTGAACCTGCCCACTAGAGAGACAAGATCCAGCCTCATCCACCACAACACAGGCACTAGCCCCCTCCACCAGGAAGCCTACACAACCCACTGAACCAACCTTAGCCACTAGAGACAGACATCAAAAACAGGAGGAACCACAAACCTGCAGCCTGCAAAAAGGAGACCCCAAACACAGTAAGATAAGCAAAATGAGAAGACAGAAAAACACACAGCAGATAAAGGAGCAAGATAAAAATGCACCAGACCTAACAAATGAAGAGGAAATAGGCAGTCTACCTGAAAGAGAATTCAGAATAATGATAGTAAGGTTGATCCGAAATCTTGGAGATAGAATGGACAATAGATTGGACAAAATGCAAGAATCAGTTAACAAGGACCTAGAAGAACTAAAGATGAAACAAGCAACGATGAACAACACAATAAATGAAATTAAAAGTACTCTAGATGGGATCAATAGCAGAATAACTGAGGCAGAAGAACGGATAAGTGACCTGGAAGATAAAATAGTGGAAATAACTACTGCAGAGCAGAATAAAGAAAAAAGAATCAAAAGAACTGAGGACAGTCTCAGAGACCTCTGGGACAACATTAAACGCACCAACATTCGAATTATAGGGGTTCCAGAAGAAGAAGAGAAAAAGAAAGGGACTGAGAAGATATTTGAAGAGATTATAGTTGAAAACTTCCCTAATATGGGAAAGGAAATAGTTAATCAAGTCCAGGAAGCACAGAGAGTCCCATACAGGATAAATACAAGGAGAAATACGCCAAGACACATATTAATCAAACTGTCAAAAATTAAATACAAAGAAAGCATATTAAAAGCAGCAAGGGAAAAACAACAAATAACACACAAGGGAATCCCCATAAGGTTAACAGCTGATCTCTCAGCAGAAACCCTACAAGCCAGAAGGGAGTGGCAGGACATACTGAAAGTGATGAAGGAGAAAAACATGCAGCCAAGACTACTCTACCCAGCAAGGATCTCATTCAGATTTGATGGAGAAATTAAAACCTTTACAGACAAGCAAAAGCTGAGAGAGTTCAGCACCACCAAACCAGCTTTACAACAAATGCTAAAGGATCTTCTCTAGGCAAGAAACACAAGAGAAGGAAAAGACCTATAATAACGAACCCAAAACAATTTAGAAAATGGGAATAGGAACATACATATCGATAATTACCTTAAATGTAAATGGACTAAATGCTCCCACCAAAAGACACAGATTAGCTGAATGGATACAAAAACAAAACCCTTATATATGCTGTCTACAAGAGACCCACTTCAGACCTAGAGACACATACAGACTGAAAGTAAGGGGATGGAAAAAGATATTCCATGCAAATGGAAGCCAAAAGAAAGCTGGAGTAGCAATTCTCATATCAGACAAAATAGACTTTAAAATAAGGACTATTAAAAGAGACAAAGAAGGACACTACATAATGATCAAGGGATCGATCCAAGAAGAAGATATAACAATTGTAAATATTTATGCACCCAACATAGGAGCACCTCAATACATAAGGCAAATACTAACAGCCATAAAAGGGGAAATCGACAGTAACACATTCATAGTAGGGGACTTAAACACCCCACTTTCACCCATGGACAGATCATCCAAAATGAAAATAAATAAGGAAACACAAGCTTTAAATGATACATTAAACAAGATGGACTTAATTGATATTTATAGGACACTCCATCCAAAAACAACAGAATACACATTTTTCTCAAGTGCTCATGGAACATTCTCCAGGATAGATCATATCTTAGGTCACAAATCAAGCCTTGGTAAATTTAAGAAAATTGAAATTGTATCAAGTATCTTTTCTGACCACAACGCCATGAGACTAGATATCAATTACAGGAAAAGATCTGTAAAAAATACAAACACATGGAGGCTAAACAATACACTACTTAATAATGAAGAGATCACTGAAGAAATCAAAGAGGAAATCAAAAAATACCTAGAAACAAATGACAATGGAGACACAACGACCCAAAACCTGTGGGATGCAGCAAAAGCAGTTCTAAGGGGGAAGTTTATAGCAATACAAGCCCACCTTAAGAAGCAGGAAACATCTCGAATAAACAACCTAACCTTGCACCTCAAGCAATTAGAGAAAGAAGAACAAAAAAACCCCAAAGCTAGCAGAAGGAAAGAAATCATAAAAATCAGATCAGAAATAAATGAAAAAGAAATGAAGGAAACAATAGCAAAGATCAATAAAACTAAAAGCTGGTTCTTTGAGAAGATAAACAAAATAGATAAACCACTAGCCAGACTCATCAAGAAAAAAAGGGAGAAGACTCAAATCAATAGAATTAGAAATGAAAAAGGAGAAGTAACAACTGACACTGCAGAAATAAAAGAGATCATGAGAGATTACTACAAGCAACTCTATGCCAATAAAATGGACAATCTGGAAGAAATGGACAAATTCTTAGAAATGCACAACCTGCCAAGACTGAATCAGGAAGAAATAGAAAATATGAACAGACCAATCACAAGCACTGAAATTGAAACTGTGATTAAAAATCTTCCAACAAAGAAAAGCCCAGGACCAGATGGCTTCACAGGCGAATTCTATCAAACATTTAGAGAAGAGCTAACACCTATCCTTCTCAAACTCTTCCAAAATATAGCAGAGGGAGGACCACTCCCTAACTCCTTCTACGAGGCCACCATCACCTTGATACCAAAACCAGACAAGGATGTCACAAAGAAAGAAAACTACAGGCCAATATCACTGATGAACATAGATGCAAAAATCCTCAACAAAATACTAGCAAACAGAATCCAACAGCACATTAAAAGGATCATACACCATGATCAAGTGGGGTTTATTCCAGGAATGCAAGGATTCTTCAATATACGCAAATCTGTCAATGTGATAAACCATATTAACAAACTGAAGGAGAAAAACCATATGATCATCTCAATAGATGCAGAGAAAGCTTTTGACAAAATTCAACACCCATTTATGATAAAAACCCTGCAGAAAGTAGGCATAGAGGGAACTTTCCTCAACATAATAAAGGCCATATATGACAAGCCCACAGCAAACATCATCCTCAATGGTGAAAAACTGAAAGCATTTCCACTAAGATCAGGAACAAGACAAGGTTGCCCACTCTCACCACTATTATTCAACATTGTTTTGGAAGTTTTAGCCACAGCAATCAGAGAAGAAAAGGAAATAAAAGGAATCCAAATTGGAAAAGAAGAAGTAAAGCTGTCACTGTTTGCAGATGACATGATCCTATACATAGAGAACCCTAAAGATGCTACCAGAAAACTACTAGAGCTAATCAATGAATTTGGTAAAGTGGCAGGATACAAAATTAATGCACAGAAATCTCTGGCATTCCTATATACTAATGATGAAAAATCTGAAAGTGAAATCAAGAAAACACTCCCATTTACCATTGCAACAAAAAGAATAAAATATCTAGGAATAAACCTACCTAAGGAGACAAAAGACCTGTATGCAGAAAATTATAAGACACTGATGAAAGAAATTAAAGATGATATAAATAGATGGAGAGATATACCATGTTCTTGGATTGGAAGAATCAACATTGTGAAAATGACTCTACTACCCAAAGCAATCTATAGATTCAATGCAATCCCTATCAAACTACCACTGGCATTTTTCACAGAACTAGAACAAAAACTTTCACAATTTGTATGGAAACACAAAAGACCCCGAATAGCCAAAGCAATCTTGAGAACGAAAGAAGGAACTGGAGGAATCAGGCTCCCTGACTTCAGACTATACTACAAAGCTACAGTCATCAAGACGGTATGGTACTGGCACAAAAACAGAAAGATAGATCAATGGAACAGGATAGAAAGCCCAGAGATAAACCCATGCACATATGGACACCTTATCTTTGATAAAGGTGGCAGTAATGTACAATGGAGAAAGGACACCCTCTTCAATAAGTGGTGCTGGGAAAACTGGACAGGTACATGTAAAAGTATGAGATTAGATCACTCCCTAACACCATACACAAAAATAAGCTCAAAATGGATTAAAGACCTAAATGTAAGGCCAGAAACTATCAAACTCTTAGAGGAAAACATAGGCAGAACACTCTATGACATAAATCAAAGCAAGATCCTTTCTGACCCACCCCCTAGAGTAATGGAAATAAAAACAAAAATAAACAAATGGGACCTAATGAAACTTCAAAGCTTTTGCACAGCAAAGGAAACCGTAAACAAGACCAAAAGACAACCCTCAGAATGGGAGAAAATATTTGCAAATGAAGCAACCGACAAAGGATTAATCTCCAAAATTTACAAGCAGCTTATGCAGCTCAATAACAAGAAAACAAACAACCCAATCCAAAAATGGGCAGAAGACCTAAATAGACATTTCTCCAAAGAAGATATACAGACTGCCAACAAACACATGAAAGAATGCTCAACATCATTAATCATTAGAGAAATGCAAATCAAAACTACAATGAGATATCATCTCACACCAGTCAGAATGGCCATCATCAAAAAATCTAGAAACAATAAATGCTGGAGAGGGTGTGGACAAAAGGGAACACTCTTGCACTGCTGGTGGGAATGTGAATTGGTTCAGCCACTATGGAGAACAGTATGGAGGTTCCTTAAAAAACTACAAATAGAACTACCATATGACCCAGCAATCCCACTACTGGGCATATACCCTGAGAAAACCAAAATTCAAAAAGAGTCATGTACCAAAATGTTCATTGCAGCTCTATTTACAATAGCCCGGAGATGGAAACAACCTAAGTGCCCGTCATCGGATGAATGGATAAAGAAGATGTGGCACATATATACAATGGAATATTACTCAGCCATAAAAAGAAACGAAATTGAGCTATTTGTAATGAGGTGGATAGACCTAGAGTCTGTCATACAGAGTGAAGTAAGTCAGAAAGAAAAAGACAAATACCGTATGCTAACACATATATATGGAATTTAAGAAAAAAATGTCATGAAGAACCTAGGGGTAAAGCAGGAATAAAGACACAGACCACTTAGAGAACGGACTTGAGGTTATGGGGAAGGGGAAGGGTGAGCTGTGACAGGGCGAGAGAGAGTCATGGGCATATACACACTAACAAACGCAGTAAGGTAGATAGCTAGTGGGAAGCAGCCGCATGGCACAGGGATATTGGCTCGGTGCTTTGTGACAGCCTGGAGGGGTGGGATGGGGAGGGTGGGAGGGAGGGAGACGCAACAGGGAAGACATATGGGAACATATGTTTATGTATGACTGATTCACTTTGTTATAAAGCAGAAACTAACACACCATTGTAAAGCAATTATACCCCAATAAAGATGTTAAAAAAAAAAAAAAAATAAAAAAAAAAAAAAAAAATAAGCCAGTACACAGATTGAAAAACAAATAGAAAAAATTGTAAGAGTGATTATAACTACAGCAAGCAGTAGAAGTATAAGCATGAAGATATAAAACAGGACATCAAAAACATAAAATGTGGAGGAGAGGATTTAAAAAATAGATCTTTTAGAATGTGTTTGAACTTGAATGACTATCAATTTAAAGCAAGTAGATAAGCTATGGATCAACATACATGAACCCCATGGTAACCCAAATCAAAAACATACAATAGATTCACAAAAACCAAAAGAAAGGAACTGAAGCATGCTACAACAGAAAATCATCAAATCACAACAGAAAAAAAAAAAAGAAGAAATGAACAAAGAAAAACTACAAAAAACATTGGAAAACATGGAATAAAATGGCAATAAGTACATACCTATCAATAATTACTTTAAATGGCAATGGAATAAATGTTTTGATCAAAAGACATAGGGTGTCTGATTGGATTAAAAAAAACCTGGAATAAGCTGCTGGTAAGAGACTCACTTCAGGGTAAAAGACATACACAGACTGAGAGTGATGATATGGAAAAACATATATCATGGAAATGGAAGCAATAAGAAAGCAGGGGTAGCAATACTCACATCAGACAAAATAGACTTAAACAAAGGCTCTAGCAAAAGACAAAAATGGGCATTATATTATGATAAAGGGATCAATATAAGAGGAAGATATTACAATTGTTAACATATATGCACCCAATACATGAGCATCTCCATAGAGAGAGCAAATACTAAGAGACACGAAGAGAGAAATTGATAATAATTCAGTAATAGTAGGAGACTTTAACACTCCACTGACATCAATAGACAGATCATCCAGACAGAAAATCTGGAAAAATTAGGGCAACAAAGGCCCTAAATGACACAATAGACAAGTTGGACTTAATTGATATCTACAGACCACTACATCCAAAAAAAGAAGAATACACATTCTTTTCAAGTGCACATTGAATGCCCTCTAGGTAGACCACATACTAGGACACAAAACAAGCCTCAACAAATTTAAGAGGACAGAAATTATTTCAAGCATCTCTTCTGATCACAAAGATATGAAACTAGAAATCAACCACCGAAAGAAAAACAAGAAAAGAAAAAACACATGGAGACTAAACAACAAGATACTAAAAATCCAATGGGTCATCAAAAAAATCAGAAAATACCTCAAGATGACAAAAGAAAATGAAAATATAACTTTACAAAATCTATAGGATGCAGCAAAAGCAGTTCTAAGTGGGAATTCATAGCGATACAGGCCTTCCTCAAGAAACAAGTCTGAAATAAACAACCTAACGTACCACCTAAAAGAATTAGAAAAAGAAGAACAAACAAAGACCAAGTCAGCAGAAGAAAGCAAATAATAAAGATCAGAGAGTAAATAGAGATAAAAAACAATAGAAAAGATCAATAAAACCAAGAGGTTTTGTTTTTAAGACAAACAAAATTAAACCTCTAGCAAGGCTCACCAAGAAGAAAAGAGAGAATATACAAATAAACAAAATTTAAAATAGAGGAGAAATGACAACTGATAGCACAGAAATACAAAAAAACACAAGAGAATACTATGAACAGTTATATGCTAAATAAATTGGACAATCTAGAGGAAATGGACAAATTTCTAGAAACATACATCCTGCCAAGAGTGATTCAGAAGAAACAGATAATTTGAACAGACCAATCACTAGAAGTGAAATAGAATCTGTAATTTTAAAAAACCTGCAAACAGAAGTCCAGGATTGGAGGGCTTCACTGGGGAATTCTACCAAATATATATAAAGAAGAACTTATACTTATCCTTTTAAAATTATTCTAAAAAATTCAAAGTGGAGGAAACACTCCCAAATTCATTCTACAAGGCCACCATTACCAAAAGCAGACCAAGGCACTACCAAAAAAGAAAATTACAAGCTAATATCTTTGATGAATATATGTGCAAAAATCCTCAACAAAATATTAGCAAACCAAATCCAAAAATACATAAAAAAGAACATACACCATGATCAAGTTGAATTCATTCCAAGGTTGCAAGGATGGTTCAACATATGCAAATCAACCAATGTGATACTCCACATTAATAAAAGTAAAGACAAAAACATGATTATCTCAATAGATTCAGAAAAAGCTTTGATAAAATTCAAGAACCATTCATGATAAAAACTCATCAAAGTGGATATAGAGGGAACATATCTCAGCATAATAAAGGCCATTTATGACAACTCACAGCCAACATAATACTCAATCATGAAAAGCTAAAAGGCTTCCCACTAAATTCAGAAACAAAACAAGGAGGCTCACTCTTACCACTTCTATTCAACAAAGTTTTGGAAGTCCTCACTATAGCAATCAGATGAGAAAAAGAAATAAAAGACCTCTAAATTGGAAAGGAAGAGGTAAAACTGTCCTTATTTTCAGATGACATGATACTCTATATAGAGAACCCTTAAGTCTCTGCCCCAGAACTATTAGAACTAATAAATGAATTCAGCAATGTAGCAGGATGCAAGATTAATATACAGAAATCTCTTGCATTTCTATATACTAACAGCGAGATATCAGAAAGTAAAAAAAAAAAAAATCTCACTTAAAATTACGTCAAAAAAATACCTAGGAATGAACTTAACCAAGAAGGTGAAAGACCTTTATGCTGAAAACTATAAAACATTGGTAAAGGAAATTGAAGAGGATTCAAAGATATCCCAGTTCTCTGATTGAAAAATTAATATTGTTAAAATGGCCATACTACACAAGGCAATTACAAATTTAATGCAACTCCTATCAAAATACCCATGAGATTTTTCACAGAACTAGAATATATAATCCTAAAATTTCTATAAAACTACAAAGTATCCAGAATTTCCAAAGAACAAAGCTGGAAGTATAACACTTCCAGACTTTACATTATACTACAAAGCTATGGTAATCAAAATAGCATGGCTCAAAAAGATGTACATGGATAAATGGCACAGAATGGAGAGCACAGAAGTAAACCCACACACCTCTGGTCAATTCATCTATGACAAAGGAGGCAAGAATATACAATGGAGAAAAGACAGTCCCTTCAACAAGTGGTGTTGGGAAAGCTGGACAGCTACATGTACATCAGTGAAATTAAAACATTCCCTCACACCATACATAAAAATAAACTCAAAATGGTTTAAAGATCTAAATGTAAGATATGACACCATAAAACTCCTAGAAAGGAAAATAAGCAAAACATTCTTTGACATAAATTATAACAATAATTTCTTAGACCAGTCTCCCAAGGCAAAAGAAATAAAAGCAAAATTAAATAAATGGGACCTAATCAAACTTACAAGCTTTTGCATGGCAAAGGCAAACATCAACAAAACAAAAAGACAACCTACAGATTGGGAAAAATATTTTCAAATGATTCTACCAACAGGGGTTAATATCTGAAATATACAAACAGCTCATACAACTCAATATTGAAAAACAAAGAACCCAATCAAGAAATGGGCAGAAGACCTAAATAGACATTTTTCCAAAGAAGACGTACAGATGGCCAACAGGCAAATGAAAAGATGTGTAACATCACTGATTATTATTGAAATGCAATTCAAAACCACAATGAGGTATCATCTCACATTGGTCAGAATGGCTATCATCAAAAAATCTACAAAATAAATACTGGAGAGGGTGTGGAGAAAAGGGAACCCTTGTACACTGTTGATGGGAATGTAAAATAGTGCAGCCACTATGGAAAACAGTATGGGGGTTCCTTAAAAAAACTAAAAATAGAGCTACCATAGGATCCAGGAACCCCATACCTGGGTATATATCTGAAAAAAACAAAACTCTAATTTGAAAAGATACTTGCACCCCAATGTTCAGAGAAGCACTATTTACAAGAGCCAAGACATGGAAACAACCCAAGGGCCCATCAACAGCTGATTGACTTAAGAAGATGTGGTATACATATACAATGGAATATTACGCAGCCATAAAAAAGGATGAAATATTGCCATTTGCAGCAACATGGATGGACCTATAGAATGAAGTAAGTCAAACAGAGAAAGACAAATATCATATGATATAACTTACATGTGGAATCTAAAAAATAACACAAATAAATGTATATTCAAAACAGAAACACTCTCAGACATAGAAAATTAACTTACAGTTACCAAAGGTGAGAGGGAGTGGGAGACGGACATATTAGGAGTATGGGATTAACAGACCCAAACTACTATACATAAAATAGATAAGCAACAAGGACTTACTTTATAGCACAGGGAATTATACCCAATATCTTACAGTAACTTATAATGGAATATAATTTGAAAATAAACGTTGATGAACAAAATTCAATGACAAAACAAAATATGTTTCCATAGTAAAAGGAGGGACTTGAGGATCATGGAGAATTATGAAAGGGGAATAGCTGGGGAGAAAGCCATGGGACAGATTGAGGTTTGGGAAACAAGTGAAAGACTATCTACACTGCGGAGAGCATGGCTTCCTGGGAAAAGGAGGGGAGGAAGAAGGCAGGGCGTGGCTATCACTTAGAAAGTCCATCACCTGTGGGAATGTTTAGCTAAGACATTTACCTTCCCCATACCAGGAAAATGAGGATCATTGGACATTCCATGCAGGGTTGTGAGAATTATGTGAGAGAATGCTTATAATACAGCAGCTGAATTTTTTTTAAAATTTTAACATTTACTAAGTGCTGAGCATTGCGCTAAGCCTCACATGCATTATCTCATTCAAACCTCACAACAACCCAGTGAGGTAGGTGTCCTTATTTTCAAGTGAGAGAACTGTCAGTAACTTAACCAGAGACATACAATGGAGGAGCTGGGAGCCTAACCCAAGGGGTCTAGTTCCCCTGTGGCCTGTACTCTTAACCCAGTGTCATCTCTCATAAACACTTAAGTCATGGATTTAATCTTTCTAGTTCCTGGTGGCTTAGTTTTTGGCCACAAGTGTGCACACTTCTCTTTAAAGCTCTCCACTTTATCTGATTCCCTGATATATCCAGTATTCAGTAATTCTTAGATTTTTAAGTTTGTTTTTCAACTTCCAACCTATGAGTTAATACAAGTAAGAAAAGAGAAGGTTATTTTCTGTTATTTTCTTTAAAAGTTACCTTATCTGCTTTCGTTTCTACAGGAGAAATTCAGCACCTACCTTGAGCTAACACCAAGCATGTGCCAGTTTTCCATAAAGCTCTGCTTTGGGAGTTCTCCAGACACATATACTGGAATCAATCACAGTAAACTCTACATGCAGGTCACTTTTGCAGCTATAGATTTGTAAATTCTTCAGCATTCATACTACATTTTTTTAATAGCCATTAAAGTTTTCTTCAGCCAGGTCAGCCAGAAGAGATTGCTCCCAATTTTTGAATCTGCACCAGAGATCCAAAGAATTAAAATATTTGGTCACTTTTGTTACTAGCTTTCAGTTTTTGGTGCTGATCATTGCACACACACCTGCCGTTTTCCGTCTCTCTCAAGATGCTAGATTTTTGTTTTAAATGTGATCATAGGTGGTTCGAATGGATGCATAGTCTGCTAGAAAGTTGATTTTGACTCTGAACGTGCCTTTATCATATGGAGGACTGCCAAGAGTAAAATACCTATGCCATGCCAAGAAATCAGCCTCACTAACCCAGATATTACAAAAATGTTTGTTACAGCATTCCTTTACATTCCTTCATCCTGTTCCTGCTGGCCACCAGTTTTTGGCTGGCACTGCTGCCTTTTGCCTGCCTATTTCTTCACACAAACAAATCAGAAATATGGAACTGTTCAGCAAGTCACAAAGGTAAGTTATTTATGCTATGATTTCCCCCAGGTCCACTTTACTAAGGATGGCCCCCTCAACCCAGAACCCCAGTGCTCTTGTAACCAGATTATGTTGGTTAGAAGATAAGAAACACCTGCTAATCTCAGTGAAGTGTTTGTCCCCATCTCTGCTTTTACACCCCTTATAGATACCTCTAGAATCCCCTTATAGTTGTGCCGATTATATATTTATAAGCCTGTTTGTTCCTCTTGACAGAGAAGTCCTGTGGGAAAGTGTCCATGTCTTATTTGCCTTCGAATTTCCAGTGCATTGCCCAGTTCCTGGCAGATGACTTATTGTCACAATATTTGCTAAATAAATGAATGGACATGATTCAGACTTGCTGAAATAAAAATTCTGTTCTGCAGAAAGCAAAGCATTGACGTGGTCTTTCTGGCAACATTAGACTTGGAGGACACATTTCTTGTTTAACTACAGATGCATGAATACAGTGTGTTGACCACATCCTGGGGATAAATTCTATAGTTTCATTGCGTTAATCATTCTTCTGGGTCAATATCTGGCATGGAGTAAATACCCACAGGAATTACTGAGCCCTTAAAAACACCTCATCAACTGAACCCCACGCATGGAAGATCTATTTTAAATTCACTGTGGTGTTTTGGGCTTTAGGCACTGTTTCTTCTCTGACTAATAAAGTAGCTTTCCTTGGACTTGACTTTTTATATTTATGTTTTTCTCAGCCTTGGTTGCCTTTACTTGTTTCTGTTTTATCTTTACTTGTTGTATCTATTCATATTGCAAACCACTTTGAGTCCTTTGGGAAATGAGTTTGGATATAATTAAATAAATAAAAAGATACTGCTATGTCATAGGTAGGTGACTGGGATTCAAATCAAAGACTTGGAAGGAGGCAGATGGAAATTTTCTCTCTTCCACTGGTTCATTTCATGATCATAAGCAGGTCACTAAATTCACATTGCTCTTTGCTTCTGTTAGCTGATGTAGATAGTTGAAAATCATACCTTCATAAAGAGTGACTGGAAGGCTTTTTTTTTTTTTTTTTAAAGAACATGACTTAGTCATGGCCCTAAAAAGAACCAGTCATGCCTCCTCAGCAGTTCTTTCCAGTCCCAAAAGTGTTTTTAGCGTTCTGTTCTTCAGGTCCTTAGGGACAGGATGCCTCACGAGGACATTCTTGCTACTTCTTGGCAAATCAATTAATAAAGCAACAGGCTGTATATCTGGTATACAAAGGGAATACAGGAGAAGCACAAAACAGAGTTTAGACCCTCATGCGACTTCAGGTCAATATGGAACGGAGCTTGGCCCATGGCATATGACAGCAGTAGAAATAGTCCTGCGCTTGGAATCAGAATAACTGGGTTCTGGGCTAGGCCATGGAATTTTGAGCATTTTACCTAATTTTTCAGACTTAATTCCCTTGCTTGTCAAATAGAGCTGATAGCAGAGCTACAGCCAGCATTAAGTAAGAGAATGAACATCAAAGAACTTTACAGCTTGCAGAGTAATATATCAGGAGTACATGTTATAATAAAGAAACAGTGTTTATATTTGATATAAAATGATGCATTTGAGAGAACTTTGGAGGCATACAGATTCATACGTCCTTACTAGCTATCTGGTTTGGGGCAACATACTTAACACCTATGAGTCTCAGTTTCTTAATCTGTACAATAGATATATTGATGCCCTCTTTGCAGAGCTCCTGGGAATATTGGTGGCAATGTATGGAAAGCATAAAGCAGAGTTGCTGGCACATAGTATACACTGAATAAATGGAAGCTTCCATTTCGCAATTACTACAGCATAACAATAGAAATCATATGTAATTTGGTGCTGAACTGTTTGCCTAAAGCCTGTGGGTAGTGTAGGAGTTCAGAGAAGAGGTATGCCAACTTCCTTTGGGGTCTCGTTAAAAAGGCTTTATGGAAGAGGGGTGATTTGAGATTGGCCTGAAAAGGGGAGCAAGCTTTGCTTAGGTGGAATAAACAGTAGTGTTTACCTGGATTAGTCTCCTGGGCAAAAAAAGGTTAGCGCAGTCAGGATCACACTTGCATTCTTCTTGGACCATCTATAGCACCTCACATGTGAGCTTGGGTGTTATTTATATATTTGCCAGTGCAATCCTGAGCTCTCAATCCTATGCATGTCACCTGGAGAGCTTTTAAAAATACCCATGTTGGGGCCTCATGCCAGACACCCACTAAATAGGAATCTCAGGGTATGACTCCTGGGTATTACTGGTGTTTCTTCAAAGCCTCCCAGGCATTGACAACACGCATCCAGGTTGAGAACCATTGCTTTAAAGCATCAACTACACATGAGTAGATGTGTGTTCAATTGTTGAGATGGTTGTGTGGAATGGAATATGCCAGAAAGCACCCTGGACCGGGTTTAGGAGTTGCAGGTTCCAGCTGCAGCTCTGCCCTAACTGCTGGTCGAGTTCTTTGGCCTCTCTGGGCTTTGTGTCCTCATCTGCCAAACAGGGAGGCTGGACTCTGTGCCTCCTCAAGCCCTGACAGTCTATGATGCAGCCAAACAAGCACCGTTTAGTTTGGGGAAGCAGGTTTGGTGGTGGGACTGCGGAGGTCTCCTCTTGGTTTCCACATAAATGCACTTCTCTCTTCCCCATGCCAGCCCCACACAAAGGTGCATCAGAGGAGCTCACCGAGGACATTTGAAGACGGTTTTCCTCTTTTCCTGAGAAACACCATGACATTGTCCATTTGGGTTTGTTTTCTTTCTAATGAAGGAAATGTGCCCTCTTCATTGGAAACACCTTGTGGAAGGAGGCAGGGCCTCTACCTGCAGCCTGGCCGCTGAGAGCCAGGCTTCCAGGTGCACCCCACCTGTCCCCACAGCCGAGACTGACACAGCCACAAATGCTTTCCATATGCAAACCTTTGTGAAGGGGACACAGTGCAGTTGGGCCCCAGTTGCTGTTTCTGGCTGAGGTAACTTGAACCACATGCCTGGAGGGGAATCAAGGTGAGTATGGTTCCCCCACAGGCAAGAAGCAAGTGGCCCCTTCTGGTCTGCATCGTGGACCCTCTCCCATGGACCAGGTGTTGCTCAAAACTATCAATCAGAAATTTCAGTCCTGAAAATTACCGTGCACTTGTACTAGGCACCTGATGCTCCTGAAAAGGCAGCCATCCATTTTCACCCTTAAAAAACAACAGAGGGGGGCTGGGAATGAGAGGGAAGATAGTGCACACATCAGGGATTTCATCTGGCATTGCAGCTTCTCAGTCTGAGCTTAGGGTCAGGGCTGGAGCACAGATGGGGCCTGTGCCCCAGTCTCTGAGCTCTTTCCTGGGTCCTGAAGTGAGTTTCAGAAAGCCATGCTTGGTGGAGCCGGGAGCCAAGCTGGCTCACCTCATATTTGTGAGAGTTTTGAGGAGGGACTTTTGGCCTGTTGGTGGGTGATGGCAACAGGCATTCTGACAAGAGCATATCGTGCAAGGACAAAATCAGTAGCCCTAGCACCTCTAGAGAACCGTCCCTAACCATTCTGCCCTTCTAGTGATTTGCAAATATGTTCTGTTAGAGACCCAATTTGAGCTTCAGGTCTGCATGATGCTGGGGAATGAGCTCAGGCTCTGGAACCAGAGCATAGTCATATTCTTTTTATATCAGTTAATTGCTTCTGCATCTCACCCTGGTCATTTAACATCCTTAGAACCTTGGCTTCCTCAACTGCATATGGGAAGAATAAGAACCACTGCAAGGGCTTTTGCAAGGATTAGCTTCTATATGTAAATAGTTGAATGGGCTCTGAAGCCAGACTGCTTGAGTTCAAATCCCTCTCTACCATATTCCAGCTCTGTGGCCTTGAGCAAGTTAATTATTCTCTCCCTGCCTTGGTTTTTTTACCTGCAAAATGGTGATGGTAATAATAGGACCTACTTCATGGGATTGTGGTGAGGATTAAATGAGTTAATACTTCTAAAGTTCCTGGAATAGTGACTGGTAGAGTAAGCACTCAATAACAGGAAGAGTGAACATTTATTGTGCATTGCAGCCCTCGACACAGTGGCTGGCATACCGGACATGCCCAAAGGCGGCTGGTTATTGTGACTACTAAGACTGTTATCCACCCAGCTGGGGGAAAGGACATCAGTCCTCACCTCTCATTTCCTCCCTGTTGACCTCCTGATATGATTCAGATGTGAGTCCCCTAAGGTGTCAGCCTGGCCCTGAGGAAAGAGAAGGAGGGGCTGTGGAGCCCAGTGAACAGAGCAGAGACATCAGGCTAGCAGCCCAGGCCCCAAGAGAAGCCCAGGCCCAGGATCAACTGATCTTTCCACAGGAAGAGCAGAAACCACAGCAGCCCTCACTTTCCCTGGGCTCTCACTGAGTCATGCTAAGTCACTCTTGGGTCTTGCTCCATGGAGAGAGATGTTTTTGCAGAAGCCAGAGCATGTGTGCCTACAGCCTCAGGATCGGTGCTCAGACCAGGATGCTCTGATGGGGCTGACTGGGGGCTGGGGGTTACAGGAGAGGGTTCTGGCTTCCAGGGGTCCTCCAAGCCCCTGTGGCAGCTGCAGAAGAGGCTGGGTACCTGCCTCAGCTAAGAATGTCCTCTTCTGGGGTCAGAAGGGGAGGAGAAAGTAGTCTCCAGTCAGCTCGTGAGCATAATTGCTATTCTCTAAAGTTAGTGCATGCTTTGTTCCTAGACAGAAATGACCTTAATGTGCATTTATTTATTCTATAAATACTGGCAGACCCACCATGTGGGTCTCAATCCTCAAAGAGGATTTCATGAAATCCTAAGTTACTACTATATAATAGTTTCAGTTTGTAATAAAAGTGGGTTCAAAGTCCGATGGGGGCAGAGTGGGCAGGGAACTCACACAAGCCTTCCCAGAAGAAAAGACGTTGGGGTTGAGCTGTTGAATCCCAGAAACAAACCTACCTGCGTTAAAATTCTATCTTTGCTGCTTTTACTCTGGGATCTTGGAGAAGGTTTCTTAAACTTTCTGAGCCTTAGTCTCTCCATCTGTAAAATTAAGACAATGGCACCATCTTAAAGGGCTTTGTGTGTGGATTGAGTGACATAACTCATATACAGTAGTGTTCCAGGAACATAGGAAGTAATTTTCAAATGGTGGCCATTTTTAATCACTGAAAATCTGCATATGCCTAAAAATTCCATGTGGGTATTTTTTTCCCCTCAAGATTAAGGCATATTTGGAATTTGCTGTTCAAGTTGTTGTTTCATGGATGGTTGCATTTGAGCCTATAATCCTGCCGTCAGGACCACTGAAGACTGTCATGGTGGTCCAAGATCCATTGAAATTCCAAGTATTTAGGAGTGAGTTCAAGAGTCAGATTCCCAACATCATATGGCCAAACAGAGTTAATGAGCAGGGCTTTCACTTATAAGCTCATGCATTGCCTCTTCTGCCCATATGACCTATCTTCTTACAGGAGGTCTTCTGGGGCCATCCATACAAGTTGACTGTATCTTAAAGTTAGGGAGGAGAGGAGAGAGAGATAGAATCTCTAAACAAGGCTCCAGGACGCCTAGAGTTCATAAGCTATATAATTCCTCCTATGGAAACCTCTATCCCCACGGTGGGCGAAGGATCTCCTATATGATGAATGACCCTTCTCCAAACTGTTCAGTAAGTGTATACTGACCATCAACTTGTGCCAGGCACATGAGTCACTTGTATCTGCCATCCTCTATCATTTCCATACAAAATGAGCAGAACTGTTCCAGTATCCCTAGGAGAACAGCGGAGTTCCCTAGAAGTATCTTTGATTCTTCTCTTGCTATCTTCCATCAGGGCCTTGTTTCACAGGGCCTTGTCTCCATTTCTATTTTTGGAGATCTCTTCCTCCCCTCTCATGGTCCAGACTGTACCACAAACATCTTTGAGAGGACTGATACTCACTGGCTAGCCAAAGAGAGGATTGAAAGTGGGCTTGTGGGGGAGCCAAGACTAAGTGGGATTTACTCATCATTCATCTCCCCTTTATCCTCTAGGGTTATTTAACTTTGAGTTCTCTATTGGCATTTAGGGGTTTGTTTTATTATTTTATGTGCACTGTATTATTGTGATTCAGAGACTGATAAGTTTTTTCCATGATGAGTCCCCAAATAGAACACTCACTCTTTGTGGCCATGGGCCATGTCTTTTCATTTTTTCATGGTCCTGATTTCTTTCAAGGGTACCATCAAAGCAAGCTTCAAAAAGCAACTACCTAAAACAGGACTAAAACATATTTGAGACCCGCTGGGCTGTAATGACACCAAGAGAATGTAGTTGTAGTACAGGAACTTTCTGGATATTCCTGAAACGTTTATTATTCAAAGATGGCCTAGAAAAGATAGGATCAGGTCTAACCCTCATCTACCTCTTCACTCATCTCACATCACACTCTTCCTTGTTTTTTAAACTCAAGACTCATGGACTCTCAAGTACTTCAAAGACTACTTTGCACATTCTGTTCCCTTTGTCTAGAATGCTTCCCTCCTCCCTCTGTCCCCCACCCCCTGCTCACTTTTGCTAAGTTAATGCCCACTTAGTTTTGAAAAATTAACTCAGTTATCATTTTTTCTGAGCATCTCCCCTGATTTCCCTTACTAGGTAAAATCTTTATTTCTAACCTTCTTGCAGCATCTTTACCTCTCCTTCAGGGAACTTAATATCTAACACGTTTGTTGTGTAAATGACCAGTGCAAATATCAGCCTCCCTCTCCAGATGGTAAGCTCCATGAGGGCAAGACTTGTGTATATTTTTACTCATCAATTCATTCTTATTACCTAGTATAGAATAGGTATTCAATAACTCTTTTAAGCGAATGATTTGAAATGAATGTTTACATCTAAATCAGTCCACAATTATTTACTGAGCATCTACTATGGAAGAATGTGCTGAGCCTTATTGATGATAAAGAGAAAGGAAAATGCTATGAGCTATTAAGGTGCAACAGCAGAAATGATTTTGAGTGGTGGCAGAGTGGACTAAGGAACAGGACAAGAAAATACGGAAATTGAATGACATTATAAAGCAAGGTACACAGAATGAAATGGGCTTCATTCATAAGGGTGAGAGAATGCAGGTGGAGCTGGTGAGATGAACTGATGTGTTACAAGGTCAGCTTCATGGCACAGTTGAGTAAGATTTTCTGCATTAGTTATCTATTGCTGTGTAACAAATTACCCCCAAACTTAGTAGCTTAAACAACACTCATTATCTTATAGTTTCCATGGGCCTGGCCTAGTTGGGTCCTCCACTCTGGGTCTCTCACAAGGATGGGATTATAATCTCACTTGAAGGCTTAATTGGAGAATATCCATTTCCAAGCTCACTCACATGGTTGTTGATGAGATTCAGTTCCTTGTGAACTATTGGACTGAGGCCCTTTGTTCTCCACTGGCTAATGGCCAGAGGCCTCCTTTGATTCTTTGCCTGTGGGTCTCTTCATAGAGTAGTTTACAACAGGTCAGCTGGCTTCATCAGAGTAAATAGGTGAGAGGGCAAATGAGAGTACAAGTGAGGGAATGAGAGGAAGACAGAAATCACAGCATTTTATAATGTAATCTTTGAAGTGACATCTCATCATTTTTGCCATATTCTATGAGTTAGAAGCAAGTCCTCAGATCCAGACCATACTCAAGGTGAGGGAATTACACAGAAAGTGAAGACCATTGGAAAGGAGTGTTCCCAATATTGCCTACCACAGTCTATGATTGCTATGGCCAGCTAGAACTGGAAAGAAGAGCAAGATCATTATGTTTATATTTCAAGGGTTATGAATTGTGTTATGGCTAATAAGCACGCATAAAAGATGAGGTAACCTAGGAAAATGTGGCTCACACTCTTGCGCATTGTAGAGATTCAAGTGGAAGCAGAAGTGCTGTGATAAAACATACTTTCTGTTTGAATCTGTCTTAGAAAGTCCCCCCGCCCCAGATAGAGGGAGCAAATTGTGATAAAGATGGAAAAAGATACAGAGAAGAAAGGCAGGATTTTGAGATAGGTGCACTCATCAAACTCATGCTCTGAGACCAGGGATAAGCCTTAGAACAAAGTCACTTCCCAGCCCTCACTAGATACTGCCACACTCCAACACTCACTATCTCTATTTTCCTTTCCCAGTTACTTTTGAAAGCTAAGAGGAGTGCAAATCACTTCAATGATCAAATGTGTATTTTGCTGCTACCCTGTTAAGATAATATTCCTGTTGTCATTAGGGACCTGTATTTGTTTTATTAACTCTCTACTGAACATGCGCTGATTAGGAACAGAAGACTGTAACCAAAGGGGTCAAGACTGAATAGTATCACCTAAAACAGACAGCAGAAAGCTCTTGGAAAGAAGCACAGCTGTTTCGATGACAATCTTTTCTACCTTGATTATTTTCTTGCTGTGGAAAAGAATTGCATGTGTAAATCTTTCTCCTCTGGCATGTTGTGGCTTCCCAGGGTTATCAGAGCTGTACCTGATTCAGATGAAATTGTGTGCACTGCAGTATGCAAGAGAGAATTGTAACCTGACATCAAAGGAGGAATTCAGAATGGTTATAGGAAAATTGTGTTTCCTCCAGTTGTCTGCCAGTTAATACACTAGCCCCATCCAAAGGACATGGATTAAACTCTGGAAGATGAGCTTGGAGACGGGAGGCTACAGTCTGGCTTCTGTGACAGGTGGGTAGCCTGCAGGTTTTGAGAAGTGAAGTAAGACCAAATTTATGGTTCACTTCACAAATAGTGGAGGATCGACTAGATCAAAGAGAGAAACAATCCGGAGGAGGATGCCTCCTAATTTCTGGGCCCAAAAAAATTCCATTTGTATTTTTTACAAGAATTGAAACAAATCAGGCTATGAACGCTGGTCCTCATCATAGAGCAGACCTGTGGGTCTCTCAGAATAGAACACACCAACCCCCGGGTTCTTTAGACATCCTGGATTCATTCAGACCTTTTGCCACTCTATTTCCTTACTGCAGTCCTTGGGGCTCTAAAGGACTAAGGCGTCATATGGGGAGAGTGGCTAGGAACACAATTTTTCACCGTATACCCACAATCTTGGCCAAGGTTGAGCATGAGGAGTGAGGGGAGAATTGAAAATAAATTCTGAGCTCTTTTTAGTAGTTTTTTTTCAATTATAGAAATATGAGCGAAGCAATTCTGAAATTATTTTAGATGTACTATAGGATTGAGCAAATGAGTAAATGGGTTAATGTTGATGAGAGTCAGAATTCTCACTGTGGCAGAAGGGACATACAAATATAGCATGAGAGAAGGCACGATAGAACTTCATGGATATAGACTGGAATTAGAGTTATCAGTGTGAACTGATGACTTCTTAATTATGTCTATGCTTGTAATATGCACATGCAAACATACAAGTATATGTTTGTATGTATGTATGTTTGTATATGTATATATAGAGGTATATTTTCATGTAACTATTTCCTAGCTCTATCTGTTGAAATGGCCAAGAATCAAAGACCCCTCAGTAGCAATGATCATACCTAAAACCCAGACCTTGGTCTCAAATACCATTATCTACATAAAGGAACCAAGGCTCTTTGGAGAAATGGCTGACTCCAGGGATGAGGCAATGTAGGTAAAATGTGAGCCTGGAACATCTTGTTATTCTTGCAAGTAAGAAAGCATTAAAAAAGATGGGGTCATGTCACAAGGACCAAGATGCTAGCTGAAAAGGGTTCCAACTGGCCAAATATGGGATAATTTGAGCACCAAAATATTTAAGTATGATGATGAATTATAAACCTTTGAAACAAATTAAAATCCATGAGTCCATACTGGTAATAAATGAATAAATGAATGAGGAAGAATGGAGGGCCCTTGCTTACCATAGAATGCTGAGAGCCAACCTGTAAATGTGGTGGGGGTATGGGAACTGGAAAGTTATCATTTTCAATCATCACAGTAAAGATTGCATCAGGCAAGAATCATCAATAACTGCTAAATATAGGGGAAAGTTTTGATGAAGAGAAGAATATTCGCACAGTCTTAAATCTCTCCACAGATTACCTATTAGTTGTGATGGAGAAAGAGCACTAATTGCATAATGGAGAGACTGAACAACAACTTGACAGAGTAATCAAAATCGACATGACTATTGAGACAGATGGACATCTTGTGGCTCCATGTGATACCCCGAGGATATACCATCATCTACGCAGTATTCTGACTGAGAATATACAACTTGAATCTAACCATAAGGAAACATCAAAAAAGAAAACCTCAAAATGAGGAATATTCTATGGGTTGGCTAAAAAGTTCGTTCGGGTTTTTCTGAAACATCTTACGAAAAACCCAAACAAACTTTTGGGCCAACCCAATACTAACAAAAAAAGGAGAGGGACTGTGTCCCTAAAACATGACAAGGAAAGCCTGTGGGAATGCTTCAGATTAAAGGAGGTATCTCAGTCCTTTTGGGTTGCTGTAACAAAAATACCAGAAACTGGATATCTTAAACAACGAATATTTATTTCTCACAGTTCTGGAGGTCAAGGTGCCAGCAGATTCGGTATCTGGCCAGAGCTTACTTCCTGGTTCATAGATGACTGTCGTCTCATTGTGTCCTCACATGTGTCTCAAGCATTGCGTCAGACTATATATTAACATTATCTGCATGATTCTCACAATGACACATTTTACAGATAAGAAAAACTAGGCTTATAGATATTAGAAAAACTTTCCCAGTATCATACAACTAATAAATGGAGGAGGCATGATTTAACAAAAAATTATGTTTTTTCCACTATGTCATGTCAAAAAGAAAAGTACAGTTTCTGAATAAAAGCACCCCAAAGATGTTTTTTTTTTTTTTCCTTGCCTTTCTTCCTAAGGGATGCAGTAAAGTGCCAGGGGTGATATTAGATTTCCATGGTCAGGGTGATAAAATTAAAAGTATGACCTAAGCATGATTTTAATTGTGTCTCTTGGGTTTACAAACTATGGGCCACCAACTGCTTACAGTCTTTAGGTGGAATTTCTTAACTTTCCCCAGAAGGTGGTAATTGTACAGCAGAGAGATCCCTGAAGCTAGAGGGCTGGGCTCCATCCCTGACTCTGCAGTTTGCTGGCTGTAAAATGGTACCTCACAGGGTTATTGCAGCAGTTAAATGAGATAATGTACACATAAGCACATACAGATGGAGGTGTATTACTGTTTCACTCGGGTCCCTGTGATTCTCAACTCTAGCTTGCCAAAGCAATCCCTTAACTCATTAAAAATAAAACAAACTTTAAAAACCAGGTCTATGACAGACTTCAGTGAGATCCAGTGACTCCCACTGTTTCCTCCAACACCATGTCCAGAACGTTCCTTTCTCATCAAGGAGTCAATCAACCGCAATTGCATCAAGAATTCTAAAGTGCTAGAAAGAACAAAGGGGCAGAGTCTTGGCAGTGATTTTCTCCAAGACCTACAGTCCTGAAACTGGTGTGGTTAGTCTGCTTCAAGAACATAAGTCTCATCTTAGTTCATCAACAGTTCTATAACTGGTGTGGTTAGTCTGCTTCAAGAACGTAAGTCTCATCTTAGGTCTATCCAATGACCTCGTGACCCTGTCATCATCTCCCTCTCCTTCACCTCAGTCTCATCATCTGTAAATGAAGGCAGGTGCTGACCTTCCTGAGCCAATGTTGATTATAGCCATCTTTTCAGATCACCTTTAGCCAAATCAGCTGGGCTGCTTTGCTAAAACACACATATTCCCCAGGTCCCACACCATAGCTCCCAAATTAGAACCCTTTGGCAAAAGAGCTAGAAATCTTCATTTTACCCCCAACCACCAGGTAATTCTAATGCATACAAATTTGAGAATCACTGATCTAAATTCCTTTTCAGATAAAGATTTCTGGGTAGACCAGGGCTTTGTAAATTTTAATGAATCCCTTGGCAATCTTGTTAAATTTCAGTGGGGCTTGATCTACATTACTACGAAGCTCTCAGGCGATGCTACTGGTTCCCAGACCACACTCTAAGTAGCAAGGCTTTCTTTGACAGGACACAGTCACATAGTAGGTTGATTTACTTTTGGGGATGAAAATAACATAGGTAGTGGCTCAAGGATGGGAGAAGGGCATATGAATGGATAGAAACCACAAAGATTTGCTTGGCTTGAGTGAAGACTTTCTTAATTGATCACCTTTGGAGGACAGGTCCTTATGGCAGAGATGACACAAATTGGGAGATAACTGACTTTGTTAAGTCCCCCGTTCTGTCACTTCCTAGATCTGTGATCTGCAGAGATTGATTTATGCTTTCAGAACCTTAAGTTCTGGATCTGTAAAAACAGAGACAAGAAGATACCCATTTCCTAGAATGGCTGTGAGCATTAAATGTGATCACATATATAAAATTCCCAGCCGAGTGCAACAATACCGGTCCCTCTAGGTTTTCTGGAGACCCTTCCTAAAACTTTACTTAGTTCCCTGCCTGGGACTATCTGCTCACTGGGACCTGTCCCTCTCCCACAGCCACCACTACCTGGAGGGCCGCCACCTCTCTACCACAAGAAAACTCTTAACTTTCCCAGGCCACTGAGTGATTTATCACACAGCTGCTCTCCCAGACCTGGAAGGCTGACGTCAACCCTGCCAGAGATAGATGGGAGAGCTGGAGTCCAGCTGCTTGTCAGTGATGTTCCGCGGACACATTTATAAGGCTTTCACACTTTTTTGGCATCCTCCACCATCAGCCAGACACCAAAGGCAGCTCACTGCACACCACATGCTGGCAAGGAAAGTTGCATGCACACGTGCTGGCCGGGGCCCCCAGCACAGCTTCATTTCTCTCTCCTGCCTCCTTTCCCTACTCATTTCTATGTGGTTGTGGTCAACATGCCACCTGACTTCTCATGCCAAGTTCTTTTAATGTTTTTGACGGACACTACCATCCTTTGCCCCCAAATAACTCACTAAACAAGAAATGAGTTGCCATAATATGGACTTAATGTGAGGGGTTTTCAATTCTTTTCATAGTCATTTGGGGGGGTTATCAACAGATATTTCTTTAGCAATGGCAACGTGCCTAGAAGCATCCCAGGTGCCTGAGGGAACTTACAACCAAATCATTTGTTAAGTTGCTTGGTCAAGCTACAGGAAGTAAAGAGTGAAAGTGGTTTTCTTTTTCCTTGAGTCATTCTCAAGTTTGATTGTATAGGAATCACCTGGAGAGCTTTAAGAAAATACTGATGTCTGAATCCCAATTCTACAGATTCTGATTTAATTGATCTCAATACAGCTTGGGCATTGGGAATCTTAAAAGCAGCTAAGATTGAGTATTGCTGTCTTAGGAATTAATAAAATCTACACAAAATCTTCCCATGTTGTCTTAATTTTGATCACCACTTGTTTTTAAGACCACCCCTTACAAAACATTTTCACAGAAATAATCTATTTTTAAGCTTCAGAACAACCCCATGAAGCAGTTCGTCTGAATTTGTATATTTATACACTTGGACATCAGTCTCAATCTGAATATTTTAAAAAATGAAGCTCAGAGAGGTTAAGTATTTATAACTTGCCCTGGGACAGACAGTTGGTAATGGCAGGGATAATCCTTGAAACCATGGTTCCAGCCTCCCTCTACTCTTTCCACTACTTTGTAACTCTCTAAATTCAGAGTTTGTCAGTGGACACCATTCATTGGACCATAATACATAACACATTTCTGCTCTAGACTGTGTAAATGTTCAGAACAAAAACTCTGATTTCCTTATTGACAGATTTAAGTAACAGCAGTAAGGAAAGAAGGGCAGTGCTAATGAGGAGATAGGGCCTTCCTGATTTGGTGGCCAATACATGCACGTGACATTCGTAATGTGTTAAGTGTCAAGAGACATTCAGCACATGATGCTACTTATAGGGGAAGTCACTGCATGTCAGCCGAAGGCTGGGTACCCAGAGCTCATCTCCAAGAGCCATAAATTATTTCAGGAAATAGATCACAACATTCTTCCTTCTGTGATGAAAGACATTCCAAGTTTTCTGGAAGGTTGCATAGATCCTTGTCTGAAGACAGAATCATCTGTCAATTCCCATAAATACAGGGATTAGTCTGAAGTGTGGCTTCTCTCCCAAGCAGGCGGGATAATACATTGATTTGATTAATAATAACTCCATGCCTGAGTTATTATTCACTTGACAGGAAATGATACAAATATTTAAAAAAATTATAACTCTTTGGAGACATAAAGTTATCATCTCATCCACAACTCCTTGAGTATTTTATTAACCCTGACAGGATGGAATAGAGCAGGATTGGCTGATAAAACTGATTCTCAGCAATCTCTCTAAACCACATTAGGGAACCTAAAGATTAGGTGTCATCAGATTGATGCCACAGCTAATGGGAAGCTTATGGTAAAGGGTGCCTATTGACCCATGAGTCAGCATGGGACAGAAACTTAATGAGCTTAGGGTGGCTCATGACATCGATCCAGTTAGGCTTCCATAGACATTTGGGCTACAGAAAGACACCATCCCAGTAAACCACCAGTCATTCTGAAAACAGTTGTTTGAATTAATTCCAACATATAGTTTGCAATCATCTGATTATTCTAATTAGTTTGTATACGTGGGACTACAGCCATAAATAAAGGTATGGATAGAGCCATAAATGAAGACGATAATATGCACATTAAGCTCACAAACAGGATTGTTACAATGACTAAAAGCACTCAAAAAGCCCAAGAGTTTTGAAACTGAAAAAATTTACCTGAATCGATACTTCTTAACCAAACTTACCCAAATTAGCCATTAACTGAATCCTTAATGCAGTTGAAGTCTGGTTTCTCTCTATAGTGTCCTATCTCAGAACCCTTGGAGACAGGTGTCTAAATGCAGACCTTGCAAATTCCCTTTTGAGATGATGACCTTTTGGCTGAATGAGCTGTATAATTTGTGGGGCCCAGTGTAAAATGAAAGTGCAGGGCCCTTTGTTAAAAAATGATTAAGAATTTAAGGATGATGATAGCAGAGCATTAAACCAAGTGTGGAGTCCTATGTTTGATGGCACAGGTTGTATACCCACGAAGCAGGCCCTGTCCTCAGGGCAACAAGGCCTCAATAATGCTATTCCAGCTACCCTTCCGTTGAGCCATTGGGAGCACACTGGGACACTTCACTGTATATTGCCAACTGTTATGTGAGCAGACGGCCCCGGCTGTCCATAGGACACCTACAGGGACAGCAACAGAAGGAAAACATGATGGAAAGTAAATGCAGTGTGTCTGTCAGAAGTAACAGTGGAAAGACAAAGGTTTTGTACAGTTGTTATAAAAATCAGAAAAAGGGCAGGTGGCTACTGAAGACACAGCCAAGTACCAACATTGTCCAGAGAAGGCCTTGGACATTCTCATCTCTAAATGAGGTTATGTGGCAGCATATCTTGAGGTTCTCTCTCTCTTTCTTCCTTCCTTCCTCTCTTTTCTTTCCCTTCCTTCCCTCCTTCCTCTCTCCCTCTTTTGTTCTTTCCTATCTAAATCTGCACAGATCTATACTTAATTTTTTTAGTATTTCTACTTTTCTACCCCAACCCCAAGCCAACAGTTGTCTCTGAGGTCATTATGCTAAGGGAGATATCCACCAGTACAAAAAGAAGAAAGTATACTAATAGTTGTCTTAGATAGGTACACATGCCTAAGTCCCAGAGAGGAATGCTGAATGAGTATAGAAATTGGCCAGAATCATGAAGGCAGGATTTACCCCACCTAAGAAAGGCATTTCCCCTGGTGTTGCCTGGGAGAATGAGTGAGAGAGGAGGCAAGTATGAAGGCCAGTGTGTCCCTGATTGAGAGGACATATACCCCACGTCCCAGGAATGGCTGCACAGGCACCTAGGCTGATGGAATGACAGGCAGCCTTGGTCCCGAGTGGGGTCTGGAGGCAGTTGAAAGCTTCCTGTATGCCATGAATGGCACAGAAGTAGCAGACAGCATGCTGGAAGGGACAGAGAATATCTCACTGACAACTTAGATAGAGGATCAAGGACCACATGACATACCAGGTAACCCCCACCCCTACCCCAACAAGCGTGGCTTTGCATAGGATTCCAGAAATCACTGGGAGGAGAGGGAAAAAAGAAAACAAAGTTAGGTCTCCCAGTAGCTTGGTGGGAGGAAGATTAAGAATGAAATTACATTATTAAAAAGTCACTTTTTCTTGTACCCCTGTGTTTGTGGACTGGGAGTCATTGTAACTACTCTGTGATGACACTATTTCCCAAGCTCATCCATTTCCCATTGCTTTTACTCTGCTCTCACTGAGTAAATTTTAATCTTTAATCTGGTTTCCAGTTTAGACTTTCCCAGCAGGAAGAGCATGTTTGGGCTGCTGTGAATACTGCATTTCTCTTGGCAATGAAAGCTCTCAGTATCAATGAACAAAATTGACATAGTTCTGACTTATAGTCAGTCTCTCGTGAGTTTGGTTAACATGGCTTGGTTCCCTGGGACCTGGCCACACTGATGTACTGTCAGACTGTAGTTTATGAACTTGCAAAGTAGAGGGCCATGATGACTACTAAGGTGCAGATACCCCATGGAGATCCATGACTGAAAAAGTCCCCCAAACTCTCTCTCCTGCTATTTTTTTATTGTAAAAATAATAACATGTAAATGATAAAGAATTTTTAAAAGTTATATTAGTATAATGTAGTAGTTAAGAATGCAGGCTCTGGAATCAGACTGCTCAGTTTTATCAAATCGTGGCTTTGCCACTTATACAAACTGTGATTTTTAGCGAGTTCAAAGAACTCTAATAGGGATTGTTCTGAGGAATAAAGGTATTAATACAACACGGGAAACATTTTGATCAGTGCTTAACATCTGTTAAGTGCTATGTAACTGTTAACTCCTATTTCAAAAGCTTCATTGTTATTATTTTGTGTTCCCTTCTAGCCTATGTTGAAATGCATGAATATTGTTACATATTGCACATAATTTATATTCTTCCCTTCAATTTAATACTATGTCATAAATACTTTATGTGTTTCTATGGAGGATTTAATTATTTTTAGTAGTATAATTCAATTCACTGAATATTTGAGCACTTACTTTAAAACTGTCTGTTATGTGACAGGGATATCAAAATGATGATAAATTAGAAAAATTGGCAAAGGTGACAAACAGGTAACATGCCAAAAATATATATATAAATGGCCAGAAGAGAGGCTTACCCTAACAAGAAGTCAGGAAATGCAAATTAAAGTGATAATTATAATGTTTACCTTGCAGATTGGCAATATTAGAAAGTTTGATAACACCCACTTTAGAGTGTAGGACAGTGGGGGCTGCCCTCTCCTGCTGGCCAAGAGGAAGCCAGTACAGCCATTTAACTACTAACATTGGAAATGCACAGACACTCTACACCCAACCATTGATTGCACTCTTCCATATCTGCCCTCAAGAAACATGTGCTTCAGGAGACAGAAGCAAGGCGGCTCATTGTAACATTTGTAATCTTGAAAATTGAAGACCACATAACTGCTCATCTATACTGGGAATGGTTAGATAAACAGATATATTCATTCTAAAAAGAATGTGTTCTATCAGTACTGACATGGAAACTTTCCAAGGCTTGTTGCTAAGAAAATGAGCCAACAAAGAAATGGACCTGAGTACACGGGGAGGGGGAAGGGTAAGCTGAGATGAAGTGAGAGAGTGGCATGGACATATATACACTACCAAATGTAAAATGGGTAGCTAGTGGGAAGCAGCCGCATAGCACAGGGAGACCAGCTCGGTGCTTTGTGACCACCTAGAGGGGTGGGATAGGGAGGGTGGGAGGGAGACGCAAGAGGGAGGAGATATGGGGATATATGTATACATATAGCTGATTCACTTTGCTATATAGCAGAAATTAACATAGCATTGTAAGCAATTATACTCCAATAAAGATGTTAAACAAAAAAGTTGTAGAAAAACAAGAACAGCAAGATGGCATTTTCTTAACACACACTATAAACAAAATATATAGCTCTACAGATATGTGTATATACATATGTAAGTGTGTGTGTGTGTGTGCGTGTGTGTAAATATACTAAAAAATGTCTGGGAGAGTCCATACTAAACTGTTAACAGTGGCCACATTTAGACAGGAAACTAAGATTGGTCAAGGGGACTCTAACATTTTCTGTATTTTTAAATGTTTTAAAATATTCTTTGTATAATTAAGGATGAACTTTTAAAAATTAAAAGATGAATAAGACAAGGTTCCTGAATCCCAAAGTTAATATTCCACTGAGTAGATGTTTAACAGTTTACTTAGCCATTGACCTATATTTGGCAATTTGGGTTGTTTCCATTCTTTTATATTATAGATCTTTACACAGTGTAGCTTCTTTTTCTTCTGTTGATTTATTTCTCTAGGATAAATTCCAAGAGTGGGATTATTAGATAAAATGGTATAAACATCTTTCTGGCTCGTGATATATTTTTCCACATTGCCTTCCAAAAATGTTGTGCTTCTTTTTCCCTATCATTACTACAAAAAAATTAGTGAGCTCTCCTTCCACCTGGCAGCAATCTACTTTTCTATTGCCATCTCCTTGTGCTCAGGGATGAGCACTTTTCACTTCAGTTTTCAACCTGTTTTAGAGCTGCTATCTCCTAGAGGACTGTCAGCTCATAATCTTTCTCCTATGCCTAGGGTACGTATATTCCTGAAAGACAGAAAGGATTAGCATTCCCATTACAGATGAGAGCACTGAGGCTCACAGAGTTCGAGTAATTTGCCTGGGGTCCCAGAGCTAACAGGTGGTAGAGTCCCTACTTTTACTCATGTCACTCTACTCCCTCTGCACCTGGATGTGATTCTCCATCAGACTGGTGTGAACAGAGTTGGTCTGAACCCAAACACCTTTTGTTTACACATAGGGTCCACTTCTGTCATGGCTCTTCTACCCCATCTGATCTCTTGGTACCAGCCCATGTTTGTGTCCTCACTGCCTTTCTGCCTGTGTCCCTCTTTGTGGCCTGGTTCTCAGATTGCCAACTTGTGTTTTATGTACTCAAACTCCATTCCTATCTGTTTCATCTACTTTAACGGAAGGTGCTAGACCAGTGGCTTTCATTTTGGGGGAACTTAAAGCAAAATGAACCAAACAAAATGAGGCCTGGACTTCATCCCCAGAAATCCAGATTCACTGATATGGGTTATGGTCTGGGCCTGGGATTTTTTTCAAATTTCCCTGGGCATTTTGGGGTAAGAACCTCTGCCCTAGATGCTATTCTTGGTTTCTGCCTCTAGGTTTAGGTAGCAACATGGCTAGTTTCTGTTTGTTTGTTTGTTTTGCCCAGATACCCTGTCTTCCCGGGCTACCACCACCACTCACAGTCACTTACCTGTCTGCCTTGCTGTCATTCTACCTATTCTGCTCTGTTCCTTTGTATCGTCTCCTAGCAAAAGCAACTTACTGCTCTTACTTCAAACCTTTGCCCTTGCTCTTGCTGCTGCCTGCAGCCAATCCTCTTTCCTCTCTCCTAATCCTGTTGAGACAAAGTTTTGCCCCTCCACACAATTCTATTGCATCAGAGCCCACACAGGTGGCTGCTTCTTCTGAACTCCTGTTTCAATTCTCACCTGCTTCATTCTAGTGGCTTTTCATTTAGTGATGGAAGGTAGTGTGTGATTTTTTTGTATGGACGGGAGGAAGATCTCCTAACAGTGGTTAAGAGTACAGGACTGAGAGTTAGAAAGACTCATGTTACAAATTCCAGGCTGCTGCTGACTTAACCACTTTAAGCCTCAGTTTTCTCATTTACATATTAAAGGTAACAATGATGTATATCTCACAGAGCTTGGATAAATGCACGGAAAGCATTTAACACAGTGTATGCTACATGAAAAAAGTTTGAGAACTTTTATAAATAGGATATATGGTAATGAGACTGATTTCTTTCAATTAAAGTAGTGGAAATTAAGAATTTATGCATCCAAATGGGCCATCTCCCTTATTGACTTTCCCATAAATATTTGTTATATGAATGAGAGTGGGAAGATACCCACTTATTCTGATGATGTTACACTGCCTGGTTCTCTTCCAGAAATCCTCTTTTGGAGTTACCTACAGAGCGCCAGTTTATGAGTCGAAAGAAAAACAGCCCTATTACTCTTCTCTTTGCTTCTTTTTACCAAAAAAAGTACTGTCCAGTTTCATTGCCCACTTTATGGTTTGGTGATAAGTGACCTTTGGCTTTTTTTTTTCTTATAAGTTAAACCTAAGCCAGGAGGATAAAGATGCTACTAATAAGATTATGCATGAAAAGTGTTATGATTCTTAAGGAATTTCAGAACAAAATTTCTCAAAAAAGTTCCCCCAAGGAGACTGCAAACACCTTGAGAACAGGGACCTTATGTACAAGCAGGTTTTTAACCTGCAGTTAACTGAATTTGGGTGCAGACTTTTGTCTTGTATATTTTTCCAGCTAGAGGAACAGTTATTTTATTATTTCTAAAGGTATTTATGACAAAAGGGAATAGGAATCCTTTAAAAATATTTTATAGGTGCCAAGGCTCCTAGAAGAGTGCTATAATAATAAATTTAAATACTTAAGGAAGAAAAAATAAGCTATCTTTCACACACTAAAATGACAATATTCATCTATTGTTAGAGCACACGTTATTGTAATGGTGAGGGATAGGTTTGAATGAAACTATAAACATTCCTTCAACCTCTCCTCCTTGACATGTACACGTGTTCATGAAACAGCTGCTAGTGTTCTAGTGTATGGAGTGTGACCTTGAAACAAAGGCTGTTTTTTCTCCCTTTGAATGAAGAAAACTGGAGTGTCTGGATTGCTACAGTTTCTTTTCTGTTACGCAAGTGACACATTTTAACACATTAAGTTAACTCAAACAAATGACACTGCAGTTATTACTTGAAAGAACTGAGAAGTTAGTTTTCCATTGCTTTTCTTCCAATTCCCAATGCTATATTTTTAGGAGCATTTATTTTGAGTGGAGAGAGTCCAAAGAGAGAACACAGCTATCATGGCTAAAAAACAAAATCTGAACATGGGAATTGGGAGGAAGATTCTTTTATCATTGTGGGGTTTTTTTGTTTTTGTTGTTGTTGTTGTTGTTTTTTTGTCCAATGGGTGCTGGTAAACTGGCTCTCTGTGGGGAGAAAAACAAGCCCTAATCTGTAGTGTTTGCCAATATCTGTGGTGTAAATACTTCCACCATGGCAATTTCAAGCTACCAATGTGAGGCCACTGAATGGAATTGAGAAGAGATGCACAGAATTTGCTCTGTGAGCAAGTACAAATTGGTTTCAGTAAACCATTACTTGTAAACCTTATAAAAGGGGAGGCTTAGGGGAAAGGTTTCTAGGAGAGGTTGTTTTACAAAAGTGCCCTTTGGAAGAAGCAGAGTCCAATTTAAGAGAAAAACAGTAATTAGAAATGAAGTCTATTGAAGAAGATCAAGACATATAGCTTAAAACAAATTTCTCAAACACCCTGATAAAATTTGTCTTCCTCTACCTCAAACCACTGGGACTTTTTCTCTTCTTCCTCCTCTGCCTAACTCCAATTTTTTGTTTTGTTTTTTGTTGTTGTTGTTTGTTTTTTATTAGATTGATTACTCGTCTGGAGGAAAGAAGTCTTCCTCTTTCGAATCTAATTGGAGGTGGAATGGGGAGAGATGGGCTGCTCTTTAATGGACACAGCAGGAGGGGAGGTCTGGGAATAGCAGGACACTAATAATCAGTATTTCATGTTACTTTCCCATGTTTAAAGAAAAAATTGAAGAGGAAAATGTAAAACTACCTCCTCTTAAAGTTTATGGTTTATGAATCAATGTCTTTATAAACATTATCCTTTAGAGAAGAAAATCAGTATAAATACGATCCAAGTCTTTTTGTTTTCTTTCCATTCACTTATGGGCATTTCTTAATCTGTGTCTACATTTCTAAACCAATTTGACTGATCAAGTTTGAGTTAATAAAAAGTTAAAAGCCAAGCCAATTATTTGTCTGTCCCAGCTAATTTTATTTTGGCTACCTAGTCAAACTTGCAATGTGTCCATGAGCAAGTCATTTGGCCTTTCTGAACTTTGAGTTACATCATCTGACAAACAACAGGATTGAACTGAATGGTCTTTAAATTGCCTTCTAGCCATGAGAGTTTGTGGTACTTACACTGAATTTAATAAGCACTTCACAATTTTCTCTTATGAAATAGACAAATAATCTCTACTTTCAAAATGCCATAAACCTCCTAGTTTCAATAAGTGGACATATTTTATCTGACTTGACTAGTTAACCAGGACTCTTCTGCCAATAGGAAGAACTTATTCTGTAGATTCACGTTTTCTCTGCTGCCCCTCCCAGACTTTGAGATTCATCAAACTCATCTGGAGGAAGAGACCACTGTGGAGTTGGAGGAAGGTGCTCATATATAGATTAAGGGTGCTCCTCTAATGGCCATCAGAAATTCAAAGTCTATCCCTAGACCATTCTGGCCCTTGAGGATTTATATTCTTTCAACACACTTGTCTTCTATTTGTTTCCTTCTTTTCCTGTTTCTGGCCCCTCATCCTCTGCCCCCATCTCTGGGCTCCTAGTGGTCTAGGAAAAGGATAGGGTGAATAGACAATAGGCATGTCTTTCCATCCTCTTTAGTATTATATAACTTGGCTCTTACCTGTTAAATACCTGATGATTCACTTTGTCTAGGAGACTTCCAAAAAATAATCATAGCAACCACAATAGCTAATATTTATTGAATGTCTATTATTTGCTAAGGTCTTTACAGACATCTCATGTAGTTTCTAACAACCACATTAATTCTAACCCTGTTCTGTCCATAAGAATACTGAAGCTTAATGAGGTTAACCCAAGGCCAGAATGAGTGACAGAAGCCAGATATAATAAACAATCCCAGGACTGCTTGGCCTGTGCTCCTAATGCTGATTCTTACATGGTTATATCCAAAGTTCCTAAAACAAAACTGGGGCGGGGGAGGTGAAAAGCATAAGACCAAATAAAAGGTCTAAGATGGGGAAGATTAGATAGGAATTGCATTTCACAAGTTTTTGTAGCTAAAGAGAAGACTTGGGCTGCTCAGATGAAGGGGGCCACACATAACTCTGAGGACCTGCTTCTTTCAATTCCCTCCTTACCTTATTCAAGGATCTTCAGGCTCTGGCCCCTCTGATTATCAAACTCAATATAGGCAGTTAGTAGGGCAGGGTCACGACTCCCTGCCCAGTTATTCTTGTTTCCTTGCCTTGCTATCACTTACTCAGGTATGTGAAGACTCATCTTGTGAGTAAACATTGGCAAAAGTTATCACAAAACTATGTATGTTGGGTCTTCTCTGCTGGCCAGAAAGACTGACACTAGGATCATAACCTCATTTTTATTCCTAAAGACTTTGAAACCCCAGTCCTAAGGAAATGATACATTGCAGAAAGTGTCCAGCCCTTTGGGGGCTACAAAGACATACATGTTACATATTCCCTTCCTGTATTCTTCCATTTGGAGACTAGCAGTGTCCTGAGTCATGGTGAAAGGCTAAGAGCTGTCCCCCAGTTTGACTTAACCCTCCATTTTGAAGATAATAAAGTTACAGGGAGAAGCCAAAAGTTTTTAGTTTGGGGCTAGATTTTTATCAGTTGATAAGAAAACCTGATGGCATATATAAGTATGGGAAAAACTGAAGAAGAAAGAGAAGGTGCCTTTAAAAAATATTTTGATGAATTGTCTCTTTGATGGAGAGACTCAAAGAAAAAGTAAGTTTGGTTCTTCTTTCACTGTATTTTGATTTTAAATGAATTAATGGCTAAGAGAAGATCCAGGGGTAAGTAGAGACCAGTGGCAGATCTGGGTTTTGTAGGACCTGAATCTTATATGAGTTATATATGATTTATCATATATAAATATTATATGCTTTAGGGGAGCACTTTTAAGAAAAATGATACGGCATGGCACAGGGATATTGGCTTGGTGCTTTGTGACAGCCTGGAGGGGTGGGATAGGGAGGGTGGGAGGGAGGGAGACGCAAGAGGGAAGAGATATGGGAACATATGTATATGTATAACTGATTCACTTTGTTATAAAGCAGAAACTAACACACCATTGTAAAGCAATTATACCCCAATAAAGATGTTAAAAAAAAAAAAAGAAAGAAAAATGATACGAACACCAAATTAGGTATAGAAACTTGGACAAGGCTCATACAAGTGAAGAATCTTGAGATGAAGCTTTATTAGCTTCATAGGGTGGTGCAGTGGTTAAGTATCCACCTGGCAATGCAGGGGACACAGGTTTGATCCCTGCTCCGGGAAGATCCCACATGCCTTGGAGCAACTAAGCCCATGCGCCACAACTACTGAGCCTGCGCACCACAGCTACTGAAGCCTGTGCACATAGAGCCTGTGCTCTGCAACAAGAGAAGCCACCACAATGGGAAGCCCATGCACCACAATGAAAAGTAGCCCCTGCTCGCCACAACTAGAGAAAGCCCATGCGCAGCAATGAAGACCCAACACAGCCAAAAATAAATAAATTTATTAAAAAAAGAAAATCTTTCTATGGTTGAGATAGCTAAAAAAATTTTTCCATCTAGCTAGGAACATGGACACACCACTCTGAGAGATTGTACACTGAGCGACTGAAGGGTTAGTGAGAGAGATGCAAAGGGAATGATACGAAGAGGCCAATAATCTGCAGAGGAATTACAGGGAGTTTACTAGGTGGTGTTGGGCAATATTCAGAGAGAAGGCTATATGTGTACATGATTTTAAACATCAGGATCTTCTTTAAGAAAAGAATGCCTGGAGATGTCAACATTGACCACCTATGTGGTTTTCTTACCCAGAATCTGAAAGGAGAGATAGGGATCAATAGCTTCACAGCTAAAGTTACTTTTCACTCTCTCTTCTGGTTTCCTAATTATGTTTTGTTTCATACATGTATTCAGCATGGGCAAGAGAAACAGCCAGCACAATTTATCTGCTGCCCACCTCCCCTCCCCTTCCTTTTATTTTTTTGTAATTATATCAATTGATTCTTAACTGTCAAAATAATATATTTCAACTCAGGAATGAAGAGGCATTTATGAAACATGTAGAACATTTTAAACTTTGAAAACATTTTAAACTTCATCAAATTTTTTACAACTATTTTCAGCTATCTCAAAATGCAGGGTTAAACTAAACTGGCAATGCTCCTTTTAAACTCTGAAGCAATAGGAAAAGAAAAAGGCCCCAAATTGTTCCAACTCTCCAGACTGACCAGAGGTGTGGAGAATCCTAATTTTATAGAGTGGGATTGATTTGGATGGTCTTGTTACTAGTCATAAGGATCTTAAACCCACTCAGCAACTGACAGCCTGCATTTAAATTGGAAAAGAAAGATTGTCAGAACCTTTAGTGGTGACAGCACAATCCAGCGACAAATTCCACATGAGTAAAAGTAATAGAAAAGATGGTACCTTTAGAGGAAGAATTAATGGAACTCACAGAAGAGTCACACACACAAAAATCTAAGCTTTAAAATATTACCAGAAAATGAGCAACAAAATATATTGCAGGTCAAATATGGATGGGAGAGAGAGGAGGTTTACAACAAAAGCAGATGGGCAGGAGAGCTTGCGTGACACAGTAATAGGTTCTCTATCTCCTGAAGGGAAGCCAGCGGAGGGCAGGAAGGCCAAATTTCTCTGAAGATTGGCATTCAGCTCCTCATAATAATTGATAAAAGGAATGTTGGATGTCTAGTCTCTAGTTCTTGCAAGATTGTCCAAAGTGCCTTGAGCCAAATTACTCATGCAGCAGGAAGGGAGTATGAGAAAGGCAGGAAAGCTTCTCGACATTCCTGCCCTAATGCAAGGGGGAAGCAGAGTCTCTCACTATGCTTCTGTTCAGCCCCCTTTCCACGTGGCCCAAAGGGAGGGGCCACCCAGACAGGAGAAGTGCGTTTTCCAATGTAAGAGACATAGGTAGGACACTCTCAGCAGGAGAGGTTGAAGCAGCATTCTTAATTTTAGTCCAGAAGGAGATTGAGTGACTTTACAGTAGTGAGGGTGAAAGAGGGAGTAGCTTTCCTTCATTCCTTCTTTCTTTCTTTCCTTCCCTCCTCCCTCCCTCCCTTTCTATCTTCCTTTATCATTTTATTTTTCTTGTATTCCTGGAAATGGCTCAACTTACACACCCTAGAGTCATGGTTTTACAGAGTATAAGGCTTATCCAAGTCTCTTCCCATTCGATATATATAGTCATTATTCTGTTCCAAGTCAAAGGAGGCAGCCTGATTGTCCATATACTCATCTATTAATTAATTAATTCTATTAATCTATTCTAATCTATTAATTAATTAATAGGTACAAGATGGTATTTTTAAATATCACAAGATACAAAACCTTGTCATCAAGGAAAGTATGGTCCAGTTCAGGGCTAAGATAATAATTTAAGTTTACCATAGAGGTAAGCGACAAATGGGTGATACTGACAATATAGGAGATCACAAAAGGCTTGGGAAGGTCAGGGATGGCTTAAAGCGGGGAAAGGGACTTGATCTAGAATTTGAATAGGTGGGAAGATTGAATATCTTGCAGAAGGTAAGGAAATGCCCTTTGGGTAAGGCAACAGCATAGAAGCCTTTATGTAAGCTATAGACTAAACGTTTGTGTCCCTTTAAAATTCATATGCTGAGGCCCTAATCCCCAATATGATGGTACTTGGAGTTGGGGCCTTTGGAAGGTAATAAGTTCATGAGGGTGGAGACCTCATGAATGGGATTAGTGCCCTTATAAGAAGAGACATGAGAGATGATCTTTCTCTGCCATGTGAAGATACAATGAGAAGGAAGCTTGTTTACAATCCAGAAAGCATGTCCTCACCTCACATTGGAACTGCTGGAGGCTTAATGTGGGGCTTACCAGCCTCCAGAACTGTGAGAACTAAATAAATGTTTATTGAGAAATAAATCTATGGTACTTTTGTTATACAGCCTGAACTAAGACAATGTATATGGTCTTGGGAAACCCATGTAGGAAGTCAAATGGGTGATTGAGGGTTGAGGGAGACTAAGTGCAAAAGTGGTCACAATTCTCTGTGACCCACACCCTTTGCAGTGTGACTTTGTAGCTCTTCTCATCAAAAGATGAAATCTATTTTTTACCCCTTGAATCTGGACTGCACTTATAATTGCACCAACCAATGGAATTAGGCAGAAGTAATTTTGTGCCAATCTTGAGCCTAGGAGTCAAGAGACCTTGCACCCTGTTCACTCTCTTGGAACCCTGGCTAGCTGCTATGAGAATGAGTCTGGCTAATATGCTGGAGGATAAGAGATCATATGGAAGAAGTCCAGTTGTCCCAGCCAAAGCCATCTTAGACTAGCCAAGAGCCAGCAAACTCCAAACAAATGAGAAAACACTGTTAGCAGAGCTGCTTACTTGATCCTTAACTAACTGTAGACACATGAGTGGACCCTAATGAGATAAGAAGCACCCAGCTGACATGTTGACTTGTGAGAAATGTTTATTGTTTTAAGCCACTAAGTTTTGGGGTGGTTTGTTACCCAGCAATATCTAACTGATACAAGTATCAAGCTAAGAAGCTTGTGATCTTTGTCCTATAAATAATGTGAGGATTATTAGTCGTAAGTATTGTGATACAATAAAGAAATTTCATTAGGAAGTTTCCTGTCACCACAGTAGTAGTGGAATTTAGTGACAATTTTAGTCTATTTAAAATTAATTTTTATCTTTATCAAAATAATGCACATAGTTTAAAAAGTTAAATAGCACTACAAGGCTTATAAAGGAAAAATGTAGTCCCAAGTTATATACATATGTATGTTTCTTGGCTTTCTCTTCTGGAATTTATCTTCATTTTTATATATACTATGTTTATACTCTTTATAGAAATTCTCTGTTGACCTCATGTTTTGACACATGAGAATTTTTCTGTCTCTTTCCTACCTGATATCCCTTTATCCAAGTATATCACTTTAATAATTGACATTATCAATTTTAATATCACTAATTTTTGTTAAATGATTATTTAATGTTTATATTATTTTATCTATATAGTGTTGATTATTAGGCGGATAGAGTAGTATCATAATTTCTTTTTATATAAATTTTGTTTTTCTCCATTACTGCCTCATTCTTTTACTTGCTTAGTTATCTACATACTTACTATTAATTTTCCCTAGTATAGTAATAGATACTAAAAAGCTCTTTCAATTCTCTTTTTCACATAGTAAAAAGCATCAGTATTTTATTTTACTCATTTCATTTAATTTCATTTTATTATTTTTGGAGGTTTCCAACCTGGAGTCCTTTTGCTCTAACTTGGACTAGTTTTCTAGCATTTCCTGTGCTGGACACCCCATTTCCTGGTTCTCATGTCTTCCTCTCTCTTGATTTAACCTCTTATTATGGTGGAGCATATCCTTCAGTAGCTTCTGGAGGGTGAGAGCTTGCATGACTGAAATATCTTTATTCTACCTCAAGCTTAATTGTTTGATCAAGAATAGAAAATAATTTTCTCTCAGAATTTCTAATGCATTGCTTCACTGTTTTCTGGCTTTTAAAGCTATTGTTGACAAATTCCTTGAAAGATACAGACTATCAAATGTTACTCAAGAAGAAATAACCTGAATAGCTTTATATTTATGAAAGAAATTTAATTCATAGTTAAAAAAAAAAAAACCTCTGACAAAGAAAATACCAGGCACAAAAGACTTCAGTGATGAATCTACTAAATATTTAATGGAGAAATAACACCAAATATACACAAACTCCTACAGAAAATTTTTTTTCTGTAGAAAAATATTTCCTGATTCATTCTATGAGACCAACATTATCCTGACACCAAAAACAAATACAATGAGAAAACTATAGACCAATATCCCTCCTGAGCATAGATGCAATAATCCTAAATAAAATTTTAACAGATGAAGTCCAGCTATCTATATAAATGATAATACATTATGATCAAGTGTTATTTGGCTTATGGAGGAACTGGAACTCTGAGACATTGCTGGCAGGAATGTAAAATGGTATAATCACTTTGGAATATAGTTCGATAGTTTCTTATAAAGTAATGCCTATACTTATATAAACCAGTTATTCTTGTTCTAGATATTTACCCTAGAAAAATGAAAGCACATGTCCATGTAAAGACCTATCATGAGTGTATATAGCAGTTTTATTTGCTATAGTCCCAAACTAGAAACAACCCGGTGTTCTTCACCTGGTAAACAGATAAACAAACTGGAATGTCTATACTATGAAATACTAGTTAGCAAACAAAAAACTATTGATAAAATAAGAATTTAGATGAGTCTAAAATTATGCTTAATTAAAGATGCCAGACAAAAGAGAGACCATTCAGTGATTCTAATTCATAAAATCCTAGAAAATGCAAACTAAATTGATAGAAAGCATATCATTGTCGTTGCCTGTGAACAAGAAAGGGGAACAGGGAAAGTTGGAAGGAAGGGATTTCAAAGGGACCTAAGGAAAATTTGGAGGGTCATAGGTATGTTCATTATCTTGATTGTGGTTATGGTTTTATAGGTGTATACATATGTCAAAACTCACACATGCACTCATTTGTATGGCAGTTATATTTCAATGAAACTTTTAAAAATGTGGGTCAGTTTGATTTATTCAGCTTGACAATCATCTCTATTTTGTTTTTTTATTATTTTATTTTTATTTTTTTCTATTGGGTTGGCCAAAAAGTTTGTTTTCTGTAACATCTTGCAGAAAACCCCAAACAAACTTTTTGGTCAACCCAATATTTTGTTTTATCACACTTCTGAAACACTTGTGTGGTATCCAGCCTCTTCTTTCCACCACTTAAGGGAGATATGAAGGCAACATCGTGAAATCAAATTTCAGAATGACATCTTAAAGGAATGAAAGCAGTAAGCTCAAGGATATTCTTACTGGTTTCAGTTGGACAAATAGAAGTGCATATTTCCTGTATCTACACTAGCAATGGAATTTGCTGACATTAATTTCCTAGTAAATGGAGACCTGAAATTCAAATTTACCCAGTCAGCCAGATTTGGATGACCACGTGAATCATTTATCGATTCTAAAATAAAAAAAGTTTGCAGCCCCCATTCCTAGAGATTCCGATTTAGTAAGTCTCGGATGGAAGTCAATGAATTTGTGTATAAGCCAAGATTAGAAACAGCATTAGGCAAAATTAGCATTCTCACCGTTTTCTCCACTAGGACCCTCCACCATCATCAGACTGCTATCCTTTCTCTTTCTCATACCATGTTAAATCATCTCCCATTTGCCTAATTTCCACCTATGCAAACCATGGTGATCTACCCACTGCAAATTCCACTTCTTCTTTTATGACTAACCATCTCTCTCCACTTCATTTCTTCTCACCTGTCTCCAAGCAGTGCAGCCATTCTTATCCTTGAGTCAAAACAACTCAAAGATCCCTGGCTAATCAAAGAGGTATTTTTTTCTCTGGGCTCCACGTCACTACACAGAATGAAGGCTCTGGGGTTTTAAAACACTGATTTAATTTTAGAAAATCAGCTCTTTTGCATCATACTTGTACCAAGTTCTCTTATGCACCACTGGTGTTTTTTCACTTGCTCATTGCTTTGGACTCTTCTATGGACAACTAGTGCTATTCTGTTTTGGTTTGAGGGAAAATGATTCAGGCCTGGAGCAAAGTTGTTTATTTTTGCCATCCAGATTTCTGAGAAGGAGATATTTTAGATAAGCAATTTACCGCTGTCTTTGATCTCAAGCTATCAGCTTCAAAGTATAACATTTAAAAATAATTTTATGTGGTTTCTATTATTTTGCCTGCATTGAAACTTGTTTTAAGATGTCTCTTCTGTTTTTGAGCATTTTTGTAAGATGGTCAAGTTAGATGTTTGTCCTGTGTGATAAAACTCAACAACTCCCTTATAGAAATATCCCAGACTTTATTGATTATCATATCACACAGTGATAACATGAATGCATTGCTCTTCTCTACATGACATTTACTGAGAGTACAGGGTTGATGCGCACTCTTAATCTTTCTGGAAGAGCATTGCCTTCTGTTTTTTCTCTCCACTTTGTAACTGCTCCTAAAGAAAAAAAAGATTCCACTTTGTATATCTAATACATTTGGTGAGAGGGAGGGCAGTTAACACTTTCTCCTGCATGGTTGTTGCAAACTTTTCTGTTTTTTGTCAGGTCCAAGAAAAAAAATTGTGTTAAAGATAGAACATTTGGACAATATGTTTCAGAAGAGATGTAAATATACCAGGTAGGCCCAATCAAGGATACATAACTGATTTTATTTTTTCTGGTTTACAGTCTTAGAGACAGTATAAGATACTAGGCATAGTCAAAAAGCACTGGTAGCACTTAATTATCTGAAATTGGAGAAACTGGTTCCCAAATTCTTCTCTTCCACCTATGTGATCTTGGGCAGGATTCTTCACTCTTTTGTTTATTCATTCATTCATCCCACAAGTATGTCTTAAACATCTTCTGTATATCAGATATCATGGAAAGCGTTGAGAACAGAGAGCACACAGTCCTTGCTCTTGTAAAGTGTGGCAGATATGAAAATGTGCCTTATAGGTCTCCAACTATGGTAGTATAATTGACCAAGCACCTCAGACTCTGTACTCTGAAATCGAGTGTATCATTTGTACCAGACCACACTTCGCATGGCTCCATGCCTCTGACTGGCTGTGACTCTGACTGTGACTAAGGCAAGTCCATTCCTGGGAGATGTGGTACTCCTAAGATGGTCAACTACACTTGAGAACTCAGTGATGGCCTTACGGAGTATTCCTAAGACTGTACAGCAGTCTAGTTCACTTCAGCCTAACATTCTTGCCCTCTCTCCTTCACTCAGGTTCACACTTGAGTCACGTTCTGATGACTCTCTCAAATTTCTGTTCCCTTCGCATTTTCTCTCTTGGGAATTTCTACTAAAAACCCTTGCACATCTATTCCCATCTTGGTGTTTGCTTCTTAGAGAACTTAGACTAACATATGGAGTATATGTTCTAGTGGACGAGACAAAAAAATAAGTAAATAATATGGTAATTTTAGATAACGATAATTGTGTAGGTAACAAAATAGCATGGTGGCATAGATGATTGCCTCAGATGGGGTGTTGGGAGGAGGCACTTTGTTCTTTAGGTCAGGTGGTCAGCGAGAATGTTGCTAAGGAGGTTACATTCCAGCTGAAAGCTGAATAATGAGATATGAAGATGCTGGAGAGGAGCAGGCTGAGCAGTGTGGAGGGCTGGCACCCAGCAGGAGCAGCATCTTTGGGGAATGTGAAGACAGGGATTTTAGAAGCATCATCTAGGTTATCATGGCAAGAGGGGAGATCAGAAAGACAAATAAATACCTGGTTCCATAGGACCTCAAAGGCCATAGTATGGAGTCGACATATTATTCTGAATGCAGTGAGAAACCACTGGAGAGTCTAAGTAGAAAGGTGACATTATTTGTTTTACATTTTTGAGAGATCACTTTGGCTGCTGAGAGGAGATGAACTGAGAGGGGCAAGAGTGGAAACAAATAGAGCAGTTAGATTACAAGAACCTAGGTGAGAGTTGGCATAGGCTTTGGACTATTGTAGTAACAGTGATGGTAAGAAAAATAAAAGGATTCAAGATATGCTTTGGAAGGATGCAGTACCAGTGGATACAGAGGGCTGACTGTATATTTTCTGGAAAAATACGTGTGTGAAATTTGTGCTCTCAAGGACCTATTTTCAAGTGCTGTCAAAGGACCCACCAAGAAGAAAGTCAACAGATGCTAGGGGAGACAAAATATCAAAGTAGAAGGACATGAGCTTAGCTCTTCTTACAAAAACACCAAAATCACAACTAACTGCTGACAACCATTGATAAAAAAAATATTTCAACCTACCAAAAAAGATACCCTACATCCAAAGACAAATAAGAAGCCACAATGAGACAGAGTGAAAGTTCTGAGCCCCACATAAGGCTCCCCAGTCTGGGGGTCTGGCAATGGGAGGAGGAGCCTACAGAGAATCTGTTTGAAGGCCAGTGGGGTTTGATCACAGGAATTCCACAGGACTGGTGGAAATAGAAACTCTTGGAGGGTGCACACAAGGTGTTGTGTGCACCAAGACCCTGGGAAAAATGTAGTGACCTCATAAGAGACAGGGCCAGATCTACCTGCTAGTACTGGAGGGTCTCCTGCAGAGGTGGGGGGCAGCTGTGGTTCACTCTGGGGACAAAGATACTGGCAGCGACAGTTCTGGGGAGTACTCATTGGCATGAGCCCACCTGGAGGCTACCATTTTCTCCCAAAGACCTGGCCCCACCCAATAGCCTATAGTCTCCAGTGCTGGAATGCCTCAGGCTAAACAACCAACAGAGTGGGAACACAACTCCATTCATCAGCAGACAGGCTGTTTAAAGTCTTCATAAGCACAGCCCTGCTCACCAGAGGGACAAGACCCAGCTCCACCCAACAATGGGCAGGAACCAGTCTGGCCCACCAGGAAGCCTGCAAAAGCCTCTTAGACAGCCTCATCCACCAGGGGGCAGACAGCAGAAACAAGAAGAACTAAAACACTGCAGCCAGTGGGACAGAAACTGCAATCACAGAAAGTCAGACAAAATGAGACAGCACAGGAGTATGTCCCTGACAAAGGAACAAGATAAAACCCCAGAAGAACAACTACGTAAAGTGGAGATAGCAAATCTACCCAAAAAAGAATTCAGAGTAATGATAGTAAAGAAGATCCAAGATTTCAGAAAAAGAATAAAGGCAAGGATTGAGAAGATACAAGAAATGTTTAACAAAGACCTAGAAGAACTAAATAACAAACAAACAGAGATGAACAATACAATAACTGAATTGAAAAATACACGAGAAGGAATCAATAGCAGAATAACTGAGGCAGAAGGACAGATAAGTGAGCTGGAAGACAGAATGGTGGAAATCACTGCCATGAACAGAATAAAGAAAAAAGAATGAAAATAAATGAGGACAGACTAAGAGACCTCTGGGACGACACTGAACACACCAACATCCACATTATAGGGGTTGCAGAAGGGGAAGAGAGAGAGAAAGGACCTGAGAAAATATTTGAAGAGATAATAGCTGAAAACTTTCCTAATGGGAAAGGAAAGAGTCACCCAAGTCCAGGAAGCACAGAGAGTCCCAGGCTGGATAAACCCAGGGAGGAACATGCTAAGACGCATAGTAATCAAATTGATGAAAAATGAAAGACAAAGAAAAAAATATTAAAGTAACAAGGGAAAACCAACAAATAACATACAAGGGAACTCCCATAAGGTTATCAGCTGATTTCTCACCAGAAACTCTGCAGGCCAGAAGGGAATAGCAAGATAAATTTAAAGTCATGAAACCTATAAGAATACTCTACCCAGCAAGGCTCTCATTCAGATTCAACAGATAAGTCAAAAGCTTACAGACAAGCAAAAGCTAAGAGAATTCAGCACCACCAGACCAGCTTTGTGACAAACGCTAAAGGAAATTCACTAGGAGGCAAAAAAAAAAAAAAAAAAAAGCCACAACTAGAAATAAGAAAATTATGAATGGGAAAGCCCACCAGTAAAAGCAAACATACAGTAAAGGTAGGAAGTCATCCACACACAAATGTGATATCAAAACCAGCAATTGTATGAAGAGGAGAGCACAAATGCAGGATATCGGAAATGCATTTGAAATTAAAAGACCAGCAACTTAAAACAATCTTGTTTATATAGAGACTGCTATATCAAAACCTCATGGTAACCAAAATCTGAAAATCTACAATAGATACACCAAAAAGAAAAAGGAATCCAATCCAAACACAACACTAAAGTCAGTCATCAACACACAATAGAAGAGAACAAAATAGGAAGAAAAAACACCTGCAAAAACAAATCCAAAACAATTAACAAAATGGCAATAAGAACATACATATCAATAGTTACCTTAAACATAAATGGATTAAATGCTCCAACCATAAGACATAGACTGGCTGAATGGATACAAAACAAAACCTGTACATTTGCTGTCTACCAGAGACCCACTTCAGATCTAGGGACACATACAGAAAGTGAGGCAATGGAAAAATGTATTCCATGCAAAAGGCAATCAAAAGAAAGCTGTAGTAGCAGTACCCATATCAGATAAAAGGACTTCAAAATAAAGGCTGTTACAAGAGACAAAGAAGGACACTACATAATGATCAAGGGATTAATCTAAGAAGAGGATATAACAATTGTAAATATGTATGCAGCCAACATAAGAGCACCTCAATATATAAGTAAAATACTAACAGCCATAAAAAGAGAAATTGACAGTAACACAATAATAGTAGGGGACTTTAACAGCCCACTTTCATCAAAGGACAGACCATCCAAACAGCAAATCAATAAGGAAACAGGCCTTAAATGACACATTAGACCAGATGGGTAATTAATTGATATATATATATATTTATATATATATAATACATTATTCATATTTATCTGTTAACATGTTGGTAAATAATATATTATATTTTATAATATATAATGATAAATAATATAATATATTACACATAATATTTAATATATTGATATATTTAATATATTGATATTTATATATATTCATATATATATAGCATTCCATTAAAAAGCAGCAGAATACACGTTCTTCTCAAATGCACATGAAATATTGTCCAGAACAGATCACATCCTGGGCCACAAAGTGAATCTTGGAAAGTTTAAGAAAATTGAAATAGTTTCAAGCATCTTTTCCGACCAAAACGCTATGAGATTAGAAATGAAATACTAGAAAAAAAACTGTACAAAAGACAAACAAGTGGCGGCTAAACAATATGCTACTAAATAACCAAGGGATCACTGAAGAAATCAAAGAGAAAATCAAAAAATACCTAGAGACAAATAAAAAAAAAAAGCATGACAATCCAAAACCTTTGGGACACGTCAAAAGCAGTTCTAAGAGGGAAGTTAATAGGAATACAATCTTACCTTAGGAAACAAGAAAAATCTCAAATCAACAACCTAACCTTACACCTAAAGCAACTAGAGAAAGAACAAACAAAACCCAAAGTTAGTAGGAGGAAAGAAATCACAAAGATCAGAGCAGAAATAAATGAAATAGAAACGAAGAAAACAATAGAAAAGATCAATGAAACTAAAAGCTGGTTCTTTGAAAAGATAAACAAAGCTGATAAGCCTTTAGCCAGATGTATCAAGAAAAAAGGGAGGAGGCTCAAATCAATAAGATTAGAAATGAAAAAGAAGTTACAATGTACACAACACAAAGGATCATAAGAATCTACTACAAGCAACTATATGCCAAGAAAATGGACAACCTGGAAGAAATGGACAAATTCTTAAAAAGGTATAATTTCCCAAGACTGAACCAAAAAGAAATAGATAATACGAACTGCCCAGTCACAAGTACTGAAATTGAAACTCTGATTTTAAAACCCCCAACAAAAGTCTAGGACCTGATGTTTTCACAGGCAAATTCTATTAAACACTTAGAGAAGAGTTAACACCTATCCTTCTGAAACTCTTCCATAAAATTGCAGAGGAAGGAATATTCCCGCACTCATTATATGAGGCCACCATTACCCTGATACCAAAATTAGACAAAGATACCACAAAAAAAGAAAATTATAGGCCAATATCACTGATGAACATAGACACAAAAATCCTCAACAAAATACCAGCAAACCAAATCCAACAATACATTAAAAGGATCATACACCATGATCAAGTGAGATTTATCCCAGGATGCAAGGATTTTTCAATATCAATTAGTGTGATACACCACATTAACAAATTGAAGAATAAAAACAATACAACCATCTCAATAGATACAGAAAAAGCTTTTGACAAAATTGAACACCAATTTATAATAAAAACTCTCCAGAATGTGGGCACAGAGGGAACCTACCTCAACATAATAAAGGCCATATATGACAAACCTACATCTAACATCATACTCAATGGTGAAAAGCTGTAAGCATTTCCTCTAAGATCAGGAACAACGCAACGATGCCCAGTCTTGCTATGTTTATTCAACATAGTTTTGCAAGTCCTAGTCGAGGCAATCAGAGAAGAAAAAGAAATAAAAGGAATCCAAATTGGAAAAGAAGTAGTAAGACTGTCACTGCTTGCAGATGACATGATACTATGCATATAAATCCTAAAGATGCTACCGGAAAACTACTAGAGATCATCAATGAATTCAGTAAAGTTGCAGGATACAAAATGAATACACAGAAATCTGTTGTATTTCTGTACACTAACAATGAAAGATCAGAAAGAGGAATTAAAAAAACAATTCCATTTACAATCAAAAACAATAAAATACATAGGAATAAACCTACCTAAGTAGGAGGATTATTAAGGAGGCAAAAGACCTGTACTCTGAAAGCTATAAGATGCTAATGAAAGAAATCAAAGATGACACAAATGGATAGAAAGATATACTGTCATCTTGTATTGGAAGGATAAATATTGTCAAAATGACTATATTACCCAAGGCAATCTACAGATTCAATACAATCCCTATCAAATACAAATGGCATTTTTCACAGAACTAGAACAAAAAAATTTTTTTATTTTGTATGGAGACACAAAAGACCCCAAACAGCGAAAGCAATCTTGAGAAACAAAAAGGGAGCTGGAGGAATCAGGCTCCCTGACTTCAGACTATACGTCAAAGCTACAGTAATCAAAACAGTATGGTACTGGCACAAAAACAGAAATATAGATCAATGGAACAGGAGAGAAAGCCCAGAAATAAACACACACACCTATGGTCAATTAATCTACGACAAAGGAGGCAAGACTCTACAATGAAGAAAGGACAGTTTCTTTAATACGTGGTGCTGGGAAAACTGGACAGCTACCTGGAAAAATAAAATGAAATTACAACATTCTTAGCGGGACTTCCCTGGTGGTGCAGTGGTTACTCTTCTGCCTGCCAATGCAGGGGACATGGGTTCAATACCTGGTCCAGGAAGATCCCACATGCCGTGAAGCAACTAAGCCTGTGCACCACAACTACTGAGCCTGTGCTCTAGAGCCCGTGAGCCACAACTACTGAGCATGTATGCCACAACTACCGAAGCCCACGTGCCCTAGAGCCCACGTGTCACAACTACTGAGCCCGTGTGCTGCAACTACTGAAGACCATGTGCCTAGAGCCCATGCTCTGCAACAAGAGAAGCCACCACAATGAGAAGCCTGCACACTGCAATGAAAAGTAGTCCCTGCTCACCGCAACTACAGAAAGCCCACGCGCAGCCACAAAGGCCCAATGCAGCCATAAATAAATTAATTAATTAAATTTAAAAAAAAATTCTTAGCACCATACACAAAAATAAACTCAAAATGGATTAAACACCAAAATGTACGACCAGATACTATAAAACTCTTTGAAGAAAACATAGGCAGAACACTCTGACATAAATTACAGCAATATCTTTTTCAGTCCATCTCCCAGAGTAATGAAAATAAAAACAAAAATAAACAAATGGGACCTAATTAAACTCAAAAGCTTTTGCACAGCGAAGGAAACCATAAACAAAACATAAAGACAACCCACAGAATGGGAGAAAATATTTGCAAACGATGTGACTGACAAGGGATTAATCTTCAAAATATACAAAACAGCTCACGCAGCGCAACATCAAAAAACAAACAACCCTATCAGAAAATGGGCAGAAGACCTAAATAGACATTTCTCCAAAGAAGATATACAGATTGCCAACAAACACATGGAAGGATGTGCAACATCACTCATCATTAGAGAAATGCAAATCAAAACTACAATGAGGTATCACCTCACACCAGTCAGAATGGCCATCATCAAAAAATCTACAAACAATAAATGCTGGAGAGGGTGTGGAGAAAAGGGAACCCTCTTCCACTGTTGGTGGGAATGTAAACTGATACAGCCACTATGGAGAACAGTATGGAGGTTGCTTAAAAAACTAAAAATAGAACTATCATACAATCTAGCAATCCCACTACTGGGCATATACCCTGAGAAACCCATAATTCAAAAACAGTCATGTACCACAATGTTCATTGCAGCTCTATTTACAATAGCAAGGACATGGAAGCAACCTAAGGGTCCATCAACAGATGAATGGATAAAGAAGATGTGGCACATATATACAATGGAATATTACTCAGCCATAAAAAGAAACGAAATTGAGTTATTTATAGTGAGGTGGATGGACCTAGAGACTGTCATAAAGAGTGAAGTCAGAAAGAGAAAAACAAATACTGTATGCTAACACATATATATGGAATCTAAGAAAAAGAAAAAAGTGGTTCTGAAGAACCTAGGAGCAGGACAGGATTAAAGATGCAGACCTAGAGAATGGACTTGAGGACACAGGGTGGGGGAAGGGTAAGCTGGGACGAAGTGAGAGAGTGGCATGGACATATATACACCACCAAACATAAAACAGATAACTAGTGGGAAGCAGCCGCATAGCACAGGGAGATCAGCTCAGTGCTTTGCATTCACCTAGAGGGGTGGGATAGGCAGGGTGGGAGGGAGACGCAAGAGGGAGGAGATTTGGAGATATATGTTTATGTATAGCTGATTCACTTTGTTATACCGAAGAAACTAACACACCATTGTAAAGCAATTATACTCCAATAAAGATGTTAAAGAAAAAAAGAAAAAACTACAATGAGATATCACCTCACACCAGTAAAAATGGCCATCATCAAAAAGTCTACAAACAATAAATGCTGGAGAGAGTATGGAGAAAGGGGAACCTTCCTACACTGTCGGTGGGAATGTAAGTTGGTGTAGGCACTGTGGAAAACAGTATGGAGATTCCTCAGAAAATAGAGCTACCACATGATCCAGCAGTCCCACTCCTGGGCATATATCTGGAGAAAAACATGGTTTGAAAGGATAGATGCACCCCAATGTTCATGGCAGCACTGTTTACAACAGCCAAGACATGGAAGCAACCTAAATGTTCATTGTAGATGAATGGATAAAGAAGATGTGGTACATATATGCAATGGAATATTACTCCGCCATTAAAAAGAATGAAATAATTCCATTTGTATCAACATGGATGGAGCTGGAGATTATTATACTAAGTGAAGTAAGTCAGACAGAAAAAGACAAATATCATATAATATTACTTATATGTGGAATATGAAAAAAATGATACAAATAAAATTATTTACAAAACAGAAACAGACTCACAAACTTAGAGAATGAACTTATGGTTACTAGGAGGGACAGGTGGGGGGAGGGATAGATTGGGAGTTTGTGATTGACACGTACACACTGCTATATTTAAAATAGATAACCAACAAGCACCTACTGTATAGTACAGGGAACTCTGCTCAATATTCTGTAATAAACTAAATGGGAATAGAATTTGAAATAGAATAGATACATGTATAACTGAATCACTTTCTATACACCTGAAACTAACACAACATTGTTAATCAATGATACTCCAATATAAAATAAAATTTTTAAAAAAGATATGCTTTGGAGGCACATTTGTTAAACTGCTTAGCTTTCTGTGCCTTAATTTCATAATTTTTAAAATGGAGATAGTAATAGTACCTTCCTTATAGTAGGTTATAGTAAGGATTAAATTATTTGTGATATGCACAATGTTCCGCACACTCAATACATTTTAGCTTCTCTTCTTGTGGAAAGAGTACTGGGTGGAAGAGAGTAGATCCATGCTTTAGTTTAGTTCAGCCATGAACTCAAGATATGGCCTCAGCTGGGAAGGGATGGTGATTATAAACCAGACTATTAGAGCTGTATGGGATCTTTGGGATTATTGATGTCATCCTACCAGTGAGGAAAGAATAGGCAGCACAGGAAAGTAAAACTGTATCCGGGAGGAAATCCTTGGCATTGAACTATGTGGCCCCATAAGGCTGTTTCTATTATGAAACTCCAGTGATTCTAAGTACATCATAATGTTACTGACAATTCTTCTATAAGGGCTCTCTGGGGTCTTTGTCAGAACTTCTCTTAGTGCTTGGGTCATTTTATTACTTTTCTAACCTGACCTGAGTTCACAGGCTTCTCAGAAGCAATGCAGAAAATAATATGTGAAATCAAAATTTATTTTCTTTCCTTTAGCTCCACAATCGTGCATATTCAACGCCTCATCCCACTGAGAGATGTCCTACTTTCAACTCTCCCTTGAGGTACTGACTTCTGCCTGGGCTGCTTGAAAATCTCCAACCAGGTACAGTAATCAGTCTTAATATCATTAAAAGTAGAACAATAAAACACTATTGTTTATTTATTGTTTTATTTATCATTTTTTCGAGTAATAGAAAGTAAGCAGCACCAATCATGAAGGAATCTTTTCATTTAAAAAGTTTAAGGAAAAATTCAAACATTTTCAGAAGAAGAGAAAATACTATAAATGCTTTCATGCACCTTCAACCCATATTCAATTTCTACAGTGGGTAAATAGCATGAGGGAAGATGGAATCATTTTAAATTAAAACTCACTTAACGAGGGCTTCCCTGGTGGCGCAGTGGTTGAGAGTCCGCCTGCCAATGCAGGGGACATGGGTCCGTGCCCCGGTCCGGGAGGATCCCACATGCCGCGGAGCAGCTGGGCCCGTGAGCCATGGCCGCTGAGCCTGCGCGTCCGAAGGCTGTGCTCCGCAACGGGAGAGGCCACAACAGTGAGAGGCCCACGTACCGCAAAAAAAAAAAAAAAAAAAAAAAAAAAAAACCTCACTTAACAGGCTGTTGAAGCTTCAGAAATAGTTGGAGACTCTTGTTGGATCTAACTCTCCCTCAGATGGCAATTGTGAAATCTGGACAATATATATTTTTTAATTATATTAAGAACTGGAGAGTGACCAAAATCAAAACTAGAGGAAAGCCTATCCTTAAAAGAAGAATTTCCATGAGTGTGATTTAAAGGTTTGCAGGCTCCTGCCTACACAGCTGCAGCAGCAGAAAGCCACCATCTTACTGGTTTGAGGTACCAGACATAGTTTGGGGCAGGCAGAGCAGAAAGTTAGAGGAATAATCCTGAAAGGGAGGGAGCTGCACAAGGGGAAATCCCCAAACATATACATACAAAATCTGCCTAGAACTTTGGATGACCACTAAATTATACATGGCTAGGGAAGACCTGAAGGGGTCTTGAAATATACAGTAACTGGGAGCTGAATAAATTGAGTGGGGAGATCATTTCCTGTCCACCACAAGGAAGACACAGTTGTGAGTTTGAGTCCAGCCAAACTAACTGCCTTCTAAAATAAGAATTACTGTTCAGAAGAACATAACATAATCCAGATACCCTACATTGTATAACTCATAATGTCCAGTTGCCAATCAAAAATCACTGGACGTGAAAAAAAAATTTTTAATTTCAGAAAAAAAAGCATTCAATAATAACTGACCCAGAAGGGATCCAGGTGATGGAAGTTTACACAAGGACTTTAAAGCAGCCATAGGAAATATGGCCAAAAACTTAAGGGAAAATATACACACAATGAGTGAAAAGAAGGGGAAAATTTTAGAAGAGTTTAAGGTAGAAAAAGAAAGCTTTCCCAGTCCTAGTATCTGTCCTACCTGCCTAGGCTTAGGGCATCTCTTCTAACACTAGGCTCTAATTTACTCTCACTAGACATTATGGAGGCACAGTCAATACTATCCAATATGGCATCACCTACTCCAGTTGACATAGGTTTGATCTCAATGGGATAGAGGGTATATAGTGGTATTGGTTGTGTGGTGGTGTTAACAATGCTGGTGATGGTGGTGGCAGACAGAACTGAAATTCTTGCTGAATATCAGGATGTTAAGAGAAGGTAGTCTAAATCTTTGCTCTAATTAAACAAGCTTATACTTCCAAAGTTATTTCCCATTAACTTTGGTATCTGATCATGGCCTAAATTATGTTTCCTCCAATGTTTCCTAGTAAAGGGAAGGATTTACACAAATAGTAATATCTAAGAATAAGAAGACTTAGTTCTAATACTCTAGCCAATTTGGAGAAGCTAATTAAAATCCCAGGAAACCCAAGTTTTTTCTCCTCTAAAACAAGAGAGAGATTGAATGAAACAATCTCTTTGTAGCTATTTAATGTCGTTAAATATCATTTAATGAATCCCAGACCTGGATTGGGTTTTATCCAATCTCCTATCTTGGTAATAAGAGTGCCTATCCTGCTTACTCCACAGAGCAACTATGAAGAACAAATGAGATAATGACAACAGTAGCTTACATTTATTGAGGGATTACCATTTTCCAGGCACAGTTCTAAGTGCTTTCTTTTTATGTATTAACTCATCTACTACTAACAACAATGAGGTAGGTAGTATTTCTATTAGTCTCATTTCATAGATAAGGAAACAGAGATTAAATAGCTTGCCAATTTAATAAGAATTAAAGGTGGGATTCCACCCTGGGAGTTCGTCAGTGAAGATGTGCAAATCAAGTGCTCTCAGCACTCTTAGCCTCTGTTGTTAAGAATGTAAACTGGTACAACCACTATGGAGAGCAATTTGGCAACAGTCTTACAATTAGATGCTCACTCTTATGAACAGGTTATTCCAATCATGATATTCACTAAGAGAAACTCTTGTACATGTGTAGGAGAAGACATAGAAAAAAAAATTTCAAGTAAATATTATTTGCAATAGGGAAAAAAGCCTAACTGTTCATCAATAAGTGAATGGGTAAATCAATTGAGATGTTCTACAACAATTAAGTGAATGTGTATCAATATAAATAGATCTAGAATTTTCCTCTCCAATATGGTAGCCACTAGCCACGTAAAGCTAATAAGCACTTGAAATATGGTTAAAGATGTATGTTAGAAGAGTAATATTTTGGATATATTGAGTTTAATAAAATATATACTAAATTTAATTTTGCTGGTTTCTTTCTGCTTTTCTGTTTTATTTTTTTTAATTTTTAAAATTTTAATTAATTTATTTATTTTGATCACACCACACGGCTTGCAGGACCTTAGTTCCCTGACCAGGGATTGAACTCAGGCCCAGGGCAGTGAAAGTGCTGAGTCCTAACCACTGGACCACCAGGGAACTCCCTCTCTGCTTTTTTTAGATGTGGCTATTAGAAAATTTTAAATTAATATGTGGCTTATATATTTTTATTGGACAGCACTGACCTAGAAAATATAATCTGAGTTAAAATAAGCAAGCTATGAAAAAATCTGTGAACACTACAAAGCAGATAAAGCAATACTATCTGCTGTTCATGGAACATCTACACTCAAGTAAAATATAAAACTATGGAGTGAAATGGTACCCTTCAAATATATAATAATGGCTTCCCATAGAGAATAGATAAGGGGATGGAACTTGGAGAGGAAAACAAAGAGAACTTGAATTTTATTTGTAATATTCTACTTTATTTAGATAAAATATCTGAAGCCAAAAGGACTAAATAGTAATATTTGATTGTTCTTAAAGGGGGATATTTTTACATTTTGGTATTTTAACATTCCAAAAATGAAAGAGAGCAAAAAATTGAAGATCAATAACTTCACACATGCAGCACACATTCATTCACACTTTTAAGAATTCTCCAGTCATTAGGCACCATGTTTAACCAGAGGGTCTAGCAAAGATGAAGACAAGTGTGAGGATGTTGAGGAGAGAGGTTAAAATACACACACTGCCATCTGATAATTGTGTATATGAATATTTATAAAGCACAATGATTTTTCCTGACTATAAAAGTAATATGTGCTCATTGTAGAAAATTTGTAATTTATGAAAAGTATAAAGAAAACAACAACCTACCACAATCCCATCACTAATAGAAAGTCAGTGGATATTTTGGTTTATTTTCTTTCAGTCTCTTTGAACATTTGGCTTTTTACTTTTGCTAATATCCGGCAGATATTTTGAAAAAAAACCCTGAATGAAATACGATTGCTTTGTCTTTGATCAAAATAACCTTTGCCTTGGGGGTTCAGATTAGGCTTGTGATATCTTTCCTTTTTAAAATCAAAACAAAAATAAAACCAATGGCTAATACTGACTTAAGGCTGTACCCAGCACGCTCAGCATGTTACATGCATTATATAATTTAAACTACTTTCTGTTGTAGGAACTATTATAATTCCTATTTTATACAGAGAAATGAGGTATAAAGAGGCTTACTAAGTTGCCAAGGAAGAGCCTGGATGAGATGAAGCTTGGGATTCAAACCCAGAGGGTTTGATAAATACATCTCCATCTCCATGGCAGGCCCCCTAAGAGTGAGTCTTTGGGTTTGTGTTGAATTTAAATGTGTGTGAATGTGAATGTGAGTGTGTGTGTGTGGTGGTGATGGAAATAGTGGCATAGAACATATTCTGCTGCCATTACCTGCCCCACCAAGCCACTCTCTAGAGGCCCTTACACCTCCATTACACTAACCTCAGACTAAAAACTGAACCTGGCCCAATCTAAGGAGATTCAAATAACAGATAAGCTGTGAAAATGTTCTCTTGGGGTTAGGCAGAGAGTCAGGTCATCCTCTCAAATACACTTTGTATTGTTTTAGGTTCAGAGATCCTCTCTGTAACCTCTGGCCCGTTCCTTAACAATCCTCAACAGGCTGCAATTGGAACAAAGAACCTCAGAGCCCCAGAGTGATCAGTGTCTGAGTCTATGTACTGCTTGCTGTATTTGGACACATAAACAGGTATAAATGAGTCAGGTGAACTTTGTTAATGAAAAGATAATTTTATCTCACATTTAACATCTGTTGAGCCCTCATTATACTTTGCCCTGGACTAAGTACTTTACATGTTTGCATGTTTGCATATTTCATTTAATCTTCATAACAATCCTATAAAGAAGGTTTTATTATGATTCCCATTTCACTGATAAAGAAACTGAGGCTTAGAGAGGTTGAGGAACTTGCTCAGGTCACAGAGATAATAATGGTGGAGTGGTCCACACTTCCAAACTGGGGACTACAAACACAAGAGTCCATACTCTTCCTCTATCCTTTAACACCACCCACGCCCCAGCATATAAAGACTTCTTATTTCCCTTTGCTAAGTAGTGTAATGTAACAATGTTTGAGACCAGCAGAAGAAACATATTTGATATGGAATCCACCAGACACTGGTATAGCCAATCAGATGATTCTTATCTTTTATAAAGACATCTTTTCCTTCAGTTTCTCCCACCAGACCTGCCACGTTTGGGTTGGGTATCTGTTACCAACTCCTGGTTCTACCTAGTTGGTATTCAGGAATGGTCCATAACCCAAAGAAGCAGATTTTAAATGACTTGTTTTTGTGTTGCACATTGCAGCCTAGGAGGAAACTGGATGGCTACCAGCTTATAAAACTAAGGAAATGAGAATCATGCTTAATAGGAATGAGGCCTGCCAGTGATCAGAGACAGGGATTAACATTTCAAAATATGATGGGAGAAGTGGGTAGGGCAGGGGATGAGTAGGCAGAAGGATGAATCAGAGGCAAAGGCGGCCTTAGCCAAAGAACTGACCAACAAACAGATTCTGGGCACTTAACAAACTCTAGTAACTCCATAATAGAGTAGAAGATATCCTCAAGTTAATTTTTCTTCAATTCTTGTCCATTGAAAGCTGAGGAGCAGTCATCATTGGGGGCCTTTAGAGTTGAGATGACATGCTGATTGGTGGACCAAAGGAGAGATGAAGGCAAATGCACCTGCTGCTGGGATCCAGCCAGTCCCCTGGCCGTAAAGCAGCACTTAATCCCAGTACCCTCCCACTGTATTGTTAGTATGTGTCCCAACAAGCAGTGTCATTGAATTTCATCACTATCCCAGGTTCTACTAAAGGCCTGAGTCTTCATAATATTGCCTACACATGATGAGTATTAAACAGCAGGAGAACACCATTGTCCTTGATGAGATGTAGAACACAGTATCTGAGGTCAGGAAACTAATGAATTAATGGGGGGGAAGTCTGTATCTGAGACCTTGATTATTGAAGCAGAGATAAAATGTACACAGAAAAAAGAGAGCAAAATAAAAAGTGAAGGGAAGAGCTCCCACTCTTCCCACTCTTCAGACCTTTAACCTAGATCAAGGAATGGGAATTAAGCTTCAGCTACATGTGTCCGTATCAATACTCTCTCCTGCCAAGGGGTCGTACTGCAGGAAGAAGAATTGTGTATTTTAAGAGAAATGTAGCCAATGCACCACTTTGTGACTGAAAGAAGGAAAAAATGACAAGGCAAGGAGGAAATAAAAGAACTGGATAGTAATGTCTTTGAAAATCCCTCTGCATACGATTTCCCAGGCTCTAAGAGCAACTTTTATACTCGTAGTCCATGTGCAGCCTTAAAATGAGTCTCCGTAGTCATCCAAACATCATAAAAAGCTGTTCTCATTATTCCCACCCTTCCTAGGAGTGGGATTAAGTAGTTGATCTGAGACAGCCCTGCTAGTTACTCTGACCTCTTTCTTGACAGGAGCTGTTGACACTTGCTCTCGTTCCTCCTTTTACAGGAAAGTGGCACTGTACCTGTATCTCAGTGCAATACTGTCATTGGCAAGGCCTCCAAGAATAGAAAACAATGAATGACACAAAGGGGGTATAAAACCTCATAAAATGGGACTATTGGCCAAATCCAGAATTGACTCAGAGTACCAGCAGCTCCCCTCAGTGACAACATGAACCTCCCAGCAGTTAGGCAGTGATTAGGCTAAAGAGAGATGTGTTTCTGGGCCGCTGAGGCACCTCTGGCTCTTTAGATTTCTAAAGAATTCATGGACCCACTTCAGATATCAGAATAAATGGCTTTGGGTAAGAGAAAAGTGGTGAATTCCTGTGGCAGCGTAAGGCTGAACCCTACCAAAGTGTTTTCTTGCAAAGGAAAGTAGCCTGCACGTGGTCTGCTGTTCAGTACTGAAGTTTTATAGCCCTTCCTTATGCTGTGTGCTTGGCACTGTCACTCTTCCTGACAGCCTCTGTAAGCAAACACTCCTTCAAGGTTTCAGTAAACTTGCCCCTCTGCCTTCTTTAATAAAATGCATCCTTGGAATTCGGTGGATCTTCTTGTTTACTTATTGGTTTGAAAATATACAGAAAGATTTCTATTAGATACATAGTTTCTGGGTTCATCAGTTCTACCTGCATACTATTATAAACATGTTCTACTGGGCACTTATATGGTTAGGAAAGATCTTGCCTTCAATGTCAAACCTTTATTAAGCACCAAAGGACTTTCTCAGAGGTGAAATTGCTGAGATGGAGAATGTGGATAAGAATTAGGCTCTGGATTCAGACAGACTGAGGTTCACTCTCTGCTCTGTCACTTAAATTGCTGTGGATTTGGGGCAAGTTACCTCACCTCTCTGACTTTTTCCGTATCTATAAAGTGAACATGACACAAATATCTATAACAAGGTTTGTTGTGAGGATTATATTATGTGCCTGGCACATAATAAGAGCTCAGAATTATTATTAAAAAATAAAACATGGACCCTAATTTTGTGGATTTCATGGTATATAAGGGAAAGCAAATATTTAAAGATATAAACAATTACATCTGAACAAAAGTGCTATAAGGGACATGATAAAACAAACCAAAAAAACCCCCCAAAAAAAACAAAACAAAAAAAACAACAGTAAAGCACAGACAAATAGCCATTCATTTTTGTCAGAAAGGGTCATGAGTCTCAGGGAGGAAGTACTATTTGATCTCACTTGGCTGATAAGTGAAGATGGGTGTTCTATGCAGAGGAAGAAATAAGAGAAGAGGCAGAAAGCCATGAAGCAGAAGAGAATGCAACCATGTGGAGGTGAGAACCCAATCCACATGAAGCAATCGTCGGCTTTCTGAACTCTGTGAATGATTAACTCCTATTAATTCCTAAGAGAGTATACATTTTTCTTTAGCCTGATGACTAATCTACTGCAGAAGATGAATTGAGCAGAAAGGGAAAGGTGGAGCGCACTATGGAAGAACTGAGACGATGGATACCCACCCGACTTTAGTTGAGTAAGTCAAAATCCAATCAAACTTGGTATTATGGCTCAATTACTTCTCATTCAAGAGCACTGCATCCTAATTATGTATTGTCATTCACTAAGTCAGACAGGGCATAAGCCAAGAAAAGAAGCTTCCCAGTCATAGTTACCTTGAATTTGTTCATTAACCAGTTCATTTGCTCATAGAACATCTTATTTGTCACACCAGTCCTTTCAATTTGTTGTTTGTTCAGCCTGATTCTCCTAAAGGTCAGGGCTGAATTTCCCATCACTATTATTGAATACAGCCTGGATTAATCCTGTTTCCAATGCCCAATTGACTTTTTTTTTCCTTTATGCTTATGTGCAAACGTACACTAAAAACTTACAAATACAAAACTTCCTCTAGGTAAAAATTCAAGGAAATGGGGAGACTTGCAGTGAAAGTCAGAAGAGCTTTCTCTCTCTGCAGTGCAGGAGAACACTCAGCCCTTGAGAGGATGGGAGAATCAAGCTTAACAAATGCATTAGTTAAAGCATACAGATAAACCCAGAAATGTTTCAAAGGAAAAATGGTGACTGAGCCAAGGTTTTGTACATTCTCTCAATGCTCTTGAACATGTTCTAGTCTACTTAGTGCTAAATGTCTTTCTTAAAAAATATTTTCAGTTATTTTAGGAATAATCTATTTATATTACTAGTTTGTTTCCACTATGGTCAAGAAAATTACTTTATGATTTCAATTCTTTACCACTTATTGGAAACTGTTTTATTTTCCAGCATATGGCCAATTTTGGTAAATCTTCCACGTGTATTTGGAAATATTGTGCATTCTGTAGTTATTGAATGCACGACTGTGGATCTGTTTATTTCTCCATTTAATTATGTTAGTTTACGTCTTAAAATTAAGGTTATTTTATTAGTTGGTTGTAAACTTAGGTTATTACATCTTCCCTTTAAACTGATTATTTTATCACTATGAAATGTCCCTCTTTATTACTATTAAATAAAATAATACAGTAATTATTTATCTCTCATATTTAATACTGAAATAGTTAGAAGTATTAAAGTTCCTTCTAAATTTGTCAAAATGAAGAGATCTTTTTCTTTATCTCTAGAATTGTTGCATACAGAGGTTTTATTTTATCTCTAGTAATACTATATAATAAAGTATTCGTAATTATTCAATTTTCTTTCCTTGTTAGTTTGTAATACTGTTTTGTATCTCAATTATTACAACATGTATCTTTGACTTATTAGTATTTACTTTAAGTTAATATTTTATCCACTTTCCAGATAATGCAAAGACCTTATAAGACTTTTTAAAAATATTTTTCTAATTTTATTGAGATATAATTGACATATAACATTGTATTTGTTTAATATGTATAACAGAATGAGATTTGATGCATGTACCTATTGTGAAATGATTACCACAATATGTCCAGTTAACACCCATTACTCATATAATTACAATTTTTCTCATTTTATGAGAACTTTTAAGATCTACTCCCTTAATAACTTTCAAATATACAATACAGTATTGTTAACTAGAGTCATCATGCTGTACATTATATAACTAGAATTATTTATCTTATAACTGGAAGTTTGTACCTTTTGACCACCTTCACCAATTTCTCCCACCCCCAACTCCCTGACTCTGGCATCCATCAATCTGTTCTGTTTTATAAGTTCAGTTTTTTTAAATTCCACATGTAAGTGAAATCATACAGTATTTGCCTTTCTCTGTCTAATTTATTTCACTTAGCATAGGGCTCTCAAGGATTTATAACACCTTAACACCATTGACCTCTCTACTCTCTGTGCTTTTCCTATTTTGTGTTTCAATTCAACATATATTTTTAAACCCACAAACATTAGTGTTATTATTTTAATTAATTAATATGTATTTATATTTCTATTGTTGTTATTCTTTCTGTTGTCATTGTTCCTTTTTGCATTTTTTTGCTTCTATCTAGGATCATTTTCCTTCTGCCAAAGAACTCTCTTTAGTATTTTAGTGAAGGTCAAATGGGAATGAATTCTAAGTTTTTGTTTGTTGGAAAAAGTATTTATTTTGCCTTAATTTTTGAAGGATATATTCATTAGGTATGGAATTCTCAATTCACATTTATTTTCTTACATTATTTCAAAGATGTGATTCGATAGATTCATGGTTTCTGTTGCTTCTATTAAGAGGTCAGCTGTCAGTCTTGCTGCCTCTTTGAAGGTAATGTGTGTTTTCCTTGCTTTTTAAAATATTTTTCTGTTTTTCCTTGGTTTGCAGCAGTTTTACTGTGATGTGACTAGATATGGTTTTCTTTGATTTTATCCTATTTGAGGTTTTCTTTGATTTTATCCTGTTTGAGGTTTGCAGATCTTCTTGAATTTATTACTTAATATCTCTTGGTAGTTTTAGAAAATTCTCATGCAGTAGCTCTTCCAGTATTGCATCTTCCACAATCTCTCCTCTAGTTACATGTATGTTAGATCTTTACATGGGGTCCCACATATTTCTTATGATCTCTTAAAAGTATTCTTTATATTTTTTCCCTCTTTGGACTTTATTCTGGACACTTTCTACTGACCTATGTTTCAGTTCACTAAGCCTCTTTTCTGCTGTGTCTAATATGTTATTAAATCCATTCTTTAAACTCTTAATTATTGTATTATTTTCTGTTTGAAAGTTTCCCTTTAAATTTTTTCACATATCCTAGTTTAATGAAATTCACCATCTTTTTATTTGTTTTGCCAAAAATCAAAATCATAACTATTTTAATGTCTACATTTGATAATTCTAATATGTACATCATTTGTTGGTTTGTTTCTATTATTTATTTTTTCAGTTACAGTTTCATTTTGTTTTGTTGTCTGAAATGCCTAGTAAAGTTTAACTGAATGTTAGATCTAATGTCTGAAGTATTATAAGCCTCCTTAATAGTTCATCATCTTCCAAGAGGGATTTAATTTTCTTCTGGCAGTCTGATAACATATGGGCAGATCATCTTGATCTGCTCAAGGTTGGTCTATTTTAGTCTGCTCTTATTTTTAGAGTATATCTCTTTTGAAAATCTCAGTTGAGTAAAAGTAAAACACCTGTACTTGGAAAATTATAAGACACTGATGAAAGAAACTGAACACATAGAGATGGAAACATGCACTGTGTTCATAGATTGGAAGAATTAATATTGTTAAAATGACCATACCACCCAAGGCAATCTACAGAGTCAGTGCAATCCCTATCAAAATACGAGTGGCATTTTCCACAGAATTAGAACAAATGATTTTAAAGTTTATACAAAAACACAAAAGATCTCCAATAGCCAAAACAATCTTGAGAAAGAAGAACAGGGCTGGAGGAATCATGCTTCCTGACTTCAGACTCTATTACAAAGCTCTAGTAATCAAAACAGTATGGTACTGGCCCAAAACAAAAACCAGACACATAGATCAATGCAACAGAATAGAGAAACCAGAAATAAACCCACACACTTACAGTCAGTTAATCTACAGCAAAGGAGGAAAGAATATACAATGGAGAAAATACAGTCTTTTCAATAAGTTGTTCTGGGAAAACTGGACAGTTACATGTATAAGAACGAGCTTAGAACAATTCCTAATACAAAAATAAACTCAAAACAGATTAAAGGCTTAAATAGTCTTAAATGTGGGACTTGAAACCATAAAACACCTAGAAGAGAAAATAGGCGGAACACTCTGACATAAATTGTAGCAATACATTTTTGGATTTGCCTCCTAAAGCAAAGGAAATAAGAGCAAAAATAAACAAAGGGGACCTAATCAAACTTAAAGCTTTTGCACAGTAAAGGAAACCACTGACAAAGCAAAAAGAAAACCTATGGAATGGGAGAAAATATTTGCAAATAATATGATTGATAAGGGGTTAATATCTAAAATGTAAAGAAAGAACTTCCAGACAAGATGGTAGAAGGACCTTGAGCCCACCTCCTCTCATGAGCACACCAAAATCACATCTAACTGCTGAACAACCATTGGTAAAAAAAGACTGGAACCTACCAAAAAAGATATTCTACATCTAAAGACACAAAAAAGAAAGCACAAGTGATGGTAGGAGGGGCACACTCATGATATAATCAAATTCCATACCCCCCAGCTGGTGACCTACAAATGCGAGAATAAATATATTGCAGAAGTTCTCCCACAGGAGTGAGAGTTCTGAGCCCCACATCAGGCTACCAAGTCTGGGGGTCTCACATTGAGGGGAGGAGCCCCCAGAGCATTTGGCTTTGAAGGCCAGCAGAGCTTGATTGCAGGAGCTCAACAGGACTGGGGGAAACAGAGACTCCATCCCTCAAAGGTGAACACAAGGTCTCATGCACACTGGGACCCAGGCCAGGGCAAAAGCAGTGACTTCACCAGAGCCTGGGCCAGACCTACCTACTGGTCTTTGAGGGTCTCCTGGGGAGGCGGGGGTGGCAGTGGTTCACTCTGGGGACAAGGACACTGGTGGTGGAGGTATCAGGGAGTATCCATCACCATGAGCTCTCCTGGAGGCTGACATTTTGGCACCAAGGCCTGGTGCCAGCCAACAGCCTGTAGGCTCCAGTTCTGGGATGCCTCAGGCCAAACAACCAACAGGTGGAAACACAGCCCTACCCATTAACAGACAGGCTGCCTAAAGACTTCCTGAATCCATAGCTGCATCTAGACACACCCCTGACATGGCCCTGCCCACTAGAAAGCCAAGACCCAGCTCCACCCACCAGTGGGCAGGCACAGGACCTTACCACCAAGAAGCCAGCACAAGCCTCTAGACCAGCCTCATCTACAAGGGGGCAGACACCAGAAGCAAGAAAACTATGAGCCTGCAGCCTGCAGAACTGAGTCTGCAAACACAGGTCAGAATCTACCCTGGGACTAGCTGGTCCTTGGTCCTTAGGTGACAAGAGGGGAGTATACCGCTGGGATACATAGGACATCCCCTACAGAGGGCCACTTCTCCAAGGTAGAGAAATGTAACCAAATTTCCACATACATAAAACTACAAATAGAAATCTAAACAAAATGAGATGGCAGAGGAATATGTTCCAGGTGAAGGAACAATATAAAACCCCAGAAGAACAACTAAGTGAAGTGAAGATAGGCAATCTACCCGAGAAAGAGTTCAGAGTAATGACTGTAAAGATGATCCAAGAACTCGGGAAAAAATGGACACACAGAGCAAGAAGTTACGAGAACTTTATAACAAAGAGTTAGAAAATATAAAGAACAACCAAACAGAGTTGAAGAATAAAATAAGTGCAATAAAAAAATACACTAGAAGGAATCAATAACAGAATAAATGAGTCAGAAGAATGGATAAGTGACCTGGAAGACAGAGTGGTGGAAATCACTGTCAGAGAACAGAATTAAAAAAAAAAAAAAAGAATGAAAAGAAATGAGGACAGTTTAAGAGGCCTTTGGGACATCAAATGCATGAATATTTGCATTTTAGGGGTCCCAGAAGGAGAAGAGAGAGAGAAAGAACCTGAGATGATATTTAAGAGATAATAGCTGAAAACTTCCCTAACATGGGAAAGGAAACAGTCACCCAAGTCTAGAAAGAGCAGAGAGTCCCATACAGGATTAACCCAAGGAGGAACATGCCAAGACACATAGTATTCAAACTGACAAAAATTAAAGATAAAGAGAAAATATTAAAAACAACAAGAGAAAAGGAACAAATAACAAAAGGAATCTCCATAAGGCTATCAGCTGATTTTTCAGCATAATCACTGCAGACCAGAAGGGAGTGGCACAATATATTTAAAGTGATGAAAGGGAAAAATCTACAACCAAGAATACTCTACCCAACAAGGATCTTGTGCAGATTTGACAAAAAAATCAAAATCTTTACAGACAAACAAAAGGTAAAATAATTGAGCATCATCAAACCAGCTTTACAACAAATGCTAAAGAACTACTCAAGGCGGAAAAGAAAAGGCCACAACTAGAAATAAGAAAATTACAAAATGGGAAAGCTCACTGATAAAGGCAAACATATAGAAAAGGTAGGAAATCATCCACACACAAATATGATATCTAAACTAGTAATAATAGTTTCAAGGAGGAGAGTACAAATGCAGGATACTTGACATGCATTTGAAATTAAGAGATCAGCAACTTTAAACAATTTTGTATAATGTGTGTGTGTGTGTGTCTGTGTGTATATATACTGCTATATCAAAAGCTCACAGTAACTACAAACCAAAAATATATAATTGATATACACACAAAAAAAAGGGAATCCAAACACAACAGTAAAGATAGTCACAAAATCACAAGATGAGAGAACAAAAGAGGAAAGGAAGAAAAAAGACCTACAAAAACAAATTTAAAACAATTAACAAAATGGCAATAAGAATATACATATCGATAATTACCTTAAATATAAATGAATTAAATGCTCCAACCAAAAGACACAGACTGGCTGAATGAATACAGAAACAAGACCCATATATATGCTGCCTACAAGAGACCCACTTCAGATCTAGAGACACATACAGACTGAAAGTGAGAGGATAGAAAAAGTTATTCCATGCAAATGGAAATCAAAAGAAAGCTAGAGTAGAAATACTCCTATCACACAAAACAGACTTTAAGATAAAGACCATTACAAGAGACAAAGAAAGATACTTCATAATGATCAAGGGATCAATCCAAGAAGAAGATATAACCGTTGTAAATATATATGCACCCAACATAGGAGCACCTCAGTATGTAAGTCAAATGTTAACAGACATGAAAGCAGAAATTGATAGTAACACAATAATAGTGGGGGATTTGAATACCCTCCCTACATCAGTGGACACATCATCCAGACAGAAAATCAATAAGGAAACACAGGCATGAAATGACACCTAAACTAGACGGGCTTAACTGATATTTATAGAGCATTCCATCCAAAAGCAGCAGAATTCACATTCTTTTCAAGTGCACATGGAACATTCTCCAGAATTGATCACATGCTGGGTCACAAAGTGAACCTCAGTAAATTTAAGAAAATGTAAATTATATAAAGCATCTTTCCCAACCACAACACTATAAGATTAGAAATCAACTACAAGAAAAAAACTGCAAAACACACAAACAGGTGGAGGCTAAATAATATGGTACTAAACAACCAATGGATCACTGAAAAACTCAAAAAGGAGATTTAAAAAATACCTAAAGACAAATGAAAATGAATACATGATGATCTGAAACCTATGGGGAGCAGCAAAAGCAGTTCTATGAAGGAAGTTAACAGTGATACAAGCTTACCTCAGGAAACAAGAAAAATCTCAAATAAACAGCATAACCTTACACCTAAAGCAACTAGAGAAGAAAAAAAAACAAATTCCAAAGTTAGAAGGAAAGAAATAATAAAGATCAAAGCAGAAATAAATGAAATAGAGAAGAGAACAATAGAAAAGATCAATGAAACTAAAAGCTGGTTCTTTTTTTTTTTAACGTCTTTATTGGAGTATAATTGCTTTACAATGGTGTGTTAATTTCTGCTTTATAACACAGTGAATCAGTTATACATATACATATGTTCCCATATCTCTTCCCTCTTGCGTCTCTCTCCCTCCCACCCTCCCTATCCCACCCCTCTAGGTGGTCACACACCACCGAGCTGATCTCGCTGTGCTATGCGACTGCTTCCCACTAGCTATCCATTTTACGTTTGGTAGTGTATATATGTCCATGCCACTCTCTCACTTTGTCACAGCTTACCCTTCCCCCTCCCCATATCCTCAAGTCCATTCTCTAGTAGGTCTGTGTCTTTATTCCTGTCTTACCCCTAGGTTCTTCATGACTTTTTTTTCCTTAAATTCCACATATATGTGTTAGCATACTGTATTTGTCTTCCTCTTTCTGACTTACTTCACTCTGTATGACAGACTCTAGGTCTATCCACCTCATTACAAATAGCTCAATTTCGTTTCTTTTTATGGCTGAGTAATATTCCATTGTATATATGTGCCACATCTTCTTTATCCATTCATCCAATGATGGACACATAGGTTGTTTCCATCTCCAGGCTATTGTAAATACAGCTGCAATAAACATTTTGGTACATGACTCTTTTTGAATAAAGGATTAATCTCCAAAATTTATAAGCAGCCCATGCAGCTCAATAATAAAAAAACAAACAACACAATCCATAAATGGGCAGAAGACCTAAATAGACATTTCTCCAAAGAAGATATATAGACTGCCAACAAACACATGAAAGAATGCTCAACATCATTAATCATTAGAGAAATGCAAATCAAAACTACAATGAGATATCATCTCACACCAGTCAGAATGGCCATCATCAAAAAATCTAGAAACAATAAATGCTGGAGAGGGTGTGGAGAAAAGGGAACACTCTTGTACTGCTGGTGGGAATGTGAGTTGGTACAGCCACTATGGAGAACAGTATGGAGTTTCCTTAAAAAACTACAAATAGAACCAACATATGACCCAGCAATCCCACTACTGGGCATATACCCTGAGAAAACCATAATTCAAAAAGCTGGTTCTTTGAAAAGATAAACAAAATCAATTAACCTTTAGCAAGACCCATCAAGGAAAAAAGGGAGAGGGCCCAAATCAATAAAATTAGAAATGAAAAAAAAATTACAACTGACACCACAGAAAGAAACTACTACAAGCAACTATATGCCAATAAAATGGATAACCTAGAAGAAATGGACAAATTCTTAGAAACATACAATCTCCCAAGAGAGAACCAGGAAAAAATAGGAAATATGAATGGACCAATTACAAGTACTGAAATTGAATCTGTGACTAAAAACCTCCCAACAAACAAAAGTCCAGGACCAGATGGCTTCACAGGTGAATTCTATCAAACATTTAGAGAAGAGGTAACACCTATCTTTCTGAAACTATTCCCAAAAAATTGCAGAGGAAGGAACACTTCCAAACTCATTCTATAAGGCCATCATTCCCCTGATACAAAAACCAAGCAAAGATACTAAAAAAAAGAAAATTATAGGCCAATATCACTGAAGAATATAGATGCAAAAATCCCCAACCAAATCCTAGCAAACTGAACTCAACAATACTTTAAAAGGGTCAAACACCACAATCAAGTGGGATTTACCCCAGGGATGCAAGGATTTTTCAGTATGGCACATCGTCAATCAGTGTGATATACCACATTAAGAAATTGAAGAATAAAAACCATATGATCATCTCAATAGATGCAGAAAAAGCTTTCGATAAAATTCAACATCCATTTATGATAAAACCTCTTCCAGAATGTGAGCATAGAGGGAATCTACCTCAACATAATAAAGGCCATATATGACAAATCTACAGCTAACAACATACTCAATGGTGAAAAGCTGTAAGCATTTTCTCTAGGACCAGGAACAAGACAAGGATGTCCAATCTTGCCACTTTTATTCAACATAGTTCTGGAATTCCTAGCCACCGCAATCAGAGAAGAAAAAGAAATAAAAGGAATCCAAACTGGAAAGGAAGTAGTAAAACTGTCACTTCTTGCAGATGACATGATACTATGCATAGAAAATCCTAAAGATGCTACCAGAAAAGTACTAGAGCTTATCAATGAATTTGATAAAATTGTAGGATACAAAATCCGTACAAAATTAAATGAAATCTGTTGCATTTCTATACACTAACAATGAAAGATCAGAAAGAGAAATTAAGGAAACAGTCTCACTTACCATTGCATCAAAAAGAATAAAATATCTAGGAATAAACTGACCTAAGGAGACAAAACACCTGTACTCCAAAAATTATAAGCCACTGATAAAAGAAATTGAAAATGACACAAAAAGATGGAAAGATATACTGTCTTCTTGGATTGGAAGAACGAATATTGCTAAAGTGACTATAATACCCAAGACAACCTACAGATTCAATGCAATCCCTATCAAATCACCAATGGCATTTTTCACAGTACTAGAACAAAAATATTTTTAATTCTATGGCAACACAAAAGACCCCAAATAACAAAAGCAATCTTGAGAAAGAAAAGCAAAGCTGGTGGAATCAGGTTCCCTAACTTCAGACCATATTACAAAGCTGCAGTCATCAGAACAGTATGGTACTGGCACAAATACAGACATATAGATCAATGGACAGGATAGAAAGCCCAGAATTGTACCCACACATGTATAGCCAATTAATCTATGACAAAGGAGGCATGAATATACAATGGAGAAAAGACAGTCTCTTCAATAAGTGGTGCTGGAAAAACTGGACACCTACATGTAAAAGAATGAACTTAGAGCATTCTCTAACACCATACACAGAAATAAACTCAAAATGGATTAAAGACCTAAATGTAAGACTGGATACTATAAAATTCTTAGAGGAAAACATAGGCAGAACATCCTTTGACATAAATCGCAGCAATATTGTTTTGGATCCGTCTCCCAGAGTAATGGAAATAAAAACAAAAATAAACAAATGGGACCTAATTAAACTCTAAAGCTTTTTGCACAGCAAAGGAAACCATAAACAAATGAAAAAACAACCTACAGAATGGGAGGAAATATTTGCAAACTATGTGACTGACAAGGGATTAATTTCCAAAATATACAAACAGCTCATGCAGCTCAATGTCAATAAAAGCAAACAACCCAATCAAAATTGGGCAGAAGATCTAAGTAGACATTTCTCCAAAGAAGACACACAGATGGCCAAGAAACTAAAAATAAAGCTACAGGGCTTCCCTGGTGGCACAGTGGTTGAGAGTCCGCCTGCCGATGCAGGGGACGCAGGTTCATGCCCCGGTCTGGGAAGATCCCACATGCCGCGGAGCGGCTGGGCCCGTGAGCCATGGCCGCTGAGCCTGCGCGTCCAGAGCCTGTGCTCCGCAACGGGAGAGGCCACAACAGTGAGAGGCCCGCATACCACAAAAAAAAATAAATAAAGCTACAGTATGATCCTGCAATCTCACTCCTGGGCATATATCTGTAGAAAAACATGGTTCAAAAAGATACATGCACCACAATGTTCATTGCAGTGCTATTTACAATAGCCAAGACATGGAAGCAACCTAAGGGTCCATTGACAGATGAATAGATAAAGAAAATGTGGTATATATACACAACTGAATATTACTCAGCCATAAAAAATAATGAAAGAATGCCATTTCAGCAACATGGATGGACCTAGAGATCATACTAAGTGAAGCAAGCCAGATGGAGAAAGATAAATATCATATGGTATCACTTATATGTGGATCTAAAGAAAAAAATTCAAATGAACTTATAATATTTACAAAACAGAAATAAACCTATAGACATAGAAAACAAATTTATGGTTACCAAAGGGGAAAGAAGGGGAGGGATAAATTAGGAGTTTGGGATTAACATATACACACTACTATATATAAAATAAATAACCAACAAGGACCTATTGTATGGCACAGGAAACTATACTCAATATTTTGTAATAATCAATAAGGGAAAAGAATCTGAAAAAGAATATATATATGTGTGTATATATATATACACACACACACATACATATATATATATATGAATCAGTTTCCTATATACCTGAAACTAACACATTATAACTCAACTATACTCCAATAAAAACAAAAGTTTTATATATATATATATATATATATTTACACGTATATAAACAGCTCATACAACTCAACAGCAGAAAAACAACCCAATTTAAAAATGCACAGAAGACCTAAGTAGACATTTCTCCAAAGAAAACCTACAGATGGCCAACAGGCCATGTTAAAAGATGCTCAACATTGTTAATCATCAGAGGAATGCAAGTTAACACCTCAATGAGATTTCGCCTCACACCTGTCATAATGGCTATCATCTTAAAGTCTACAAAGTCTACAAATAACAAATGTTGGCGAGCATGTGGAGAAAAGGAAACTCTGGTACAGTGTTGGTAGAAATGTAAATTGGTTCTGCCACTGTGGAAAACAGTATGGAGGTTTCTCAAAAGCTAAAATAGAACTACCTTATGACCCATCAATTCTACTCCTGAGTTTATAACAAAAAAACAAAAACAAAAAGCCCACCAATTCAATGAAATAATGCCATTTGCAGCAACACTGATGGACCTGGAGATTATTACACTAAGTGAAGTAAGTCAGACAGAGAAAGACAAATACATATCTGATATCTGATCTGATATCTCTTATATGCAGACTCAAAAAAATGATGCAAATGAACTTATTTACAAGAACAGAAACAGACTCACACACTTAAGAGAATGAACTTATGGTTATCAGGAGGAAAGTGTGGGGGTGAGGGATAGACTGGGAGCTTCTGATTGACATGTACACACTGCTATATTTAAAAGAGATAACCAACAAGGACCTACTGTAAAATAAATAAATAAATTAAATTAAATTAAAATCCCCACTAATTTGAAAAGATACATGCATTCCAATGTTCACAGCAGCATTATTTACAATTGACAACATATGGAAGCTACCTAAGTGTCCATCAGCAGATGAATGGATAAAGATGTGGTATAAATATACAATAGAATACTACTCAGCCATGAAAAAAAATGAAATTTTGGCATTTGCAACAACATGGATGGACCTGGACGGTATTATGTTAAGTGAAATAAGTCAGAGAGAGAAACACAAATGCTATATGATATCACTTACACGAGGAATCTAAAAACTAAAACTAACAGATATAGAGAACAAACCAGTGGCTACCAGTGGGAAGAGGGAAAGGGGGAGGGGCAAGATAGGGGTAGGGGATTTAGAGGTACACACTACTATGTATAAAATAAGCTACAAGGATATATTGTACAACACAGGGAATATAGCCAATATTTTATAATAACTATAAATGGAGTATAACCTTTAAAATTGTGACTCACTATTACATACACCTTAGCCTTGTATAATACTGTAATTCAACCATACCTCGATAAAAGAAAAAAATCTCAGTTGAAAATTTGGGTATTTCATTGGCCTTTTCTACTGGAAGCGTTCTGAAATCCAGCTTTTATATCCTCAGCACCAAAAACTACTAAAATCTGTTTAGCATTTTAGCCTCTTGGTAACAGATTTCTGCTTTGAAGTTTTGGTCTCTTAACTTACACACATATAGCTTAGAAGACTTAAAAATGCACCAAAACAAAAACTGCATACAGAAAGTCAGACTCATTTTTCTTCCGTTCCCTTTTCTCCAGAAACTTGCCTCAAGTCCCGGATGTTTTGTAGCTCTGGCTTAGTGAGATTATCACAGCTCTAGGCCACCACTTCCTTATTTCCATGCCCTGTGATTTGAATTGAGAAATGCCCTGGGGGAAAAAGCAGTGTAATATAAAGACTCTCTTAATACATGCACCTATTCTCTGAGATCTTGGCCCCTCAAGTTTTAGCTGTCTTAGTTGCTCTCTTATCTTTACAATCTATTGTCTAATGGTATTCTGTCCAGCTTTTATAATTGTTATCAATTACTCTCATAGTTAGAAATGTAAATGCATATACTCTCTGAAAGTACTGATTTTGAAATTTTGTATTTTGTTTAGAGAGAAAGTCCAATTATTTCTGTAAAAAACGTGGTCCTGATGTCTAGTTTGAGCTCTAACTTAATAGCAACATAAATGATTCCTAGGATTATTCTTTATCTAAACCTTACAAGTAGATCTCTTCTTTTAGTCTTTCATCTTTGAAGCTTGAGAATGGTTTTTGTACTAAATGGATCAGAGAAATATGTACTTAATCCTTTCTACCACAATCCTATTGTTCCTTTAAAGATGCTTATGCCTCTTTCCTTCTACATATAAGGAAGTGTATGACCTTCACCCTTGTCATCCTTACTCTTTTTTTACCTAGCTTTAGATAACTGGAAAACAACTAGCCCACCTGGTACAAAATAAACACAAAATAAATGTTGATGAAGGGAAGAATAAATGAATAAATAAAATTACTTCATTATGTGAAAAATAGTTGAGATAGTTCTTTGATTCTTCATTGTCAACCTCTTGTTTTAATAAAAAGTCATCTAAAGTATTCGATAACTTGAGGCCACTCTCCCAGGCTCTATATTTAGTGAGATCCGAGGGACTGAATTTCACAAATTTTTAGTCCATATAAAGTTATGCCAACAAATTCACTTATTTATTCTGAATCATTTATTTGCTGGTCACTTAGGTGGTCATCCAGAAGTGATTTTTGACAAAAATCTCATTGTATACACTTAGCTAATCTTGACTAGTATAAACAGCTTTTGTCATGTGAATTTCTATTTGGGGATATGAGATAACCGGTGAGACATTGCTAGACTGTTCATTGCCTGGTCTCATTTTGGAAAGTACCTCTCTTACAGTAAATTTAGAAACAGGAACTCACTGTGTTATGCACTGAATGTCTGTCAGGGTCTGCTCTGTCATGTTTCTAGATCTTTGAGCATTTTTTCGTATGCCTTGAATGTCCCTCTCCCTTTTGCCTGTCTGGTGAGCTGCTTCAGTGTCCAAAAATGTTACCTCCTTTGTGAAGCTTTTCCAATATCTCAGCAACATTATATGCTTCCTCTTCTGGTTTCCCAGTTTCCTGGTTTTCATTATAGTAAATTATAGTTGACCCTTGAACAATGAGGGGGTTAGGGGTGCCAACCATCTGCACAGTCAAAAATCCACATGTAACCTATAGTGGGCGCTCTCTACATGTGGTTCCTCATATCCGTGCTTCCTCTGTGTGTGCAGATTCAACCAACCATGGATTGTGTAGTACTGTAGTATTTACTATTGAAAAAACTCCATGTGTAAGTGGACCTTTGCAGTTCAAACCCATGTTGTTTAAGGCTCAACTGTATTTATGTCTTGCTTCTTCACTAGACTCTCACAAGGGCATGGATGCCTTACTCTTCTCACTAACTTCAGTGCCCAAAATAGCAACTGATACTTGCTAGATCCTCAGTAAAATTTTTTTTCTTAAAGATAAATCCACCCAATGTCAAATTCATCCTTTTAAAAAGTACACAATTCAGTGTTTTTTAGATTATTCAAAGTTGTATAACCATTACCACTATATAATCTCGTAAGATTTCATCACTGCCAAAAGAGATCTCAACCCAATAGCAGTCACTCCCAATTTTACCCTCCTTCCAGTCCCTGGCAACCACTAATCTGTTTTCTATCTCTATGGGTTTACCTATTCCAGACATTTCAAATAAATGAATTCATACAACGTGTGGCTTTTGTGTCTGACTTCTTTCACTTATAAAACTTTCACGGTTCTTCCATATGGTAGCATGAATCAGTACTTCATTGCTTTCATGTGTGAATAATATTCCTTTGTACGGATATAGCATATTGTGTTTATCCAGGCATCAATTGATAGCCATTAGGATTGTTTCCACTTTTTGGCTATTATGAATAATGTCACTATGAATACTCATGTAAAAGTTTTTGTATGCATATATGTTTTCAATTCCCTTGGATGTATAGGAGTAAAATTTCTGGTAACTCTATGTTTAACTTTGAGAAACTGCTGAACTGTTTTCCAAAGTTGCCATACCATTCTACATTCCTACCTATAGTGTATGTGGATTCCAATTTCTTAAGATCTTCTCCAGCACTTGTTACTGTCTGTCTTATTGATTATAGCTATCCTAGTGGATATGAAGGGGATCTCATTGTGGTTTTGATTTGCATTTACATAATGAATAATAATGTTGAGCATCCTTTCATGTGCTTATTGGCCATTCATGTTTTCTTTGGATAAATTATTATTCAAATCATTTGCCCATTTTAAAATTTGGTTGTCTTTTTATCGTTGAGTATTATGAGAGTTCTTTATGTATTGTGGATACTAGACCCTTATCAGATGTGTAATTTGTAAATAGTCTATTGTTTGCTCCAAATGTTACCCACTGCTTCAGGCAGCCATAGCTACCTGTAATTGTTTTTGGCAAATACCCTTGGAAAAAGCTGTTTTCACTGGGCAAGCTCTGTGTCAGGTTAAATAAAGACAGCCTTGAAGTGGTATCTTCCATGGAACCATTGAACAGGTCAAAACTTCTCTGGGAAGATAACTCTGGAGGAGTTCCAATCCCATTCTGTCTCCTCCAGTTACTGCCAAAGTGCTGGTTTTTACCATGATTGTCAGCTGTAGGGCTTTAATGCTACCACAGAGCTGGAGCTGTGAGGGGTGGGGGTAGACAAGGGCACATTAAATCACGGTAAAGTTTGCTTTTCTTATCAGGATTTGGCCATTTTTCTTGAATAAATACTCCCCAGGTTGCTGTAAGCCTTTGATTAATTTCCAGAGTTCTAAAAAAACTGATTCTGATTGTTTTTTGGGAGGCGGGGCAATGTTTATGTCACTTTCAAGGAAGAAAGGTTTTTTGGAGGCCCTTCCTCCATTTTTACTGACATCCTCAGGACATGTTTGTGAATAAGTGAATGAATAAATGAATTAATTACATGCATGCCCACTGAAGTGCCCTTATACTTACCAATTCAGCCAAGATATTCATTTTTTGAACTGATTAATCTCCTACAACCTGCAGACTCTGGGTTAATTGAGCCCTGGAGCTGATTGCTATACCAGGAAGTGAGAGGGGATAGAAGTTGTTCTGTGTTGAGGCGATTCATATTGGTTATCCAGATTTTTTGCTCTGGTATAGAGGGTACCACTTGCTGCATTTCCTGCAGGAAGTGTAATTACTTCCTGTTTCTTTTCTAAGGCTTTCAACCATGGTTTTTGATATTGTTTTGGTATTACATAGTTTTGGTTCTTTTGTTTTTGCCTTATTTGAGCAGCTATCTTGTCTTGAATTCAGATTCTGTGAAACCATTGCCTTATTAATCAACTTTTGTATTCATTATGTTTTTCCAGTGCAAATATCTTAATGAATTTTGAGGTTGAATCATCATCTTGTTTTACTCTTTCTGATCCTTCTTGGCCATCAGCCTTTACATTTATCTGGTCTCTTGCCTGACTACTAACCTTGTATTTTTGCCTTGGAGATGATGCTAAACCTTGTACCCACTTCTTAGTGATCCTTTGCCACCGATGCACCCTGCAATGACATCCCTTTAGCAAAATGTAAAATCTCTTAAGTACTTAAGTCCTTTGGCCTAACACATGAAAAATTATGTGACTAGCCATTTGGAGATATACTAAGTCCTTCTGGCCACTAGGATCCAACACACTGAATGAGTACATTTTAAATATATTGTTTTTAAAGCAAATATTTGTATATCAGATTGTAATATTCCCTCATTGAAATATATTCTAATTCTGAAGATCAGTTCCCATAGATGGAAAAATAATTCTTGTGTTAAAAGATAAACTAAAGTACATTAAAATTTTGAAGAGTTTATTTGAGCAAACATTGATCTGAATTGACCAATGCCAAACCGAAAATGATTAGGAATTCTCTAGCGGCAGGAGGTAAGATAAAGGCTTTTATAGAGCAGACACAGAAGCAAAGCAAGGAAGTTATCTGATTGGCTATTGCTTAATCTATTGCCTTATTTGGCAAAGTCTAGTCAGGTGTGATTGGTTGTCCTTAAGTTTCAATTTCTTAGTCTTGAGGCATTTACAGTAATTGATTCTTGCTTAGGTTTCAGTTTGCTTACTTAGGCTGCCAAGGAATTAAAACCACCTTGGTCTAATAAGCTCTTTGCTTAATTACTTTAACACTTGCGTACATTTAAAATCATTAAAATTCCCTACTTTGGGGTCCTTGAAAATGCTTTTTGTTCTGTTATTTTATTGTGTTAACTAAGATTATATATTTTTTCTTCTCTTTCTCCTCTCTAAGCTTCTCTTAGCTTCTGTGTCCAAACAAAAAATGTATTCAATCTAATTAAATTATTGCTTTGGAGTTTTTCTTTTAATTGACTAATTACTTTGCTTTTCAGTAGCTATGAAAGCATCAACTAAACATAGCCTGTTGCCTTTAATTCACCTATGCAATAGAGTCTAATGGACTATTACTTATCTAATCTTCATAGTTACGTTAAGAGTTCACATAGATTATCTACTAATTTCTTTATTAGGTACTTAATTAGATCTCTTCATTCATTCTTTATGGGATTTAATATTGAAATAGTTAGATAGCAATATTGTTTTAAGTTCTGAACTCCACTCCAAATCTGGGGAGAAAGGATGAATATCTCCATGGAGATGCATTTATTAGACTTGACTCAAACATTTGTTACTGAATGTCTAGTATTTAAAAACACAGTTACCTCCTTGCTGAGGAAACTATTCTTGCTTTCATTCTAAAAGTCATCACCACAGTCACTTCAATTAAGTGTTTATTCTTGATAATTTTGGAAATTACTTGTAGATACTAACTCATTGCAAGTACTTTAAGAGAATAAAATGAGACCCTAGCTTGGTTCCCTTAAGGATTTATTTTTATTCCAGGAAAAGAGATTAGACCAGGAGACATGGACAAAAAAAATCTATGGAACAAATTACTATCTTCAAATCTTAAATTTGTATATAGTCCAAACTATGCTAAATAAATGAAGTATAAAGCAAGATTGGTTTTTAGTGAAGATTCCCCATGCTACTCATAAATGAACAATTCCCTTCTCTTTTTCTTCTTCTTTTTTCTTTTTTCCTTTAAACAGTATATAAATCAGATCCAGTTACTTACTTTAGGGGATAAGGATAAGCCATATTTTCCAGACGTTGATACAGGGGAGGCATGGAGAATTTGGACCAATCTCATTCTTTACAAGATAAAAGCAGGATAGAAAGGAACAGATGAGACAAGCATCCTCTCTGTGTTCTCCAGAGTTATCACACAAGTACAACTTAAGATTTGTTACAGTTCATACTATTGTAGGAATTCAAATTCTAGTCTTCTTCCAAATAAACAAACTTGTTGCCATGGGTAGTGGGCAGAAAAGTGACTTAAAAATCAATGCATTTTATCCACTGTACTTATTTGAAAGTATTGCCAGACAAATTAAGTAAATGTCAAGTCTCTCTCAGGACCCCAGTGATAAAGAGGAATTTAAAGCCCCAGGTGCTACCACAAGTATTGAAACCTGTTTAGTTTGGATGCTACCAATTGCAACATGGAACGTAGAAACTCTCCCAGCAAAGTCCTTCTTTAAGATCCTCAGAATGAATTAGAACATGATGAAGAGATTTCAGAATTAGTGTCTCTTGTCTTTCGACTTTATGCCTTACAAAGTCAGACATAAATTTTGGAAAGGACCTCCCTGAGATCTGAGATTTGAACTAGTATTTTTCAAGGGAATGAAGAATAGATGCCAGTAATTGGCCTTCAATATTTGTGCAGATGTCTACAACATATTTAGAGACCAGCAATAAAATCTACCAGATTTGAGGCCTATCATCTAAAGAACATAAACAAATCATGATAGCTTCTTCCTTAGCTCAGATAGTTTATTAACTAAAAGAAAATATTATGAGTTTGTAATTTAATTTGATGAGTACTCCAAGAATTTTCAAATAGTACCAACTGCCAAGAAGAGTCTATAGAAGTTTAAACAAAATATGAGACTCACCAGGGGAAGCTTTTGCTACACAGATCATTAAATCTGTACACTTCTTTTTAAGTTGGAAATGAGTTGAACAAGGAGAGTTAAATGTGTTAGCTAAGTACTTTGAGACAGCATTTTTGGTTCACTTTTGACCTTCCCCTAGGGCCACGGTTTTGATGAGAAACAAGATTATTTGATCATGATCCTACAGTTTTATGTAGAATCCTACCAAATATGCACCATAACCATTTTGTCAGCTATCCTGGCAAGGGCATAGAAGTATGAAGCAATAAATGATATCCATTTGGTTCTTTTGGCTTAAGGAATTCACACAACTCACTTTGATATTGCCTATAGAAACTAAAGATGGCAACTAATCTTCCTACATTTTTAATGTTCTATTGAGCCATTAAATCTCTCACATTCTAGTCATGAGAATGTGGGCTTCATCTTCTGATATGGAAATAATCTTTAGACAAAAGTTATATCTAAATATCTGGTGTACATCCAAGTTTCCCATAGTCTCAGGATTCCAAATAATCCCATATCTCTCTTAAAGTTTTTCCTAATGTCACTGAGAATTGATTACTTCTACAGAAAACAGCCTATTTTACATACAGTCAAAGTCATTGGTTGAGTTCTTTGAGTAGCACTCACTATCACCAGCCTGTACTCCCCTATTTGTACTGAGTCCTTCTGAATATAGATTCCAGCTTTTTCATGATTCTCTTTCATACAGACACAACCCCAGACCTGGACTTGCTTTCCCCCTACATATGAAAAAAGTAAGGGAAACTTTGGAAACAAACCAGCCTAAGTTAGAATATTTTACTGTGAGTCACAAGCAGGGGCAGGCTGCACTCAGTGGACCAGTGATAGCTGTGTTCTCTGGCTTGGAAACACTGGATTGTCTGGCTACAGAACCCATCAGCCACCAAGTAATGGATATATAAAGTTCCCACTGCTGCTCCTGTCCCAGCCCTCCCACATAGCTTCACAGGTCTCCGTGAAACAACCACCCAACCTGTCATCATTCAGAAGTAGTCACAGTTTGAATCAATTCAAGCTTGGAAATGATTCCAGAGAAATTTGGATCTGGAATAAGGATCTCATTAAATGAAAATCCAAACTGGTTCAAATATTGGACCAATTATAGTCTGATACAAACTACATGCGGAAATGGTTTCAGATTTGAATCCCTTCAGACACTGAGCAGATTCAACCCAGTAAGAATATTAAGTATTATCAAAGTATCTGGGGAAAAACAAGAGCCACCTCTTACCGATCTTCCCCATTGCTCTATCTCACATTCCTATCTCTTATAAGCATTCAACATGATTGAGGATCAAGGATCATACTCAAGCTGGGTTTCTTGGCTGATCTGACCCACTCTCCAGGATATCAGCCACACCCTGCAACTAACAAGGCACAAGGAACCCCCATCATTCATTGGCTTTCACAAGCATCTCTTACTGGAAGGCATCAAATTAAAATTTGTCTTTCCTTGGGTACTTGTTTGTGTATTTTCAGAGGTTGACAGAATTGCAAGGCTTAAAGGACTACAGGGGTCAAGAAAAGACAGGGTGTTAGCCACTGGAAACTGAGCCAGTTCAAGAAACCCTGTTCTCCTTTGAGGTTCAGGCCTGCGAGAGGGCTTGTCTCATTTACCTCACATTTGGAAGGTCTTTCTCATTTGAATCTACTCTTCTTGCTCTATTCTGTTCTCAACTTAGGAGACTAATGAGGCAGACCAGGCTATCCTTCCAAGTGAAAAGTGTCTGTAAAGAAAAGCCAGTCAGATGGCTGATCTTGTGAAAAATCATGAGGTAGATAAAGGGTGCATAAGGGTGGTGGTTCTTAAACTTGGTTGGCTCCATCTCAGGCTCACTAAGCCACAGTACCTTTGGATGGAGTCCTAGCATTTGTATTTTTTTTTAAAGGTTCCCCTAAGTGATTCTAAGGTAGTTGTATGAACATTTGGGAAATGCTGATATAAGGCACACACTCTCTCCTTTCCTTAGCTTTCTCTCCTAATACCTTCTCACCACACAATACCAGGTCTTTAATGCTGTCTCTGGTTTTCCAGACTACCCAGACTGTCATCATAACCATGAAAGACCTCCTTATTGCCTTCCCCAGCACCCCATACACATATACTCACCCAATATTCTCAGCCCTAATAGGGTGAGTATAAACCAATGAAATTATACTAAATTGCAACTGAATCCCAAACAAGCTTAATGGGCTAAATCTTCCAGGGGTAGTTGTATTTTGAAAGAGGATAGAAAGTTTAGGGAGAAGAATTGGGGGATTGCGGATACTATCAGCAAGGACAGCCTTCTTTAAGACCTATTCAGAATTCCAGTGCAAAAATGACAGCAAAGGAAGACCCTGAACTCATCTCCTTCTATGGACACATGGAATCTACCTCTACATACAGAGCAATTCCCCCTGAAGAAGAACTGAGGGCTGACTGAAAATCATTTGCACAACAAATCAAAGAGGGACCACACAGAGATAGGTAGGAAAGATGGAGACACAGTACTGAAGGGACCCCCACCCCTGATGCAACAACATGCAGTAGGGCAGGACCTCACTGAGGGGGCCCATGCCATACTCACCTGCTCTGAGGCACAGAGGGAAAACAGCAGTTAAAGGACACCTAGATTATACATGAAGGAAATCCACTTACTAACCCTAAAGCATTTGACAAATGGGTGGGGAAGGGTTGGAACTCTCTTCAAGGGTCAGAGGAACTAGAGAGCACCATATTTTGCATTCCCTCTCCATCTTGAAAGCACAAGCGAAACACATTCCAGGCACTGTAGCCCTGCCAAAGCCACCCCAATGTGCTTCAGGCCTCTGGGCCACAAAACGTCCAGCTTTCTGCCCAAGGTAGCCCCAGTGCAGGGTACCCCACGGCCCCCTGGCCTGTGCCCATTGCAGCTCTACCCAGTCTTCCAAAGCTGCTCAACACACAGTCTACACAGAGGATGCTTCCACACAAGGCCACACCTTCAAGAATGGGAGAGGTAGCTGTTTTACCTAATTCATAGAAACAAAGTCAAACAAACTGAGGAGACAGAGGAGACAAATGAAAGAAAAAGATAAAATCCCAGGAAAAGAAAACCCCTAATGAAACAGAGATAAATACTTTAACTGACGAAAAGTTTGAAGTAATAGTCATAAAAATGCTCACTGAACTCAGGAGAAGAATGGAGGAACACAGTGAGAATGTCAATAAAGAATTAGAAAATATAAGAAAGAACAAATCACAGCTGAAGAATACAGTAACCGAAATGAAAAATACTCTAGAGGGAATCAACAGCAGATTAGATGACACAGAAAAATGAGTCAGGAATCTGGAAGACAGAATAGTGGAAATGACCCAACCAGAACAGCAAAAACAAAAAAGAATTAAAAAAAAAAGAGGATCATTCAAACAACCTCTGGGACACCACCAAGCATACTAACATGCACATTAAAGGGGTCCCAGAGGAGAAGAGAGACATAAAGGGGCAGAAAACTTATGTGAAGAACTGTGACTGAAAACTTCTTTAACCCGAGGAAGGAAACAGATATCCAGGTCCAAGAAGCACAAAAAGTCCAAAACAAGATGAACCCAAAGAGATCCACACCAAGACATATCATAATTAAAATGGAAAAAGTTAAAGACAGAGAATTTTAAAGACGTGAGGAGAAAAGCAGCTAGTTGCATAAAAGAAAATCTCCATTAGACTATCAGCTGATTTTTTCACCAGAAACTTTGCAGACCAGAAGGGAGTGGCAGGATATATTTAAAGTGATGAAAGGAAAAAACCTACAACCTAGGATATTCTACCCAGCCAGGTTATCATTCAAAATTGAAGGAGAGAGAGTATCCCAGACAATGAAAAACAAAGAGTTCATCACCACTAAACTAGCCTTACAAGAAGTGTTAAAGGGTCTTCTTTAAGTGGAAAGGAAAAGGTCATAATTAAAAATAGGGAAATATATGAAAGAAAAAAATCTCACTGATAAAACCAAATATTAAGTAAAGGCAGTGAATCAGTCACTTAAAAAGTCAGTATGAGGATTAGAAGACAAAAGTAGTAAAATCAACCATAACTACCATAAGTAGTTAAGGGATACACAAAATAGAAACACATCAAATTGAACATCAAAAACAAATGTGGCAGAGAGTAAAATGTAGAGCTTTCAGAATGCAATCAAACTTAAGTGACTGTCAGCTTAAAATACACTGATACATATGAAATTCATGGTAACCACAACCCAAAACCCTACAACAGATACGGGAAAAAATTTTAAAAAAGGAACCCAAACATAACACTAAAGAAAATCCTCATACCATAGGGAAGAGATCAAGAGAAAAGAATGGAACAGAGAAGAACTACAAAAATAATGAGAAAATAGTTAACAAAATGGTAATAAGTACATACCTATTAATAGTCACTCTAAATGTAAATGGACTACATGCTCCAATCAAAAGACATGGGGTACCTGAATAGATCAAAAACAATACCCATTTATATGCTGCCTACCAGAGACTCACTTCAGATCTAAATACACACACAGACTGAAAGTGAAAGGATGGAAAAAGGTATTCCAAGCAAATGGAAACAAAAAGAAAGCTGTGATAGCAATACTCATATTACACACAAAATAGACTTTAAATGAAAACTAAAAAAAAAAGGCAAAGAATGACATTACATAATGATTAATGGGTCAATCCAAGAGGAGGATATATTTATGCACCCAACACAGACGCACCTAAACATATAAAGCAAATATTAACAGAGAGAGAAATGAACAGTAATACAATATTAGAGGACTTTAATAACCCACTTACATCAGTGAATAGATCATCGAGACAGAAAAGTAATAAGAAAACACTGGCCTTAAATGACACATTAAGTCAAATTGACTTAATTGATATATATAAAATATTTCATTCAAAAGCTGCAGAATACACATTCTTTTCAGTGCACGTGAAATATTCTCCTTTCTGCAGGAATGACTCTCACCTTCCAAATGGACAAGGTGGGCCCCAATCAATCATATTCGGGAAAGTCAAAACCGGCTCACTATAGTAACATGGAAAATAGAGACAGCTGTGCTATTGCTCTTAATTAGCTCCAGACAGCACTGGGAAAGAATGCCACCTGCTAAGGTTGCCTAATGTTGCGTTGGCCAGTGGCTGTGGCATATTCAGCTGGGATGATGCCATTGCAGGGGTGGCATCCTAAAGCACAGGCTTCTCCTTCTTGCTTTGCTTGCTAGCTGCCCCTGACTGCACTCAAAAGCCAAGCTCAGTGCCCCACTGGTTTGTGCATCTCAAGCCTCAGTTACCCCCACAGAAAAGGTTATGCAAATAACCTTTAGTTGGCTACTATGTAAAAAGCTGAGAGACCTAGTAATTTATTTAAATGAAAAGAAAATGGAGTGTTCCTTGGGATCTGGAGAACAAGGGGTATTCATATTACTGGCCATGTTAAATCCCCTCTTGCCTTCTGGAACATAACTGAAAAAGCAGCTGCATAATCTATAGAAAGTGATAGGCAAAGCAGAGACCCTTGTTGAGGGGTTTTCAGTCTCCATTGCTTCCATATCAGGAGCAGGGAGTCCAGTACCGTTGCCTTTTGATTTGCCCTTCTCACGTAAGGCTTCCAAGGCCCTTACTGTTCGTTGAGATGCTGGTCTCCCAAGAACTAGAGAGAGTCCAGGGCTCAGCTCACCATAAACACAGGAAATTTAACTCATGCTAATGACCTGAACTAGACAGACTCAAGAAGCCAAAGGTTCCATGTCCTTCCACTATCCTCTGCCTTGCAGTTTCACTTGATGTTTCCCAAATAGTGATATACAATAGACTCCAAAAAGTCTTCAGCCAAATTTCAAGATAAGACTGAGCTGGAAAAGGCTAGGTCAAATCTGATATTCTCTTCCCTCACCTATACTCTGCTCATACCTATCAATCTGTCTTTGCATTTATTTTACTTTCAGCTTACGGTGAGTTTTTTCTAGAAAGAGCCAACTGGAGGCTTCTAAGCTCCTGAGATTGACTACAGCTGATGTCTTTATGTCTTAGTTCCCCGAACCTTGCTGAGCGTCAGAAATGTTTTGTGCTTCTTAGGCCCAATCCCAATGCTACTATATCAAAATCTCTGTGGTGGGGTCAGGTATCAGGGTCATTTTCAGTGTCCTAGGTAATTACATGGTAACGTGGTACTACATTCCCACTAGACTATTCACCTCTCTCCTGTTTCAGACTGAGATTGGGTCTCCTAACTTCTAACCCTTGATTTGCCACTATACTTGCTACATAACCTTGCCTAAGTCATTTAATCCTCATGGGCTTCAAGTTCCTTATCTAAGAGAGGCGAGGGTGGCTTGGGGAGCTAGGTCTTAGCAGAGATTATCAACATGTTCACTTCTGGAGCTTTTGAAAATTTTGGATATGATGGTTCAGGTTTGTTTCTCTTTGTATCCTCCTCCAGCCCCCACCATCACACAACCATTCTGAGGCTTGGCACATTCTGAAACTAGGATGCACTCTTTTAGCATAATACATGGGAGCCACTCTTGTAGGACATTAATCTTGTCAAGGGAGGGTTAGCAAAATACATAACCTGAAGGGTCTTGGGAGAGAGGAAAAAGGAAAAAGGCGGCCCAAAGGAAAGGGGCTTCTTTGCTGATCACAGAATGGGTGACATATGGGGGCCACCAGTGTTAAGACCTCAAATATGTTGGAGGGGACAGGAATAGGGATATTCAGAATAGGGTGAGAAAATCCATTTGAGACTCTTCGCTGCTCTGTGCTATTGCATGTGTATACCGCTCATATACCGCTTGTATATACCGCATGTGTATACCGCTCATATATCGCTCAAATTCAAAGAGCCACAGTCTTCTGGATACTATGTAGGTGTGGTAAGATCTGAGATCTTAAGGTCTTGCGATGTTGGAATGTACAATCTACCCATAAGTGCTAGAGTACATAGGTGATCATTCTTGGAGATTCCGATATAATAGGTCTGGAGTGGCGCATAGCCATCCAGTGCATTTTTAAATAATGTACTTAAATGCTGAGATTTACTTTAAAATTTTTATCTTTTGATTTGTCCAATTTCTTATCACTCTCCCTCCTACTGCCCCAAGTCTGTCCTGTCTTTGTGAGAAGAGATACCCCCTCCCCAAGTCAGACCCCTCCATGCTCCAGATCAGGTTTGGCAGGCAGAGCACAAGCTAACTTCCCCTTTGACTAGGTGCCTGTGTAGAGCACAACTTGCATAACTGTGACCAAAGGAGGTAAAAGAGTGTGGGCTTTAGAGGTGGCAGATTTGTGTTTCAGTCACAGCTCCCACTTTCTAGCTGTCTGAACCTGGGCAAGTTGCTTAATCTCTTTGAACTTCAGTTTGATTATATGTCAAAGAGGGATAAAGACACCTACTAAAATGACCGGAACCAATGGCAATAATAAATCTACCAAATCAATTCTGAGGCCTCAGAATTGAACCTATTAGCAGCATTTGACCCTTTTGATCATTTCTGTCTTCTTGAATCACTTCCTCTGCTTAGCTTCTGGGCTACCACTCCCTCTTCGTTCCTTTCTTGCCCCCGTGACCATTCTTTCCCAGCCTCTTTTGCTGAATTCTTTTTACCTTCCCAGCTTATAATCATTGGAGTACGTAGGACTTGGTCCTCAGACCTCTTTCCTCAACTGTTTACACTGATTTCCTAGGTAATCTCATCCACTCCTTTGACTTTAAACATCATGTTTATGCTGATGACCTTCAAAAGGCTGTATCTCCAGACACAACTTGTCCCATTAATTCTAAACTCTTAAATCAAATTGCCTACTCAACAAGTCCATTTGAATATATAATAGGTATCCCAAATTTAATATGTACAAACAAATTCATTTTCAACCCCAAACTTATTCTTCCTACAACCTTCCCAACCTCAGTATGTAGCCTTTTCATTTGTCCAATTTCTCAGGCCTAAGGCCTCTTTATGTCATGCCACACTTCCAATCCATCAGCAAATCTATTGGCTCTACCTTAAACTACATTCAGTACCTGGTCCCCACTGCTGTCATTCTAGTCTCATCTTCCATCATCTCTCTCCTCTATCCTCGGCTATTACAATAAAGAAGTGGTTCATCCATCCACGTTACTTCATCAAAGTCTATATTCCCCACAGCATCTAAATAAATCACTTCTCTAGTCAAAATCCTCCCATCCCTTCTCCTCTCACTGAGAATAAAATCACAAAGTTTTCCCATGGCCTTCCCATGAGGGTTTAGATGACATTCTTCTATTATCTTTCTGACCTCTTATATCATTCAGCTTCTTGATCACTCCTCTTGACATACTGGCCTCCATGCTGGCCTTCAAACACGTGACATGTGTTCCCGCCCAGAGTCTTTGCACTCCTAGCCCTCTTTGTGGAACATTCTCTTTTGAGATATCTATAGCCTATCAGCTTATTTCATTCAGGTCTTTGCTCAAAAGTCATCTTATCACAAAGTGCTTCCTTGGTCCTTAATCTAAAACTCCCATATCCCAACTCCCATATCCTTTATTTTCTTATCCAGTTTTATTTTTCCTCATAGAATATATCACTACTTGACATATTTATATATATTTTTTGCTAATTTGTTTGGTGTCTGTCTCTCCTCCCTTGGAATTAAGCATGTAAGTGTAGCTGTATTCCCAGCATCTAGAACAGTGCCTGGCACATAGTATAGAGCTCAATAAATATTTGTAAAATGAATAAATACATGAAAAGATGTTAGTGATATAATAATTAAATGAGATAATGTATATGAAGGGTTTGGTACATGCCTGATACTTATTAGATACCCAGTAACTAGTCATTTCCTCTCCACTTCCAGCTTTTGTCTCTCCCCTTGAAATATTTATTGAGCTCCTCCTCTAACCCACTCACCCTATTAGGTGATGGTGATAGAAAATGTCTCCACTATAAGAGACTCATGTCCTAGTTGCTACATATTGGTGGGAGAGACAGAGCTATAAAGAAATAACCACAAGACAACATAATAAGCACAGCAAAAGAGACAGTATACTGTGAGAACACAGATAAGGGGTACAGTTAGGGAAGGCTCCAAAGAGCAGCGACATTTAAGCTGAGCCTTCAAGGATAAACAGGGATTTTGTGCAATAAGGGGGAAGGATATTCCATTCAGAGGAATCCCTGGGGGGGGCGCATAGAGACACAAAAATAACCCCCTCAAAGAGAACACAGTTTCTTAGCTCCTTAGTTTAAGAGAAAGAATAGCAAAGTGAAATGAAGCGAAAGTGTACCTATTAAAGCCTAATTGTTGCCATCACCAGCTGTCTCCTCACCTTGGTATAGAACATCCTATTTTTCAGCGTTCTTACACTTTCTCTATTTCTTTTGGCTTAACAATATATCGGCAGGTAGTGATCTACTTATTACACAGCCAGAGAAAATAAGGCTCCAGGGCCACACAGAACACTAATGGAGGATCTAGGGCTAGAATTCAAGACTCCTGTCTGGCTGACAATTTCTAGCAATATGAAGTGAAAGGCAAAAGATTCTCTTCTCCAACTGGTTGAAAACATTTCTAGAGCAGCTTTCTAGACGTAAGCATTTCATGTTGCTTTTTTAAAAAATTTTTTCAAGTTGGCCACATCCAGCTGCCATTTACTGAGAACCTATCCTACTACACACTGTACTGAATTCACCACATATATCATTTCACTACTTTTCACAATGACCCTGTGGTAGGTGATGTTGTTATAGTTACTTTATAAAATAAGGAAACCATTGCTTTAGTAGATTTAAAGTTCTTAATTTGTCCAAAGATACTCAATAAAAAAGAGGCCGCACCAGGTTTTAGAATCTGGTTTGACACCAGTGCCATGTTCTTCCAGCTCTGTTACGTTTCTGAAATGAAATCTAACCAAATGCACAAGTCCATCTTCTATTTGTGCTTCCTCTCAGTTATCTATATGGCAGGGTATGGCATTCTTGGCCCTGTACCTGTAATGCAGAATTGTTTACTCACGGAAATTTCATCTTCCACTGTAATTTTATATTTATACATTTCTCTAGCTAAGTTATACCACATGTACTCATGAACTATTTTTCAGCTTTTGCTGTCATATAAGTGTGGTCATATGAATCATTCTCATGTATATAATTATAACACTGCTAAATAGGAAAAAATGACCACCAATGGTAAAGCTAGCCTAGTCAATATGGTTAGCTTCTGTAAAACCATAAACAAAATCAGGAAGAAAAATTTTTTGAGCATTTTGCTGACAGCTTTTGCATAAGCCAGTAACCACAAGGAGAATACGGACATTTCCTTAACCTACATCTATCCTTCCTTAGATGGAAAAAAAATTAAAATCCTATTAGCGGGCTTCCCTGGTGGCGCAGCAGTTGAGAATCCGCCTGCTGATGCAGGGGTCACGGGTTCATGCTCCGGTCCGGGAAGATCCCACATGCCGCGGAGCGGCTGGGCCCGTGAGCCATGGCCGCTGAGCCTGCGCGTCTGTAGCCTGTGCTCCGCAAACGGAGAGGCCACAACAGTGAGAGGCCCGCGTACCACAGAAGAAAAAAAAAAAAAAAAATCCTATTACCCATAGACTTGCCTCCAAAAAGGTCCTTCTCCTGTGATGAAGCCCAATTATGTCTCTATTTTTCAAGATTTCTTTTTTGTTCTTAACTTTGGAGATGTGGTGACTGGTTGTTCTACTGCCTCCAAAGACATTACTGAGCAATAAATTTGTTGATGGTGTCCACGGAAAGCAATCAGATGCACTGTCCTTCTGTGAAGGAAGTATACCAAACTTCATCTATTAAGTCCTTGTCCTGAGAGATGAGAAAATAAGCACACTTCAGTTTATCCCAACGTGCCTTTTCTCTAATTTCTGATTTTTGTCAGTTATATTAGTTTTACAATTCAAAGATCTGTAAGTTATATTTTTTCTGTAATAATATTTTCATAATTGTTTAGTCTTAATTCTAAATTTAAATCTATTTACTATGTACCACAGTTGGCTTTTAAACCACAGTTTCTTTATTCCCAAGTTTTAAATTTTAATTCATATCTTATTGGCCTGGTTTCATTTTCATGAAGTTTTTTCTTTTTTTGATGAACAAATTATGGGTGCTGTAGTCTGTAGGTTTTTGCATGCTTGAGAATGCCTCTTCCCTTTATATTTGAAAAGCAACTTATTTGGGCATAAAATTCATACTTCCCTGAGATTTTTTTCGAGACTGTTCCATTATTTTCTGGTATCAACAGTTGCTGTGGACAAGTTTGAGGAAAACTCAATTTCCCACTTTAATGTTAAACTTCTTCTGCTTGGATGCCTATATTATTTCTTTACCCTTAAAGTTCAGTAACTTCATCAGAATGTGTCACAGCAATCTTTTGTATTAATTTTTCTTGGCACTGGGCATGAGTTTTTTCCTACCTACAGATTCACATCTTTATTTCAGGAGGGTTCTTTCTCGTAGCTTTCTGAATCTTTGTTGATTGTGTGTGTGTGTGTTCTTTAGGAATATGGGGTATTTTGTATATTTTACCTGTCTATTGTCTCCTCTGTAAGTTACAGATATCTTTTTTTTTCATTTTCTCTGTATACTCTTCCACAGGCTGTTTTATATTCTATGCGTCATTTAAAATTGTACTCACTCTATTCAATGTTTTTATTATTTCATTATGATTTTCCTCTAATGTCTTATTTTTCTTCGTTCTTCCAACTTGCTCTATTAATTTCCTTATTATCCTTCATTGTTTTACACCTTCTTGTTATCTCTAATTGAGCCTTTTTAAGTTTCAAATTTCTTTGAAATTATAATGATTTGAACTATGTATCTTTTTCTTTAATTAATTCTCTCTTTATCTTCCTTGTATCTGTCTCCCCTACCTTTCCCCACCTCCCCATCCTAATCTGTGTTTTATGTTGATTCCTTTCCAGTGATTACATATCTCTGATTGGGGTCAGGTGTTCTTAAAGAACATAATGGGAAGAGATGGGAAATGAAGTTAGGAAGCCCATAGCTTCAGTTCAGTTTGTCCTACTGGAACTCACCTCCAGAGCTCATCTTCCTTTTGCTCTTAAGGCCTATCTCACCTCAGCCTTAGCCACCTGGCCCATGGGAAAGCTTCCCCTTCTTCCTATGCTCTCCTGTAATTAATCTGTATCACTTAGGAGGAGAGACTACAGGAAAAAACTAGAAGGTCAGCGTGATTTTGCCTTCAGCTATCTTGTTGTACCAAGTAAGGTCTCTCTGGGAAGATCATTCCCTTCTCTTAGAGTTGGCACATGCCTGTGGATTTGATTGCTCTAACTGAAGGAATATTGGACAGATACTTTGAACCTTTAATGCTCACTTGTAGAAAAATCTGTGTCCTACTGGAAGTCCGAGGGCAAAGATATTGGATGTCAATGCCTTCCCTCAGTGAAGTTTCAGTTGTAAGTGGGAATTGCTACTTTTTTTCATGAAACAAAGACTGACAAACTGGGTCAGTTTGGGTTTTCAGACTTGCATATTCGGCAGCAGTTTTTAAAAATGAACGAACTAAGCATGTCACATCAAGGAAAACAACTGACAGTATTTGCTGACAATAAAATTCAAGCTCTCAAAATTAGAAGTTCTAAAATCTTCTATTCACCACTACAAACTTGATAGCTTCTCAATACATAAATACTTTTTGGATGATATTGGTGGTGATTTTAACAAATGTGATTTTTTCATATTGCATAATGAAATTGTTTCAACACTTGTAAGATTTGCCTAACTCCATAAACCAGTATTTTCCAAATGGCCAATCATGTATGCTACAAAAAATTCCATTCAAAGTGCAAGGGAAATCAATGGATTTTAACGTAACAGAGTAGTAAATGACTCATTGATATAGTTTCAGATTCTACATTGCAGTTAACCTTTAAGAAACTACCACTTATCGAGTTTTGGTGTAATATCAAAGAAGAATATCTAGAATTATCTGGAAACGCTTTTAAAATAATTTCCCTTTTACGACTGCAGTCTGTTTGAGGCCAGAATTTGTCTTCAAATACTTTAACCAAAACAATATATAGCAATAGATGGAACACAGACTGAGAATACAGCTGTCTTCTATTAAGCCAGACATCAAAGAGATTTGCAAAACTGGGAGACAGTGCCACACTTATTAAATTTTCTTGTTTTGGAAAATACAGCTATCTTTACTAAAATATGTTATTTATGTTAGCATGAAGTGAGCTTGTTATTGTTATTTAAAAATAAAGTAATAAATAATTGCTTGAGAAATTTCTTTCTTTTAATTCCTAATACAGTAAATATAGGTATAATTCACATAAACAGAAGATTTTTGGAACCCTTAATAATTCTTAAGAATGTAAAGACATCCTTAGACCAGTAAGTTTGAGAATCTCTGTGCTAGGTGTGCAATGTAGTATAGCAGTAAGTGGTGCAGGAGTGCAGAAGTAGAAGAAACACTATGGGTTGGAATTGGCTTTGTTCCAGATTGGGACGCAGACCATAGATTGCGAAGATTCAGATGTGAGAAGCAGAGAAGAAACAGTGTGAGAAAAGGTGTGGTGATAACAGTGAGGGTGGCTTTGCAGGCCGTTGAGAGTCCCTCTCATGCTTCAAATCTCTCCTTCTTCCGCCTCATCTCTCTGACCCTTTTTTTGTCAGCACATTCCCCCTCCTCTTTCATTGGCTTTTGCTCTCGCTCTTGCTCTCTCATCACAGCTGGAAAAGATTCTCTGCTTTTAAGGACTCATGATTATATTGGGTCCACCTGGAAAATTCACATTAATCTCCCCACCTCAAGGTATTTTACTTTTATCACATATACAAAGGCCCTTTTGCCATGTACAGTAACATTTACAGGTTCTGGGGATTAGAACACGGATGTCTTTTAGGGACCATTACTCTGCCCACCAGTCTTACTCAGTTCAAGAGGCTATAACAAAATACCATAGATTGGGTGAATTATAAACAACAGAAATTCATTTCTTACAGTTCTGAAGGCTGGGAAGTCCAAGATGAGGGTCCAGCATGGCTCAGTTTTGGTAAGGGCCCACTTTCTGGTTCAGAGCCAGTACCTTCTCGCTGTGCTCTTACGCGGTGTAAAGGGGGAAGGGAGCGTTCTCAGGCCTCTTTTATAAGGGTACTAACCCCACCCATGAGGGCTCGTCCTTCAAGATCTAATCACCTCTTAAAGGCCCCATCTCCTAATACCATCACCTTGGGGATTAGGAGTCAACATATGAATGGCAGGGTTGTGGGGGGAAGCACAATATTCAGACAATAGCACTACCAAACCATGGGATATTTTTGAGCAAGGAAGTGGCATAATGACAGTAGTATTGAAGGCAAAAAGTTCCCCAATAATTATCCAGTATGGAACTGACCTGGTGCCAAGTTTGGGGCAAAGCTCTGAGCTGTGGAAAACAACTTCCATGTGTTGTTAATGCAATACAGATGACGTATCCAGGAGGACATCTGCTGACATCCTGGAGGGCAGATCACTTTCCCATTGCCTGTGTTACCCACATTTGTCATTCAGGTCACCAAGAGGACAATCCTCCATAGCTTCAAGAAGCAGCTTCTCCTCATTTCTTACCTCTGAAATATTCCATGAAAAGAAAGGATGCAGAATTGCCATATTGGATCTTAGAAACCAACATGTTAGCAGAGCAGGGACTTTTCCCCTCTTAGGACCAGGGGTCTTAGGGGTGACCTTTCACATGAAGCATTTAGTTAAATAGTGTGGTGGGGTTACTGAACCTTAAAGTCAGAGGCAACATCTGAATGGGTATTGGGTTGCCACCAGTACTCTGAAAAAGGAACAATAAGCTTAAATGCTTTTGAGTAAGAATTTATCAGGAAGGCTAAATTATGAAAAAATGCTTGAATTAGACAAAAGAAACCCACAAGATGGATGTAGTTCAAATATTTTCCAACATAAGCTTCCTTTGGAAAGTAATTTAAGTGTTTGTTTGCCTTTCCATCGCATTTATGTGTGATATGTTGAGTAATTAACTAAGGAGGACAGAAAGGGAATCCCTGTGGTATAAATTCCAGGAACAATTGCAGACTCATCCAAAGGTCACTTATAAATCAGAACAAGCCCAAATTCATAAGCTAGCCTCAAACAGAATCAAGTATCCTATAAAAAATAAGACAAAATTACAAGAACCATTATTTCCACCCTCTCAAAATATTTACAAGAAAACAGGACACTGTTTCTTCAGTCAGGCAAATAACTTACCCAGAGCATTCTTAACTATTGATGCTGAATATTACAGCACAAGAAGAACTTTGGCATTTTGCAACTTGCATTGTGCAAAGTATATTATCTGTTCAATTCTCTTGGGTGTGTGCCGTTGACTATTTTTGTCTATGCATATTTTCTTGGGGAAAAGATGCCATAAAATCAGGACTGTTCTTAAGTAGAAAGGGCAATATTTGCTCTAACACTTTCTCAATTCTCTTTTGCAAGGTTTTCTTCTCCTGAGGAAGCTATCGCAGCCTTTCTCCATGGAACCTACCCCAGGCAGCCATGACATTGTTACCTAGATCTCTGCACTCTCCTATCCCTAGTCCTTTGACAAGTCTCTAAATTGTATCTTCTCCTTTTGGACCCAAGGTGTTGTCCAGCTAATTGCAGACAGATGTAATGGATTAGGTTCCCTTCTAGGCAGTGTAACACCTGTAGCCTATGGACACCCCCACTCCCACTATAGTTTTTTTAGCTCATAATTTGGGTAGGTTTTTTAAATATGTGAATAAAAGGTGAGGTGGGTAGTGATACCCAAAAAGGGAGGGCCAGGAAAAAGTGCTACATTTGGGGACCCTGGGCATCTAGTTGGGAGAATGCACATACTGAGGCGCCAGAAAGTAGGTGTGAGGAGGGTGGACAGAGTTTCTAAAAGGTAAGTTTTAATATATTAAAGAAAAATTATGTCTACTTCATAGGTTTGCCCTTGCTTCTGGCCTGCCATTTTTTGTGGGCCTTTTCAGTGTCTATCAGTTGCACTGAGAAGGCAGTTAGGTTCAGCCATATGTCTAAATAGTTTGTGACCTACTGTGGGAATCACTCACACTTGGCAATTTTGTTTGAACTCCCAATTTCATTTGGAAGTTCAACGAGCCCTGGGAGATGTGGGTTTATAGCATGCCACATCCAGATCAGCCAAGGGAAACTGCCTGTTATAACCCTCAGAATACTCTGCCTAACCTTGGAATGCAGAAATGGCATATCAGTGCCTGAAGCACTAACCTTGTCATAAACTGGACTCTGGGTTTGTTCGTCAGAGTCATCCTTCTCCACTGTTTCACACAGAACTACGTGCATTGCAGATGCCCCTTCTTAATACCAATTTATTTTGATTCTTCATGTAGTAATACCCTTAGATGACTTAGAATGTGATTTATATATTTATTAGGGTTAAAATTTGGGTATTATAATACTATCATGTGGATTTGTGGTTTGGAGGGAACAGAACTGAACTAGGAGTCAGGAGATTTGGATTCTACTCTGCATTAGTTTAGATAATGCTATCTGCTGTAACTTACAATCCCCAAATCTATAAAGGCTTAAATGCAATGGAAGCTTGCTTAGTTCTCACTCAAGAAAGGTCCAAATGTGTATTCTTTTTTTTTTTTTTTTTTGCTGTACGCGGGCCTCTCACTGTTGTGGCCTCTCCGGTTGCGGAGCACAGGCTCTGGACGCGTAGGCTCAGCGGCCATGGCTCACGGGCCCAGCCGCTCCGCCGCATGTGGGATCTTCCCGGACCGGGGCATGAACCCGTGTCCCCTGCATTGGCAGGCAGACTGTCAACCACTGCGCCACCAGGGAAGCCCCCAAATGTGTATTCTTGATTGATGTGCTGCTGTCTTCCAAGTGGTGATTCAGGGACCCAGGATCCTGCCATCTGATGGCTCTTCCATCTTTAAGATGTGCCTTCCAAGGTTGCTATGTTCATCTGCATCAAGCTGAAAGAAAAGGAAAGAGCAATGAAGGACTTTTCAGTTTTTAAAGTGAGTTTTTTCTTCTAATTAATTTTTATTGGAGTATGTTTGCTTTACCATGTTGTGTTAGCCTCCACTGCACAATATAATGAATCAGCCATACACATATGTTTATCCCCTCCCTTTTGGACTTCCCTCCCCTTAGGTCACCACATTAGGTAGAGCTCCCTATGCTTTACAGTATGTTCCCATCAGTTGTCTATTTTATACATAGTATCAATAATGTATATGTGTCAATCCCAGTCTCCCAATTCCTCCCACCCCACCCCTCTCCCGCTTGGTATCCATACATTTGTTCTCTATGTCTGTGTCTCTATTTCTGCTTTGCAAATAAGATCATCTATACCATTTTTCTAGATTCCACATATATGCGTTATTATATGATATTTGTTTTTTTCTAACTTACTTCACTCTTCACTCTGTATGACACTCTCTAGGTCCATCCATGTCTCTACAAATGACCCAATTTCATTCCTTTTTATGGTTGAGTAATATTCCATTGTATGTATATACCACATCTTCTTTATCCATTCCTCTGTTGATGGACATTTAGGTTGCTTCCATGTCTTGGCTATTGTAAATAGTGCTGCTATGAACATTGGGGTGCATGTGTTTTTTTGAATTATGGTTTTCTCTGGATATATGCCTAGTAGTGGGATTATTGGGTCATATGGTACTTCCATTTTAAATTTTTTATGGAACCTCCATACTGTTCTCCAGAGTGGCTGTATCAATTTACATTCCCACTAACAGTGTATGAGGGTTCCATTTTCTCCACACCCTCTCCAATGTTTATTGTTTGTATGGGCCAGACATGAAATGGGTGCATAGCATTTCAATTTACCATTCTTTGATTAGAACTCAGTAATTTACCCTCAGATAACTGCATGGGAGGCTGAGAAATTTAATCTAACACTGTATCAAGGATGAAAAGGAAACAGGTTGGATGACCAGCTAGCCAGTCTTTGCCACATAATCCTAGTTCTGCCACTGTTTATTTGATCTCTCCCTTTAGATTGTTTTAATAGTAAGAACATTTTCTTACCCATTTTTTCCAACTCCAGCATATTTAGAGAATTGCCTTACATATAGTACATGCCCATTACTGCATGCTTACCTGATAGACAAAAAGTGAATAAATAGTGTTGAACAGTCAAAATGCTGCCCTCTCTACAGCTCAGGACATTGGGTGTTATTCTAAAGGACTAAGAAATATTTTCCCTCAAGAAGTCACAAAATATCTATCACAGGATCTCTTTGACTGTGGAGGAGACTAATACTAATGCTGCAGCCAGGACAGGGAGGCTCAAGAGGAGAAACTGCTGTGAAGAGCTGAATATCAGAAGAAAATCTGATGAAAGAATCAGTAACTAATTAGGACCAGAAGGTGGACTCTCCAGTACTCTCTTCATGCTGTCCAGGTTCCCTGGGAGAACAGAAATGGGTCTAGATGGGTTGCAGAGGGCTCTGATCGGGCTTGGAGCTTTATCAACAAAGGAGGGAATGTACGATGGTCATGAAAAGAACAGACCTATAAGGATGTCACAGCCTGTAGAAGAACTTGCAGCAGTCTGCATGGGAATAATTAAGCAATGATAGATCCCAGAACAAGAGGTGTCCTCTCCAAAAACTACAGGCGATGCTGGGGACATTGTGGGGGCCTGGGCTGGAATCATACTACTGTCTACACCTAGAACCTCTGTTCTATGAGTAGTTTGTACCAAGTATGCTTAGCAGGGAACATTAATTTGGGAGTCGAAACATCTGGGTTGTATTTCCAGACCCATAACTAACAAGCTATGTGAGCTGGGCAAGTCAGTCTACCTCTCTGGGCATCACTTTCATATTTATGAGGAAAGGTTGGATTAGATGGGTGATGATCAAGAATAATTTCTGCTGAAATTATTCAAAGTAGTGAATCCTAAACGTGCTTACCCTGGCTTGCCTGCTCCCTCCCACAGATCTTGCTCACAGTTCTCCCCTCTCTCACTCCCTCTTGCCCAACTTCGGTGCTTCCAATTCATGTGCTGAAGTCCTAACCTGACCCCCATGGCATCATATACCCGCTTCTACTGGAATCTGTGAACATTACAAAGTATCTTTTCAATGGCAGTCATCTCGTGATCTGTTGGCCTTACCATACCCAAGCAATAATAAAACCTATATTAAAACAACATAGGATGGAACCTATCTGTCCCCTGAAGCAGATATCTCTAGAGTCCTTCTACTTTGAGAAATTTTTTATCCTCTTACTTTATTTATTTATTTATTTTAATTAATTAATTTATTTATGGCTGTGTTGGGCCTTCCCTGCTGCATGCAGGCTTTCTCTAGCTATGGCGAGCAGAAGCTACTGTTCGTTGCCAGGGCATGTGGGATCTTCCCAGGCCAGGGCTTGAACCTGTGTCCCCTGCATTGGCAGGCAGATTCTTAACCACCACGCCACCAGGGAAGTCCCTATCCTCTTACTTTTGATAGGAGAGTATTGTACTGTTTTAACAATAGATATTTCAGGTATAATAAGTTATTGATCTTCTGAAGTTACCCAGTCATTAATTCCAATTTTATTCTGAATCAGGAATTACAAAAAGAGAAATGCCACAGAAAGTCTTATGTAAAAGTCATTGCTTAAATGGAGGCAGAGGAAAATGGGGTCCTGTTTAGGAAACCTCTCATTTTGCTTTATTATAGCTGATGGTAAAAAAATCATTCTGCTGTGCTTTTTTTGGACTTTTGTTAACTTTTTTAAACTTTCCTTAGCTCTTCTCTCTTCTTTGCTTTTGGGTCAGAGTAGTTGAAGCTCCCTCCTGATACTATATGATGGGACAGGTTTGGAATGTACGCTGGGAAGAATCAGGAAAATATTGGGGTAAAATTATCCTTTTAAAAGGCATATGAACATAGTGCTTTCTATGCAGTGTGTCCTCAATAAATACTTTTAAATGAATCTATTAACAATAAATGAACATGTGCTTTTGTTATTATTTTATTACATAGTATCTGTATTGAATTGTATCCCCCCTCTCAAATTCATATATTGAAGTCCCAACCCTGCTACCTTGGAATGTGATCTTATTTGCAGATAAGGTCTTTTTTTTTTTTCTTTTACATCTTTATTGGAGTATAATTGCTTTACAATGGTGTGTTAGTTTCTGCTTTATAACAAAGTGAATTAGTTGTACATATACATATGTTCCCATATCTCTTCCCTCTTGCGTCTCCCTCCCTCCCACCCTCCCTATCCCACCCCCTAGGAGGTCACAAACCACCTAGCTGATCTCCCTGTGCTATGCGGCTGCTTCCCACTAGCTATCTATTTTACGTTTGGTAGTGTATATATGTCCATGCCACTCTCTCGCTCAGTCACAGCTTACCCATCCCCCTCCCCATATCTACAAGTCCATTCTCTAGTAGGTCTGTGTCTTTATTCCTGTCTTACCCCTAGGTTCTTCATGACATTATTTTTTCTTAAATTCCATATATACATGTTAGCATATGGTATTTGTCTTTCTTTTTCTGACTTACTTCACTATGTATGACAGACTCTAGGTCCATCCACCTCACTACAAATAACTCAATTTCATTCATTTTTATGGCTGAGTAATATTCCATTGTATATATGTGTCACATCTTCTTTATCCATTCATCTGTTGATGGACACTTAGGTTGTTTCCATCTCTGGGCTATTTTAAATAGAGCTGCAATGAACATTTTGGTACATGACTCTTTTTGAATTACGGTTTTCTCAGGGTATATGCCCAGTAGTGGGATTGCTGGGTCATATGGTAGTTCTATTTGTAGTTTTTTAAGGAACCTCCATACTGTTCTCCATAGTGGCTGTACCAATTCACATTGCGATCAGCAGTGCAACAGTGTTCCCTTTTCTCCACACCCTCTCCAGCATTTATTGTTTGTAGATTTTTTGAGGATGGCCATTCTGACCGGTGTGAGATGATATCTCATTGTAGTTTTGATTTGCATTTCTCTAATGATTAATGATGTTGAGCATTCTTTCATGTGTTTGTTCGCAGTCTGTATATCTTCTTTGGAGAAATGTCTATTTAGGTCTTCTGCCCATTTTTGGATTGGGTTGTTTGTTTTTTCGTTATTGACCTGAATGAGCTGCTTATAAATTTTGGAGATTAATCCTTTGTCAGTTGCTTCATTTGCAAATATTTTCTCCCATTCTGAGGGTTGTCTTTTGGCCTTGTTTATGGTTTCCTTTGATGTGCAAAAGCTTTTAAGTTTCATTAGGTCTCATTTGTTTATTTTTGTTTTTATTTCCATTTCTCTAGGAGGTGGGTCAAAAACGATCTAGCTGTGATTTATCTCAGAGTGTTCTGCCTATGTTTTCCTCTAAGAGTTTGATAGTTTCTGGCCTTACATTTAGGTCTTTAATCCATTTTGAGCTTATTTTTGTGTATGGTGTTAGGGAGTGATCTAATCTCATACTTTCACATGTACCTGTCCAGTTTTCCCAGCACCACTTATTGAAGAGGCTGTCCTTTCTCCACTGTACATTCCTGCCTCCTTTATCAAAGATAAGGTGACCATATGTGCGTGGGTTTATCTCTGGGCTTTCTATCCTATTCCATTGATCTATCTTTCTGTTTTTGTGCCAGTACCATACTGTCTTGATGACTGTAGCTTTGTAGTATAGTCTGAAGTCAGGGAGCCTGATTCCTCCAGCTCCATTTTTCGTTCTCAAGATTGCTTTGGCTATTCGGGGTCTCTTGTGTTTCCATACAAATTGTGAAATTTTTTGTTCTAGTTCTGTGAAAAATGCCAGAGGTAGTTTGATAGGGATTGCATTGAATCTGTAGATTGCTTTGGGTAGTATACTCATTTTCACAATGTTGATTCTTCCAATCCAAGAACATGGTATATCTCTCCATCTATTTGTATCATCTTTAATTTCTTTCATCAGTGTCTTATAATTTTCTGCATACAGGTCTTTTGTCTCCTTAGGTAGGTTTATTCCTAGATATTTTCTTCTTTTTGTTGCAGTGGTAAATGGGAGTGTTTTCTTGATTTCACTTTCAGATTTTTCATCATTAGTGTATAGGAATGCCAGAGATTTCTGTGCATTAATATTGTATCCTGCTACTTTACCAAATTCATTGATTAGCTCTAGTAGTTTTCTAGTAGCATCTTTAGGATTCTCTATGTATAGTATCATGTCATCTGCAAACAGTGACCAATTTACTTCTTCTTTTCCGATTTGGATTCCTTTTATTTCCTTTTCCTCTCTGATTGCTGTGGCTAAAACTTCCAAAACTGTGCTGAATAAGAGTGGTCAGAGCGGTCAACCTTGTCTTGTTCCTGATCTTAGTGGAAATGGTTTCAGTTTTTCACCATTCAGGACTACGTTGGCTGTGGGTTTGTCATATATGGCCTTTATAATGCTGAGGAAAGTTCCCTCTATGGCTACTTTCTGCAGGGTTTTTATCATAAATGGGTGTTGAATTTTGTCGAAAGCTTTCTCTGCATCTATTGAGATGATCATATGGTTTTTCTCCTTCAATTAGTTAATATGGTGTATTACGCTGATTGATTTGTGTATATTGAAGAATCCTTTCACTCCTGGAATAAACCCCACTTGATCATGGTGTATGATCCTTTTAATGTGCTGTTGGATTCTGTTTGCTAGTATTTTGTTGAGGATTTTTGCATCTATATTCATCAGTGATATTGACCTGTTGTTTTCTTTCTTTGTGACATGCTTGTCTGGTTTTGCTATCCGGGTGATGGTGGCCTCGTAGAATGAGTTTGGGAGTGTTCCTCCATCTGCTATATTTTGGAAGAGTTTGAGAAGGATAGGTGTTAGCTCTTCTCTAAATGTTTGATAGAATTCGCCTGTGAAGCCTTCTGGTCCTGGACTTTTGTTTGTTGGAAGATTTTTAATCACAGTTTCAATTTCAGTGCTTGTGATTGGTCTGTTCATATTTTCTATTTGTTCCTGATTCAGTCTTGGCAGGTTGTGCATTTCTAAGAATTTGTCCATTTCTTCCAGGTTGTCCATATTATTGCCATAGAGTTGCTTGTAGTAATCTCTCATGATCTTTTGTATTTCTGCAGTGTCACTTGTTACTTCTCCTTTTACATTTCTAATTCTATTAATTTGAGTCTTCTCCCTTTTTTCTTGATGAGTCTGGTTAATGGTTTATCGATTTTGTTTATCGTCTCAAAGAACCAGCTTTTACTTTTATTGATGTTTGCTATGGTTTCCTTCGTTCCTTTTTCATTTATTTCTGATCTGATCTTTATGATTTCTTTCCTTCTGCTAACTTTGGGTTTTGTTCTTTTTTCTCTAATTGCTTTAGGTGCAAGGTTAGGTTGTTTATTCGAGATGTTTCCTGTTTCTTAAGGTAGGATTGTATTGCTATAAACTTCCCTCTTAGAACTGCTTTTGCTGCATCCCATAGGATTTGGGTCATCGTGTCTCCATTGTCATTTGTTTCTAGGTATTTTTTGATTTCCTCTTTGATTTCATCAGTGATCACTTCGTTATTAAGTAGTGTATTGTTTAGCCTCCATGTGTCTGTACTTTTTTCAGCTCTTTTCCTGTAATTGATATCTAGTCTCATAGTGTTGTGGTCAGAAAAGATACTTGATGCAATTCCAATTTTCTTAAATTTACCAAGGCTTGATTTGTGACCCAAGATATCATCTATCCTTGAGAATGTTCCATGAGCACTTGAGAAAAATGTGTATTCTGTTGTTTTAGGATGGAATGTCCTATAAATATCAATTAAGTCCATCTTGTTTAATGTATCATTTAAAGCTTGTGTTTCCTTATTTATTTTCATTTTGGATGACCTGTCCATTGGTGAAAGTGGGGTGTTAAAGTCCCCTACTATGAATGTGTTACTGTCGATTTCCCCTTTTATGGCTGTTAGCATTTGCCTTATGTATTGAGGTGCTCCTATGTTGGGTGCATAAATATTTACAATTGTTATATCTTCTTCTTGGATGGATCCCTTGATCATTATGTACTGTCCTTCTTTGTCTCTTGTAATAGTCTTTATTTTAAAGTCTATTTTTTTCTGATATGAGAATTGCTACTCCAGCTTTCTTTTGGTTTCCATTTGCATGGAATATCTTTTTCCATCCCCTCATTTTCAGTCTGTATATTCCTCTAGGTCTGAAGTGGATCTCTTGTAGACAGCATATATATGGGTCTTGTTTTTGTATCCATTCAGCCAATCTGTCTTTTGGTGGGAGCATTTAGTCCATTTACATTTAAGGTAATTATTGATATGTATGTTCCTATTCCCATTTTCTTAGTTGTTTTGGGTTCATTATTGTAGGTCTTTTCCTTTTCTTGTGTTTCTTGCCTAGAGAAGATCCTTTAGCATTTGTTGTAAAACTGGTTTGGTGGTGCTGATCTCTCTCAGCTTTTGCTTGTCTGTAAAGTTTTTTATTTCTCATCAAATCTGAATGAGATCCTTGCTGTGTAGAGTAATCTTGGTTGTAGGTTTTTCTCCTTCATCACTTTAAATATGTCCTGCCAGTCCCTTCTGGCTTGCAGAGTTTCTGCTGAAAGATCAGCTGTTCACCTTATGGGGATTCCCTTGTGTGTTACTTGTTTTTCCCTTGCTGCTTTTAATATGTTTTCTTTGTATTTAATTTTTGATAGTTTGATTAATATGTGTCTTGGCGTATTTCTCCTTGGATTTATCCTGTATGGGACTCTCTGTGCTTCCTGGACTTGATTAACTATTTCCTTTCCCATATTAGGGAAGTTTTCAAATATAATCTCTTCAAATATTTTCTCAGTCCCTTTCTTTTTCTCTTCCTCTTCTGGAACCCCTATAATTCGAATGTTGATGCGTTTAATGTTGTCCCAGAGGTCTCTGAGACTGTCCTCAGTTCTATTTATTCTTTTTTCATTATTCTGCTCTGCAGTAGTTATTTCCACTCTTTATTTTACAGGTCATTTATCCATTCTTCTGCCTTAGTTATTTGGCTATTGATCCCATCTAGAGTATTTTTAATTTCATTTATTTTGTTGTTCATCATTGCTTGTTTCATCTTTAGTTCTTCTAGGTCCTTGTTAAATGTTTCTTGTATTTTGTCTATTCTATTTCCAAGATTTTGGATCATCTTTACTATCGTTATTCTGAATTCTTTTTCAGGTGGACTGCCTATTTCCTCTTCATTTGTTACATCTGGTGGGTTTCTACCTTGCTCCTTCATCTGCTGTGTGTTTTTCTGTCTTCTCATTTTTCTTATCTTACTGTGTTTGGGGTCTCCTTTTTTGAGGCTGCAGGTTTGTAGTTCCCGTTGTTTTTGGTGTCTGTCTCCGGTGGCTAAAGTTGATTCAGTGGGTTGTGTAGGCTTCCTGATGGAGGGGACTAGTGCCTGTGTTCTGGTGGATGAGGCTGGATCTTGACTTTCTGGTGGATAGGTCCACGTCTGGTGGTGTGTTTGGGGATGTCTGTGGCTTTATTATGATTTTAGGCAGCCTCTCTGCTAATGGGTGGTGTTGATTTCCTGTCTTGCTAGTTGTTTGGCCTAGGGTGTCCAGCACTGTAGCTTGCTGGTCGTTGAGTAAAGCTGGGTGCTGCTGTTGAGATGGAGATCTCTGGGAGATTTTCGCCATTTGATATTATGTGGAGCTGGGATGTCTCTTGTGGAGCAGTGTTCTGAAGCTGGCTCTCCCACCTCAGAGGCACAGCACTGACTCCTGGCTGCAGCACAAAGAGACTTTCATCCACACGGCTCAGAATAAAAGGGAGAAAAAGTAGAAAGAAAGAAAGAAAAAAGAAAGAAAGAAAGGAAGAAAGGAAGGAAGGAAGGAAGGAAGAAAGAAAGCAGGGAGGGAGGGAGGGAGGAAGGAAGGAATGAAGGAAAGAAGGAAAGAAAGAAAGAAAGAAAGAAAGAAAGAAAGAAAGAAAGAAAGAAAGAAAATAAATTAAAGTAAGATAAAATGAAATAAATTTATTAAAATAAAAAATAATTATTAAGAAAAAAATTTTTTTTAAGAGAAAAGCAACTACAAAAAAATGGACAAATAGAACCCTAGGACAAATGGTGAAAGCAAAGCTATACAGACAAAATCTCACACAGAAGCATACACATACACACTCACAAAAAGAGGAAAAGGGGAAAAAATCATAAATCTTGCTCTCAAAGTCCAACTCCTCAATTTGGAATGATTCGTAGCTATTCAAGTATTCCACAGATGCAGGTTACATCAAGTTGATTGTGGAGCTTTAATCTGCTGCTCCTGAGGCTGCTGGGAGAGATTTCCCTTTTTCTTCTCTGTTCGCACAGCTCCCGGGGCTCAGCTTTGGATTTGGCCCTACCTCTGCGTGTAGGTCGCCGGAGGGCATCTGTTCTTCGCTCAGACAGGACAGGGTGAAAGGAGCAGCTGATTCGGGGACTCTGGCTCACTCAGGCCGGGAGGAGGGAGGGGTCCGGAGTGCGGGGCAAGCCTGCGGCGGTAGAGACTGGCGTGACGTTGCACAGCCTGAGGTGCGCCGTGCGTTCTCCCGGGGAAGTTGTCCCTGGATCCTGGGACCCTGGCAGTGGCAGACTGCACAGGCTTCCCGGAAGGGGGGTGTGGATGGTGACCTGTGCTCGCACACAGGCTTCTTGGTGGCGGTAGCAGCAGCCTTTGCGTCTCATGCCCGTCTCTGGGGTCTGCGCTTTTAGCTGCGGCTCGCGCCCGTCTCTGGAGCTCCTTTAAGAACTGCTCTTAATCCCCTCTCCTCGTGCACCGGGAAATAAAGAGGGAAGAAAAAGTCTCTTGCCTCTTCGGCAGTTCCAGACTTTTCCCCTGACTCCCTCCCGGCTAGCCATGGCGCACTAACCCCCTACAGGCTGTGTTCACGCCACCAACCCCAGTCCTCTCCCTGCGCTCCGACCGAAGCCCAAGCCTCAGCTCCCAGCCCCTCCCACCCCGGCAGGTGAGCAGACAAGCCTCTCGGGCTGGTGAGTGCTGGTCAGCACTGATCCTCTGTGCAGGAATCTCTCTGCTTTGCCCTCCGCACCCCTGTTTCTGCGCTCTCCTCTGCGGCTCCAAAGCTTTCCCCCTCTGCCACCCACAGTCTCCGCCTGCGAAGGGGCTTCCTAGTGTGTGGAAACCTTTCCTCCTTCACAGCTCCCTCCCGCTGGTGCAGGTCCCGTCCCTATGCTTTGTCTCTGTTTATTCTTTTTTCTTTCGCCCTACCCAGGTACGTGGGGACTTTCTTGCCTTTTGGGAGGTCTGAGGTCTTCTGCCAGCATTCAGTAGGTGTTCTTGTAGGAGTTGTTCCATGTGTAGGTGTATTTCTGGTGTATCTGTGGGGAGGAACGTGATCTCCGCATCTTACTCTTCCGCCATCTTCCCCTCGTCCCTGGAGATAGGGTCTTTACAGAGGAAATAAACTTAAAATGAGGTCATTAGGGTGGGTCCTAATCCAATATGACTGATATCCTTATAAAAAAGGGAAATTTTGAAGGCAGACACACATACAGGGAGAACACTCTGTGAACATCAAGGCAGAGATCAGAGTGATGCTTCTACAAGTCAGGGAACACCAAAGATTGCCAGCAAACCACCAGAAGCTAGGGGAGAGGCCTGGAACAGAGACTTCCTCACAACTCTCAGAAGGAATCAACACTGCTGACACCTTGATCTCGGATTTCAAGCCTCTAGAACTGTGAGACAATAAAAATTTTTGTGTTTTTTTAAAAGGACAGGAGTATAAGACGAAACACAAGAAATATATCCTAATATATGAAGAACTAGATTACTAATGGGAATATTATGGAATATTTCCTGAATGAAGGAACTAACCTATAAACTAGTATAAACAGTGATTGACTGTGTAGTCTTAATCTATCACCTCATCCTTCTTTGCCTTTACTTTTTGTTTGAAAAACAACTATTCCAACCTCTCTCTAAATATACTTCATAGAGATGTTGTGAGGAACTATTTGACTTTCTGGAAATTACTTTCAGTTACTATAAATTTGCAGAGAAAGGTTATGTGTAAAGCAAAATTATGTAAGCATTTGTGTAAGGGAACAAACACAGAAGTGTTTTTCAGTTCAAGAATTAATTCTTTGACTCAAGTTATGGTTAAAAGATACCATAGGAGGGTTGAGGAAGTTGGCGGAAGAGTAAGATGCGGAGATCACCTTCCTCCCCACAGATACATCAGAAATAATCTACACGTGGAACAACTCCTACAGAACACCCACTGAATGCTGGCAGAAGACCTCAGACCTCCCAAAAGGCAAGAAAGTCCCCACGTACCTGGGTAGGGCAAAAGAAAAAAGAATAAACAGAGACAAAGCATAGGGACGGGACCTGCACCAGCGGGAGGGAGCTGTGAAGGAGGAAAGGTTTCCACACACTAGGAAGCCCCTTCGCGGGCGGAGACTGTGGGTGGTGGAGGTGGGTAGCTTCGGAGCCACAGAGGAGAGCGCAGCCACAGGGGTGCGGAGGGCAATACGGAGAGATTCCCGCACAGAGCATCGGTGCTGACCGGCACTCACCAGCCCAAGAGGCTTGTCTGCTCGCCCACCAGCGCGGGCAGGGGCTGGGAGCTGAGGCTTGGGCTTCGGTCGGAGCGCAGAGAGAGGAGAGGGGTTGGCGGCGTGAACACAGCCTGAAGGGGTTAGTGCACCAGGCCTAGCCGGGAGGAAGTCGGGGAAAAAGTCTGGACCTGCCGAAGAGGCAAGAGACTTTTTCTTCCCTCTTTGTTTCCTGGTGCGCAAGGAGAGGAGATTAAGAGCACTGCTTAAAGGACCTCCAGAGACAGGCGCAAACTGCGGCTAACAGCACGGACCCCAGAGACGGGCATGAGATGCTAAGGCTGCTGCTGGCGCCACCAAGAAGCCTGTGTGCGAGCACAGGTCACTCTCCACACCTCCCCTCCCGGAAGCCTGTGCAGCCCACCACTGCCAGGGCCCCGGGATCCAGGGACAACTTCCCCGGGAGAACACACGATGAGCCTCAGGCTGGTGCAATGTCATGCCGGCCTCTGCCGCCGCAGGCTCTCCCCGCTTCCGTACCCCTCCCTCCCCCCCGGCCTGAGTAAGCCAGAGTCCTCGAATCAGCTGCTCCTTTAACCCTGTCCTGTCTGAGGGAAGAACAGACGTCCTCCAGCGACCTACATGCAGAGGTGGGACCAAATCCAAAGCTGAACTGCAGGAGCTGTGCGAACAAAGAAGAGAAAGGGAAATCCCTCCCAGCAGCCTCAGAAGCAGTGGATTAAAGCTCCACAATCAGCTTGATGTACCCTGCATCTCTGGAATACATGAATAGACAACGAATCCTCCCAAATTGAGGAGGTGGACTTTGGGAGCAAGATAGATTATTTTTTCCTTTTCTTCTTTTTGTGAGTGTGAATGTGTATGCTTCTGTGTGAGATTTTGTCTGTAAAGCTTTGCTTTCACCATTTGTCCTAGGCTTCTGTCCGTCCATTTTTTTTTTACTTTTAAAAAAAATTTTTCTTAATAACTACTTTTTATTTTAATAACTTTATTTTATCTTACTTTATTTTATGTTCTTTCTTTCTTTCTACTTTTTCTCCATTTTCTTCTGAGCCGTTTGGAGGACAGGCTCTTGGTGCTCCAGCCAGGAGTCAGTGCTGCGCCTCTGAGGTGGGAGAGCCAACTTTAGTACATTGGTCCAACAGAGACCTCCCAACTCCACGTAATATCAAATGGTGAAAATCTCCCAAAGATCTCCATCTCGGCACCAACACCCAGCTTCAACCAGTGACCAGCAAGCTACAGTGCTGGACACCCTAGGCCAAACAACTAGCAAGACAGGAACACAACCCCACCCATTAGCAGAGAGGCTGCCTAAAGTTATAATAAGGCCACAGACACCCCAAAACACCACCAGACGTGGACCTGCCCACCAGAAAGACAAGATGCAGCCTCATCCACCAGAACACAGGCACTAGTCCCCTCCATCAGGAAGCCTACACAACCCACTGAACCAACGTTAGCCACTGGGGACAGACATCAAAAACAATGGGAACTACAAACCTGCAGCCTGCAAAAAGGAGACCCCAAACACAGTAAGAGAAGCAAAATGAGAAGACAGAAAAACACACAGCAGATGAAGGAGCAAGGTAAAAACCCACCAGACCTAACAAATGAAGAGGAAATAGGCAGTCTACCTGAAAAAGAATTCAGAATAACGATAGTAAAGATGATCCAAAATCTTGGAAATAGAATAGAGAAAATGCAAGAAACATTTAACAAGGACCTAGAAGAACCAAAGATGAAAGAAGCAATGATGAACAACAAAATAAATGAAATTAAAAATGATCTAGAAGGGATCAATAGCAGAATAACTGAGGCAGAAGAACAGATAAGTGACGTGGAGGATAAAATAGTGGAAATAACAACTGCAGAGCAGAATAAAGAGAAAAGAGTAAAAAGAACTGAAGACAGTCCCAGAGACCTCTGGAACAACGTTAAACGCACCAACATTCGAATTATAGGGGTTCCAGAAGAGGAAGAGAAAAAGAAAGGGACTGAGAAAATATTTAAAGACATTAGAGTTGAAAACTTCCCTAATATGGGAAAGGAAATAGTTAATCAAGTCCAGGAAGCACAGAGAGTCCCATACAGGATAAATCCAAGGAGAAACACTCCAAGACACATATTAATCAAACTATCAAAAATTAAATACAAAGAAAACATATTAAAAGCAGCAAGGGAGGGCTTCCCTAGTGGCACAGTGGTTGAGAGTCCACCTGCTGATGCAGGGGATATGGGTTCATGCCCCGGTCCGGGAAGATCCCACATGCCATGGAGCGGCTGAGCCTGTGAGTCATGGCTGCTGAGCCTGCGCGTCCAGAGCCCGTGTTCCACAAGGGGAGAGGCCCCAAAAGTGAGAGGTCTGTGTACTGCAAAAAATAAAAATAAAAAAAATAAAAAGCAGCAAGGGAAAAACAACAAATAACACACAAGGGAATCCCCATGGTTAACAGCTGATCTTTCAGCAGAAACTCTGCAGCCAGAAGGGAGTGGCAGGATATATTTAAAGTGATGAAGGAGAAAAACCTACAACCAAGATTACTCTATCCAGCAAGGATCTCATTCAGATTTATTGGAGAAATTAAAATGTTTACAGACAAGCAAAACCTGAGAGAGATCAGCACCACAAAACCAGCTTTACCACAAATGCTAAAGGATCTTCTCTAGGCAAGAAACACAAGAAAAGGAAAAGACCTACAATAACAAACCCAAAACAATTATGAAAATGGGTATAGGAACATACATATCGATAATTACCTTAAATGTACATGGATTAAATGCTCCCACCAAAAGACACAGACTGGCTGAATGGATACAAAAACAAGACCCATATGTATGCTGTCTACAAGAGACCCACTTCAGACCTAGAGGAACATACAGACTGAAAGTGAGGGGATGGAAAAAGATATTCCATGCAAATGGAAACCAAAAGAAAGCTGGAGTAGCAATTCTCATATCAGACAAAATAGACTTTAAAATAAAGACTATGACAAGAGACAAAGAAAGACAGTACATAATGATCAAGGGATCCATCCAAGAAGATATAACAATTGTAAATATTTATGCACCCAACATAGGAGCACCTCAATACATAAGGCAAATACTAACAGCCATAAAAGGGGAAATCGACAGTAACACATCATAGTAGGGGACTTTAACACCCCACTTTCATCAATGGACAGGTCATCCAAAATGAAAATAAATAAGGAAACACAAGCTTTAAGTGATACATTAAACAAGATGGACTTAATTGATACTTATAGGACATTCCATCCAAAAACAACAGAATACACATTTTTCTCAAGTGCTCATGGAACATTCTCAAGGATAGATTATAACTTGGGTCACAGATCAGGCCTTGGTAAATTTAAGAAAATTGAAATCATATCAAGTATCTTTTCTGACCACAACGCTATGAGACTAGATATCAATTGCAGGAAAAGATCTGAAAAAAATACAAACACATGGAGGCTAAACAATACACTACTTAATAATGAAATGATCAGTGAAGAAATCAAAGAGGAAATCAAAAAATACCTAGAAACAAATGACAATGGAGACACGAGAACCGAAAACCTATGGGATGCAGCAAAAGCAGTTCTAAGAGGGAAGTTTATAGGAATACAGTCCTACCTTAAGAAACAGGAAACATCTCGAATAAACAATCTAACCTTGCACCTAAAGCAATTAGAGAGAAAAGAACAAAAAAAACCCCCCAAAGTTAGCAGAAGGAAAGAAATCATAAAGATCAGATCAGAAATAAATGAAAAAGGAACGAAGGAAACCATAGCAAACATCAATAAAAGTAAAAGCTGGTTCTTTGAGATGATAAACAAAATTGATAAACCCTTAGCCAGACTCGTCAAGAAAAAAAGGGAGAAGACTCAAATTAATAGAATTAGAAATGAAAAAGGAGAAGTAACAACTGACACTGGAGAAATACAAAGGATCATAATCGATTACTACAAGCAACTCTATGGCAATAAAATGGACAATCTGGAAGAAATGGACAAATTCTTAGAAATGTACAACGAGCCGAGACTGAACCAGGAAGAAATAGAAAATATGAACAGACCAATCACAAGCACTGAAATTGAAAATGTGATTAAAAATCTTCCAACAAACAAAAGTCCAGGACCAGATGGCTTCACAGGTGAATTCTATCAAACATTTAGAGAAGAGTTACTAACACCTATCTTTCTCAAACTCTTCCAAAATATAGCAGAGGGAGGAACACTCCCAAACTCATTCTATGAGGCCACCATCACCCTGATAGCAAAACCAGAAATGGATGTCACAAAGAAAGAAAACTTCAGGCCAATATCACTGATGAACATAGATGCAAAAATCCTCAACAAAATACTAGCAAACAGAATCCAAAAGCACATTAAAAGGATCATACACCATGATCAAGTGGGGTTTATTCCAGAAATGCAAGGATTATTCAATATACGCAAATCAATCAACATGATACACCATATTAACAAATTGAAGGAAAACAACCATATGATCATGTCAATAGATGCAGAGAATGCTTTCGACAAAATTCAACACCCATTTTTGATAAAAACCCTGCAGAAAGTAGGCATAGAGGGAACTTTCCTCAACATAATAAAGGCCATATATGACAAACCCAAACCCACAGCCAACGTAGTCCTCAATGGTGAAAAACTGAAATCTTTTCCACTAAGATCAGGAACAAGACAAGGTTGACCACTCTCCCCACTATTATTCAACATAGTTTTGGAAGTTTTAGCCACAGCAATCAGAGAAGAAAAAGAAACAAAAGGAATCCAAATCGGAAAAGAAGAAGTAAATTGGTCACTGTTTGCAGATGACATGATACCATACATAGAGAATCCGAAAGATGCTACCAGAAAACTACGAGCATTACTCAATTAATTTGGTAAAGTAGCAGGATACAAAATTAATGCACAGAAATCTCTGGCATGGTTATACTCTAGAGATGAAAAATCTGAAAGTGAAATCAAGAAAACACTCCCATTTACCATTGCAACAAAAAGAATAAAATATCTAGGAATAATCCTACCTAAGAGGACAAAATACCTGTATGCAGAAAAGTATAAGACACTGATGAAAGAAATTAAAGATGATACAAATAGATGGAGAGATATACCATGTTCTTGGATTGGAAGAATCAACATTGTGAAAATGACTCTACTACCCAAAGCAATCTACATATTCAATGCAATCCCTATCAAACTACCACTGGCATTTTTCACAGAACTAGAACAAAAAATTTCACAATTTGTAGGGAAACACAAAGACTCCGAATAGCCAAAACAATCTTCAGAACGAAAAATGGAGCTGGAGGAATCAGGCTCCCTGACTTCAGACTATACTACAAAGCTACAGTAATCAAGACAGTATGGTACTGGCACAAAAACAGAAATATAGATCAATGGAACAGGATAGAAAGCCCAGAGATAAACCCACGCACATATGGTCACCTTATCTTTGATAAAGGAGGCAAGAATATACAGTGGAGAAAAGACAACCTCTTCAATAAGTGGTGCTGGGAAAACTGGACAGGTACATATAAAAGAATGAAATTAGAACACTCCCTAACACCATACACAAAATAAACTCAAAATGGATTAAAGACCTAAATATAAGGCCAGACAGTATAAAACTCTTAGAGGAAAACAAAGGGAGAACTCTCTATGACATAAATCACAGCAAGATTCTTTTTCACCCACCTCCTAGAGAAATGGAAATAAAAACAAAAATAAACAAATGAGACCTAATGAAACTTAAAAGCTTTTGCACAGCAAGGGAAATCATAAACAAGACCAAAAGACAACCCTCAGAATGGGAGAAAATATTTGCAAACGAAGCAACTGACAAAGGATTAATCTCCATGATATACAAGCAGCTCATGCAGCTCAATAATAAAAAAATAAAGAACCCAATCCAAAAATGGGCAGAAGACCTAAATAGACATTTCTCCAAAGAAGATAAACAGATTGCCAACAAACACATGAAAGAATGCTCAACATCATTAATCGTTGGAGAAATGCAAATCAAAACTACAATGAGATATCATCTCACACCAGTCAGAATGGCCATCATCAAAAAATCTACAAACAATAAATGCTGGAGAGGGTGTGGAGAAAAGGTAACACTCTTGCACTGCTGGTGGGAATGTCAACTGGTACAGCCACTATGGAGAACAGTATGGAGGTTCCTTAAAAAACTACAAATAGAACTACCATACTACCCAGCAATCCCACTACTGGGCATATACCCTGAGAAAACCATAATTCAAAAAGAGTCATGTACCAAAATGTTCATTGCAGCTCTATTTACCATAGCCAGGACATGGAATCAACCTAAGTGTCCATCAACAGATGAATGGATAAAGAAGATGTGGCACATATATACAATGGAATATTACTCAGCCATAAAAAGAAACGAAATTGAGTTATTTGTAGTGAGGTGGATGGACCTAGAAAATGTCATACAGATTGAAGTAAGCCAGAAAGAGAAAAACAAATACTGTATGCTAACACATATATATGGAATCTAAGAAAAAAAAAAGAAAAAGGTCATGTAGTACCTAGGGTAAGACGGGAATAAAGACACAGATCTACTAGAGCACGGACTTGAGGATATGGGGAGGGAGAAGGGTAAGCTGTGACAAAATGAGAGTGGCATGGACATATATACACTACCAAACGTAAAATAGATAGCTGGTGGGAAGCAACTGCATAGCACAGGGAGATCAGCTAGGTGGTTTGTGACCACCTAGAGGGGTGGGATAGGGAGGGTGGGAGGGAGGGAGATGCAAGAGGGAAGAGATATGGGAACATGTATATGTATAACTGATTCACTTTGTTATAAAGCAGAAACTAACACACCATTGTAAAGCAATTATACTCCAATAAAGATGTTAAAAAAAAGTACCATAGTTATTGGAAATCAAGAAAACAATTTAGTCTTTCTTTCAGAAGTTCTGTGTGAATTTTCTACTTTTTTTATTATGTTTGGTTTTGAAAATGCCCCCATTCACAAAACCTCTGGGCAGTCGGACAAAACAGATGTATAATCCTCTGAAATGGGACAGGACTCAAGTTAAAGTATGATTGACTGAACATTTAAGAACACAATGAGGGAAAGGCTCACCTTTCTCCTCTATCTGAAGTTGCCAAGTGAAACCTTCCAAATATTCTAGAGGAAAGGGATGCCTCTGACTCATATTCTGTTTTCCTTTGAGTCTTGCTCAACTTTTGTTTCCAATGGAAAAAGGAAGGACAAAGGAATCAGAGTAAAAGTCAAGGAACTAATTTTGCGTGGGAGGAAAGTACAGCTGTGTCATCTCTAGGCTATGATTATATAAAGAGAAAAACTTTGTAAAAGAACCCAAACCTTAACTTATTCAATGCGTTAATTTGAAGACGAAGGTAAGATGTTAAAGAATGGTGGGACCGAGTTGCTCCTTCAGAATCATGGTCTTTCTCTGTGTCTCATAGACACTTTAAAGATTGCACAACTTTCCTCCAGAACCATTTCTAAGGCTGGAGAAACTGGCTTCTTCCGCATACTTCAAATCTATCTATCAATGGAAATTTAACACCCCCCAAAAATGCTAGTTTCGGATATACAAGGATTGAAATGTTCACAGAACGCTCTAGGAGTGTATGAGTTTGGCTGGATTTATCTTGCTCTAAGGTCAATTCAATCCTGAAAATCCTAAAGTCCCTTCCCTCAAATAGGGAACCATAGGTTCAGGTGAACAGTACTCTCTCTTGCTACAAAAAATAAATTGATATCGTCTGTAGGACCAAGACTTCTGGGGCAAAAAGAACAAGTAAAAATTAAAATACTGGGTGTACCGTTTAGCTCAACTCTTTCATTTTGAAGATGATGCAGTGGAGGCTCAGAGATACAAGTATGCACTGAAACATCCTGAGGTCTCTTCTATAGGTCATGCGGAACTAGCCTCACCCCCAGGCCTCACTCCTGGTCTGCCTACCCTCATGCTGCAGTGATGAGAGAACTGTAAATATCTCATCAGGTCTCAGTGAATCCTTGCCTGGTTGACTGAGTCAACTAGAGAGGAAGAGTTAGCAGTCCTTATGGCCACCCTTCCATCCGCACCCCTGCTCTCTAGATTCTGAAACAGTAGGGGTTCTGGGCGCAGGCCTTTGAGCAAGCTGCGAGGGGGGGTGAGTAACTGAAAACGTCAGCGAGGAAGCAGGGCCTGGCACTCCCAAGGGAAAAACTAAGTGGTACGCGTGGCCCTTGCATTTTCCACCTTTCCTTCACTTCTTCTTTCCTTTGAAAATGTTTTCTTTTGAGCAAGACTAAAGGCAAACAGAATATGTATCAGAGGCATCTTTCTCTCGAGACTTTGGAAGGTCTCACTTGGTATCTTTAGATGGGGAAGGAAGGTAAGCCTTCTCCTCACTGACAATGTCTAGCCAACCATTCTTCAGCTTGAATCCTGGCCCATTTCATAGGCCCCTGGTTGTACATCCATTTTGCCTGACTGCCCAGCGGTCTTATGAATGGACATATTTTCAGACAAAATGACTTGTTTAGAATGATGTTCAAATTTTAATATGCATAGACATCACCAGGAGGGCCTGTTGAAACACAGATTGCTGGGCCCCATACCTAGTTTATAATTTAGGAGGTGTCTGGGTGGAACAAGTTCTAACAAGCTCCCAGGTGATGCTGCTCCTAGTTCCAGCATTCAGGGCTAATGGGAACAATGGCCCCCAGGACCCAGCCTTAGATGTGCTCACATTACCTGCTTCCACATCTCTGATAAGCCCCCTTTTCGTACTGACTCAGTGAGAAGCTATAGCTCATGTGAGAGGGAGACAGTGACAATAACGAGCATTGTCATCTTCTCAGAGGAACCACCTTGCTGCTTTTATTCCTAACTCTTAAGGAACTCTTAGACTTCCTTTTAGGCTCTTTATTTATCTTACTCCTCACATATAAATGACCACAAAGTCCTAGATTCTGTATCCTAAATATCTACAGAAGTTCTCCCCTACCTCTCCATCTCCTTTCTCACCTCCTTGACCCAGGTGAACATGATCTTTAGCCCAGAATTCTGCAGCAGCTCCCTATTTGGTCTTCTCTTTCTCTCCACTATCAGAGCAAGGTTCCTAAAACAGAAATCTGATCCGAAAACTGGTCTGCTCAGAATTGCTCCAGTGTGTCCCCTTGGCTTTCAGGAGAAAGATAGAAGGGCAGCAATATCTTGGGGACATTTATTTTGCCTTTCCACCATCCTCTTCCTTCTTCCAATCATACCAACACTCCTAGCCTTCGAGATCACACTGGGCAGAAGGAGAAGAGGTTCAACTGGTAAACCTCCTTCCACTTAAAACAGCTACCTTTCATTTTAGTTTAATGAGCATTCATAGCTACCTACTATCTGCAATGCCTGACACTTTTTGCTAATGCTCACAAAAATCAGGTGGGTTACTGGGAGGAAAGAATGAGACATAGAGTTAAGGAGCTGACTAAGGTTATATCGAGCTAGTTAGATGATAAATTTGGAAGAGAAAACAGGTCTCTTGTTGCCTATCCGGGTTTCTTGCCATTGAACCTCACAACAGCCTTCATTTGTTTTTCAAATGTATGAGTTAGGAAGTAGAGGGTAAATGAATAAGTCCTGGCTTCAGACACTCCAGATTAGAAAACTGGTTCTGCGATGAGGTAACCGTGAGTACGTTTCTCACCATTTTGAGCCTCCATTTCCTCATCCTGAATTAACCTTTGTTCATTTTTTATCATCCTTCTAATAATCCCCTTGTGGTAGCGGTATTCTAAGATGACTCCAGTGATCCCTGCCTCCTGGTATCCATGCCTTCATGTACCTTTCTCCTGTGGAGTGTGGACAGGATATGCAACTTGCTTCTAACTAATAGGATGTGGTGATGGGCATGAGGTATCCCTCCCATAATTATGTTGTGTTATAGAAGGGATTTTGCAGATGAAAGTAAATTCCTAAACAGTTTGACGTTGACTTAATTAAAAGGCGATTATCCTAGATGGGCCTGCCCTAATCAGGTAGTCCTTTAAAAGAGGGCTTCTTCTTTCCCTGAGCTCAGAGACTCCAGACAGTGGGGCTTCTCTTCCTCCTGCTGGCTCTGAGTTGTACAGATGTAAGAAAATCAATTCTTCCAACATCCACATGAACTTGCAAGAGGACCCCTGAATCTCAGGTGAGACTGCAGCCCCTTGAGTGCAGTCTTGTGAGACCCTAAGCAGAGGAGCCAGCTAAGCTTTGCCTAGACTCCTGACTCATGCAAACTGTGAGATAATAATTGCATATTGTTTTAAGCTGCTAAATTTGCATTAACTTGTTATGCAGCAATAACTAACTAATACATCCCCCTTTCCCTGTAATTTCACCACCATCTCCCCCTCGCCCCCCAAAAAAAGGGGTAGGAAGGGACAAAGATCAAAGGGCAGACTCTATGGACCAAGTGGAACTGGTTTGAGAGCAATCACATCTTTACTCACCTGTAACCCTAGTTAGACAGAATGGCTTTCAGCAGTGCTGCTCTGAGAAACCAGATGGTGTACGCTAATGGGGTATAGTCTATGGGGACAGAGGAGTGTGGGGTTGTGTTTACTTTTTCCATAGTTGTGCCTTTTTCTGGAATTCCAGGAGGGAAGAGTCATGCCCGGGAAGAGGGTAGAACTGGCTCTGGAAGGTTAAGTAACAAAGAAGGCCATATAAAATGACTGGCACAGCAATAATGCAGGAGGTTGAGAAATGGAGCTGGGTTTGAAGACACAACACCCACAAGTCATAGTTTGATTCTGTCACTAGCTGTTTTAGGACTACAGTTCCTCACTGCACCTCTTGGGATTTTGATTTCCTCAACTCTAACACAACAGAATTATATGTTTGGTAGTTTCTAATTCCTTTAGAAATATGCTGCCTTTCTCAAGTGAAATGGAGAAAAGAGATGAAAAGTGAAGCTGTTCTGGTTAAAGCAGAGGACCCAGCTTAAAAACTACTGCAGGGGATAAGCCCCAGGCTCTCTTCTGACTCAGGTATCTCCTCATGATGCTATGGCTCTCCAGCAGAGGCTGGCCAGGATACAGACTGGGAGGATGTATACGGGTTTAAGCACCTTGCCACTTTTGCAGGGGCCATACAAGTGTGGTAGGTCTGGTGGGGAGCCAACTCATGTAGAAGAGCATGAGCCCTACTCCTGCAGGGCCTCCAAGGCTCACATCAAGAACAGACACAGCTGTCTTGCTTCTAGCCATTCCTTCACTGGGCTCACAGCTGGTCAGCCAGAACTTTCTCTGAGGCTCCAAAGACTGCTCTACTCTGAGTCCCAGCTAGAAAGGGTGAACAACGTAAGTTTCATTTTCATTACATGAACTGTTCCAGGAAAGTCAGTCTGTCCCTCAGAGACTCCAGACAGCAGGGCTTCTCTTCCTCCTGCTGGCTCTGAGTTCTACAGATGTAAGAAAAGCAATTCTTCCAACATCCACATGAACTTGCAAGAGGACCTGCATTTCAACTTCACATGGCATCAAGTAGAAACTCCCAGCTGACTCGTACTCCCATCCTCAATACTTGGTTTTGCAATTTGTCTCTTCCTATATTATACACATCTCCACCCCCACCAACCCTCAAAGCCAGCATTATAAACACAGAGAGTAGAAACAAACCTCTCTCCAGACCTTGTTGTTTGGCTCCAGCCAATTCCTTGTATAAGAGCTTGTGTGTCTGTACGTTGGCTCAGATAGCTTCTTGTAGTGTGTAGAGAGAAGACTAAAGAATGAAAAGGATGTTCATGTTTTCATCCAGTGCATTTACTGAAAACCTACCATATGTCTGGTGCCATTCCAGTCGCTGTGGATACAGCAGTGAGCTAGATCGTTTCTACATTCATGGAGCTTGCAGTCTGTAGGGGGAGAGAAGAAATTTTTAAAAACAGTTATGTAGGAGACATAAACAAACAAGAACATTTAGGGTAAATGAAAACCACTGAAAGAAATAAGCAAGGATCTGGGATAAATGGGTATCAAATGGAGTGGGGGAAATGACTTTGGTTATGGGCATTCCAGAAAGGTTTCCCTGAGGATGCAGCATTAAGCTGAAACTTTGAGGCTGAGAAGAGGCCAGTCAAGCCAAGATTCCAGGAAAACACTTCTAAGATACAGGTGACAGCAAAATCAAAGGCCCTGAGTCAGAAGAGAGCTCACCCTGTGTGAGGAACTGAAAGGTCAGTCTGGAAGCAGTGTGGGAACATTGAGAGGGTGGCATGCCTTTCGAGTGGATCCAGCTCTCTTTTGAAACCTTAGCTGGAGTGGAATGTGTGGGTTGAGCTCTGGCTTTGCCACTTGCTACTCATTAACAGTCTGTAAGAGTCAATACAGGGAACTCTGCTCAATATTCTGTAACCACCTAATTGGGAAAAGAATTTGAAAAAGGATAGATACATGTATATGTATAACTGAATCACTTTGTTGTACACCTGAAACGAACACAACATTGTTAATCAACTATACTCCAATATAAAATAAAAAGTTAAAAAAAAAAAAAGAGTCAATACATTTCCCCAAGTTCCTGAATCAGCCGCAGTGGCAATCACCTGACCCCAGGGGGCGCAGGCTGGTTCTTCAGGCCACTGTAATGATTAGACTGAATTTCTTCAGTGTCTTAAGGGGAGTCCCCTGGGAGACAGACTCTGAGATGGAGATTTGTACGCAGGGAGTAAATGGGGTGGCACACTTGAGAACGCCTCCTGTGAGGGAGTGAGGAAAGCGAAATTTGGTAAAGTAGTTGCAGGAAAGGTCACAGCCAATCCCAAAGGGAGCTCTGAAGCTGGGAAGGCTTTTTAGAGTCATCTCAAACTGTGGTACAGACACCAGGCCTTTTGCCTCCATGCTGACCTGTCATCAGGTGTGGGCTATCCCTAGGTAGGGAATGTAACTGGGCCAGACAGCTCCCTTCGGCTATAGGAAAGGCCCAGAGAGGGACTCAGCTGTGAGTCATCAGCAGGCCACACTCCCAGCACTGGGAGAATGTGTGTCTGCCCTGCAGTGGGAATTGGGTGACACATCACAACGTTCGCTACACTAATAGCTATTCTGGCCAACCTGATAGCAACCAGCCATCACTGAGACTCAAATACCACTGGAATTTCTCCATAGCTGAGACCCTGGCTATTGGGAGGAGACTGTTTTGCTAGTCTCCATTTATTTTAAATATTTTCTGAGATTGCTTAGAAGTGTATTAAGGTCAATATTTTTAAGATGTTCTGTTAGGTAGGCCTCCAGGCAAATACCTTCTGTGAGGGTAAAGTAAACAAATTGCAAAAGATATGTGTTCCTGGTCACTTATATGCTATCCAGGATTTCTCAGAACTGGCCATACCCCTGGACCCCACTCTGCTGGATGGATTTCAGAGCAGGGACATCTGAAGTCCACATAACCCAGTTCCTGGCCCTCAGAGAACGGATTAGTACAGCTCAAAGGCAAGGCTTCAGATCCACAGATGAGCTGTGTGGCAGCTCACGTTCCAATGAGGTGGCTGTATGTCTCTGTGCAAATCCAATGGCAGGCTGTCACTGGGTAGTGTGGTTGGGTACAAGACCAGCATCGGGGAATAGATGATGATGGGGGTGCAAGGTGCCATATTAGGGGAGGTCAGAAAGGCCTCTGGGATGAGAAAGTGACATCCGAGTAAAGTGAGGAAGTGAGTCATGTAGATTTCTGGAGGTAGGAAGTTCCAGAGAAAGGAAAAAATGTGCCAATGTGCTAAGGCTGAAGAATGTTCAACTCACAGTAAGGCCAGTGCAGCTGGGCACAGTGGGCCAAAGGAGGACAGGTCAGAGGGCTGCTGGGGCTAGATCATGTGGGGTCAGGAAAGCAGGCCATGGGGAGGACTAGGGATTATTACTATTTTTTTGTGAGTGAAATAGGAAGTCATTAGAGAGTTCTGAGCAAGGAGCGATATGATCTGACATTATGTTTTAAAAGGAACTCTCAGAGAACAGACAGTAGGAGGGAAGGGTAGGCAGAGCACAAGTAGGAAGCTACTGTGGTAATTGGGACATGAGAATAAGATGGTTTAAACCAGGGTAACTGCGGAGGTGGTGAGAACTGATTGGGTGCTGGATAAACTTTGGAAATAGAATTTGCTGATGATTTGGCTATAGGTGTGTGTGAGAGAGAGGAATCAAGGATGACTCCAAGTTCAAGTGTCATTTCTGCGTACAGTCACTCTCCTCTCCCACCTCCACCCCCACTTTGTTTTACTACCCTCCTCTTCTAATCCTGAGGACTCACATTTCCTTACCCAAGTGCTTCAGTGTCACCTCACTCTCCCACCCCAGGCTCTCCCTCTTTGATAGGTCCTCATACTCTGCTTCTAAATGCCTTTTTATATTCCAAACTTTTCTATACTCTGTCCTAGCCTATGAATTCCCTGCATAGTGACTGGTTAACTAGTTTGCAAAAGTAAATAAAGACCAAGGTGCTAGTTTGAAAATGTCATACACCCCTACCACCAACACCCCATACATTTCTATTTTTAGTGCATCACCCCTGCCTTATCTCACAGTCATGACCAATAAAGAAATTTTAGGCACTTGAGAGTCAATGGTGAGAGATGTGAGGCCTGGGGGCCTTTTCTAGAAGGAGCTACTTCATTTATATTATCCTCACAGCAATCTGATCAATATTTTTATTCCCATACTACTGAGCAAAGAAGTGAGATTCCAAGGGTCTGGGCCCAACACATGGCTGGTAAATAACAGAGCTGGGATCCAACCCAAACTGTCTGACTCCAGGGTCCGAGCTCTTCCCCTCCATCCCAAGCCCTGCTGGGGCAGAAGGGTGTGCAAATGATTTCTGGGTTATAAGGACACCAAGAATGGGCCTGCTCTCTAGCTGTGGCACATTCCTGTTACTTCTGAGCTTCAGGCAGACAAGAGAGAACTCAAAATGCCACCTGGTAAATATTTCTAGTGTTTCTTTCTAGTGCTCAAGATAGTTTTACAAATGACTGTTACTTCAGAGCTATGCTCTGCCAATTCGCTACAACTCCAAATTGCCTGCTTTAGAGTCTAGAAGCCCTACATGTGCTTTTGAGCACAAGCTCTGGTCATTTTCAGTCCTCTGGAACAGTCTGATAGTGGACAGTGGTAAAGTAAAATTATAGTTGGAGTTGGGATTTTTTTTTTTTCTCACAGACACCTTGAAATGTGGTGTTTAGTATTTCCTGGCATGAGCTTGGGATCTACTCACATCTCTCTCACCACTTGTAATGTGACTGTAGCACATTAGGTCTATTCTGAATCTTTTTATCCTTCACCTCTATCTATAGGTTCAGAGAAAGAATGAACCATTAATGACCTCATCAATTTAATAGACTATGTCAACTTCTCTATCTAGTCCTATAAACAGAAAATCAGACTTGTGGTTTCCTGCTGCCCATCTGGATTTCCTAACTGCCTTTCAGCCATGAACTTTATTCTTCCTGATTAGAAACAGAGACATTATGGGGAAGGGGGATGGGGAGAGAGGAAGGAAATAGTAATGAATCTTATCAAGGCAACTTCCAACCCTGGGATTATGTCATTCAACTAGGATATGCTTTTGCAGGTAAGGATACCAGTTGGTATGTGTTTCCTTTCCTCGGAAAATACTTTGTGTCAAACTATTTTTCACATAATACTGAAGTTTACTCATTAGCTCACGTTGGTAGTCCATTTACCTTTTAGGAAAAGCTCACCATCACAGATCTATATTAAATTTTTTAGGTATTTAAAAGATAATCTTATGTTTTAGTAAGAGTAACTTTTATGTATGTTGCTGTTAAACTTTAGCAAACAATCAAATAATCATACAGGAATGTAGCTGTAGCTTGATTAGGGACTATTAGCACTCAAATTAATTGATTTTAAATAGTAGTGATAAACTTTATAAGTATTAAATAATATTTTTAAAGTAACAAATAAAACATCAATGTTTATTTTTTGTTTCCCTGGGCTACTTTTAAAAAAGTAGCATTTAATGATCTTTGCTAATAAAGTAGAACAGTGGTCTAGCAAAAGGGAATTACCACGTATTCAACCATACCATCCGCTGTTGCCATGTAAAACAAGACTAATTGATGTGCTAGGCATTTTACATATGTTGTCACAGTTAAATATCCGAATGACTAAATTCAGTGCCCTGAAAAGCTAATAATATCTTTGGACTACATTATATGGTAGAGGATCTGCAACAGTTAAATTTTAAATTTTATTTTGCTCAATTTTAAAATTGGTTTGCAATTCTGAGCATAGTTAATGCTTATAATGGGCTCATTGCCCTGAAGCTTAGAATTGTCATCTTTCATTTAGTCAATAAAGTGTTTATGGAGCAACTACAATGTAATAAAGTCTGGGGTGAATCAGATACAAATTTAATTCTAAGAAAATGATAGTCAAATGCAATTTAAATCAAAACATTTCATGGAACAAGCTCTTTCATGGAACTTTTATAAAGTGACTCAAAAATTTTGTTGGAAAAGCAAATGGCCAATAATTGCCAGGATTATTTTGTAAAAAGAGAACAAGGTAAGGAGTCTCCATCTACCAGACTTATAATACAGACAGTGTGGGACTTCCCTGGTGGCACAGTGGTTAAGAATCTGCCTGCAAATGCAGGGGCCACAGGTTCGAGCCCTGGTCCGGGAGGATCATACATGCCGCAGAGCAACTAAGCCCGTGCACCACAACTATTAAGCCTGCGCTCTAGAGACTGCGAGCCACAACTACTGAGTCCACATGCCACAGCTACTGAAGCCTGCATGCCTAGAGCCCATGCTCCTCAACGGGGGAGGCCACCGCAATGAGAAACCCATGCACCGCAACAAGGAGTAGCCCCCGCTCGCCGCAACTGGGGAAAGCCCGTGCACAGCAACCAAGACCCAACACAGCCATAAATAAATTAATTAATTAAAAAATAATAATAATAATACAGACAGTATGTATGGATACAGGGATGAATAAATAAACCAATGCATCACAACAGAAATCCCAGAAAAACAGACATATACGAATATATATATATATATATATACTTTAAACATCTTTAAAGTCCTATGAACTGGATCAAAACACTCAAGTTTGGTGCAGCCATATGACTGAGTTCTGACCAACAGAATGTGGCAAGATGGCTTCTCCAGGCCTGGTCCATGAAACCTCCCTTGTATACTGCATGTTCTTTTTTCCCTGGCCTTCTAGACAGATGTAGAAAATTTGGTGGAGCTCTCTGAGGACCAAAAAAATGACAGAGCCACTAGATGGAAGAAGCCTGAATGACTGCATAGAGCAGAGACCCTGTGCCATCCTCTTTGTGCCCCCCCCCCCAGTGTATGGCAACATAACCAAGAAATAAACCTAGGTTGTGTTAAACCACTGAAATTTAACACTGCTTGTTTTAACAGTTAGCCTAGTTTGACTAATATACCCTATAATTACATTCAAATCCCCGTCTCTTCCTACTCAACAATGAACTGTTTGAGGGCAAAAACATACAGTCCTTCATCCAATGTTGCTTAGCAAACAGATGATCAATAAATACTTATTGAATTAATAAATATTCAATTAAGCCAGGAGAAAGGACTAATATATTTTATAATGTTTCCTTGCACCTACTTCTCCTAAAGTGACTATTAAAACAACCATGCACAGAAAAAAAAATTTCTTAAACATCAGAAAAATAAAATAACAAGTTAATCATATTTCACTATTTCTCAAGTATTCTAATATCTGATATTTTGCTGCAGTAGAAAATAAGAGATTGATCTGGAGGTTTCCAAAAGACACAATCATGCATTCTTTAAAGCAATTAAAAAAAGAAAACTTTCCATCCACTATTCTCATGAGGAAAAGAACAAAATCTGCTACATTCTGTAGGTCCAAGTTAATTCTGATCCCTAGGTTTGCATTTGAAACAAGAAAACTTTATGGAGTCACTTTCTCAAGTCTCTTTTGACTACACAGGCATTTCGACACATTTACTGGAGGCAGCCATTTGCCACAGTGTGGCAATAAATAATACACTAAGTCAAAGTGTATTAAAATGGCATTTAATGTACAACCTTCTCCTCCCTTTTTTTTAATTACTAAGAAATATTTGCAACACATTAACCCCAGGCAATCTTAGGAGACTTTCAATTTAAGAATATTAATATATGTGTTTTACTGAGTACTGAGAGAATCATTAAGTATAAATTAAGGATTCCCTATGGAGAGTGACGCTAATATTAATAGATGAAATTACTGCCCCAATATCCTCCCTTTCCCAAATACGATCTATTTCAGGAAGCCCACAGAAGGTATACATGCCTATCTTCATTTTCAGATTTAAAAAGCCAGTTGTCGGGCTTCCCTGGTGGCACAGTGGTTGAGAGTCTGCCTGCCGATGCAGAGGACATGGGTTCGTGCCCCGGTCTGGGAAGATCCCACATGCCGCAGAGCAGCTGGGCCCGTGACCCATGGCCGCTGAGCCTGCGCATCCGGAGCCTGTGCTCCGCAACGGGAGAGGCCACAACAGTGAGAAGCGCACGTACCGCAAAAAAAAAAAAAAAAGCCAGTTGTCACTATTAAGCAGAAGTTGCATGTATTGATGTAAAATAAATTAGTATATGAAAAAAAAAGATATATATGTAGGTATTACTGAATCACTTTGCTGTACACCTGACATTAATACAACATTGAAAATCAACTATACCTCAATTAAAAAAAGAAGAAAGTGCTCCAAAAACTAAATAAATAAAATAAAATAAATTAGTATTGCCATTATAGCTTTAAAAGAGAAATCAGAATTTGACACTTGAACCATTCACTCAGTCATGTAAATTCTTAGAGAACGGACAGTTGCTTTAGTGAAGAATGACTGGATGGCCTTTTCGGAAATGAGCAAGTCTGGTAAATACATGTCTCTTGATTATGTGTCTTGATTATTTAGCAGAATAATTGTTCAGCTTTTCTCCTTTGTGCTACATGATGTCTGGGTGTCTCCTCATCCCTACCCTACCTTACCCTTACCTTGTGCCTTACTAGTTTCTTTGCCAAGGGATGGGGTAAGGATATTTAATATTTCTCAATATTAAAAGGAGTTGAAATTTTAATATGGTTTGTTTGGGGATTGTGTGAAAAAGTCCACACATTAAAATGGCTCCTTAAAAAGGCAACTGCGAAGTGCCATTTATCCCCTCTATCATTTCCTGCCCAACTCCCACCATTTTGTCAACTTTTGTTTTGCCTGAATGGCTTCATGCCAAAGCAACTTCGGGTGCACAGTTGGGTGATCTGGGTTTCTAATTGTTGAGCATCTTCTATCTCAGCACAAATAAAAGCACACATATTTTCTTAATATACTTCCATGTATGTTACTCATATTGTGAATTTTGTTTATGATTTTCATCCTGGTCAAAAAACAATCCTTGCTTCAATTATAAGGAAAGTTTTAATACATTTCTTGGAAAAAAAGTAAGGAAAACATTTTGAATTGAAGTACCAAGAAAAAATTGAATGGCGAAGTATATCTACTATTCTGTTCAATGACACATTTAAATTCATGTTAAACAACTCAATGTATTAAAATATACATTTTCAATTTTCTAATAATTCAAAACTAAGACATGAATTTTTAATATTTTTCCAGGGCAGTCAGTTTCATTATGAAAATACATCTGATTTGCAAGATGCTGGGCTATAGGTGTCATATATACACTCACAAAGGCACCAGTCCTGATCACAAAAGAGGTAATGAAAGCAGGGAAAGATGGTTATATAATTAGGAGCTTGAATTAGATGCTAGCGCAAGATGTAATGTGCTGAACTTAAAATGTCTGTAGAATCAAATCTGACTTTTAAAAGAAACAGCTTTACCACAGAAAGTCCAAATAGTGTCATCGTTGTTCAAATCAAGAAGAAAGTAAAAAACCTCTTAAAAGAGAAATAGCAGTGTTTTTTCAGAGCCATTTCATGTCTGCTCTTACAATGCTTACAAATGGAAATAAAGCACATTATGATTCAGAAGAAATGAAACAACAAATTAAATATTATCTAGACACACTCCATCTCTGAGGGTTATATGCTCTGTTGTTTTTATGAGAAGGATTACTCTGTTCTGGATATCCCTATCCAGAAATGTCCCCAGGAAAATACCCCAGGCTTTTACAGGATAGTGGAACAACTGTAATCCAAAAATAGTTGGACGGGGGCAGGAGGCATCAAGGAGTACGAGAGACTTCTCAGCATATTCCTTTGATGAGACGTGAAGGCTGATGATGAACTGCTTTCACTATTTTCTCTCACAGTTTAGTTTTACAATTATGGAATGAAAAGTGGCATTTTATGAGAAAACAATGTTTTCATGTTGATTAAGCATAGTTATGAAAGAGAGGGAGGTCCCCTGAACAATTTAACAGAATAATTGTTCAGCTTTTCTCCTTTGTGCCTCTATAATCTCTCTCTATGACTCTATCAAAACCAAAATTTTCCCATCTTATGATGGCTCAAACTCTTAACTTTATTTACCCAGAATAGACTTCTATCTTGTTCTACAAACCCATGTATCCATATATCCCTTCCTACCTGACATTTTTTCCTCCTAAACATCCTCTAGGCACTTCAAACTCCACTGAACACATTCTCATTATCCTCACTGTAATTTGTGGTCATTCGGAGAAGTGTTGCAATTATTACTGCATTCTGAAATGCCTCACCCTTGACCTTCCTCATAAAGAATACAAATCTCTGTATACAAAGAGACATAAACTGTTAATGATAGGTTTAGGTTGTTTCTCAAAGTGGTTCTTGTTCTTGCAGCAAAAAAAAAAATGGTATATTCCTCTATAGCCTTTACAAATATTAAGAAATAAAATGCTATGAAATCTTTTGATCTTGCTGGCAAAAACTATGTGTTAAGGCTATCTTCTATTAAAGCAGCATTTTTTTGTAGATAGGTAGGTTGGTAGGCAGAGGATGGTTAGATAGACAGGCAGATAGAGGGGAAAAAATAGAGAAATAGAGAGGTATGGATATTGGTGTTTTATAAAATAAAGGAAAAAATGGATGAATGAGTCACTGATTCTCAGTGGGGTGGAAAGACATCCAGAATGTAGTGAGCCAATCTCTCTGCTGAGGGCTCTTTCTTGGTCATTATCTACACAGCTTGAGTTTTAGAGAACAATCTTATTTTCAAATATTTTCCTCCAGTATTATACCACCTGTATCAATTTTAGTCTTTAGGAAATTGGTCACCAAATTTATAGTGGAAATTAATAAACGTGTCTCACATATTTCTGTTAGGGTCTTCAATTTTTTTCTTTAAGAGAAAATACATTAAATGTTCAGTTGTAGGACAACTTCCATTTTTCAACTTTCCACTTTAGTCATCTCTCAGTTCTCCTCTTTCTTGACCTAACAGCAGCATTCAATAAAGTTGATCCCTTCCTCCTTCTTGAATAGTCTCTTTACTTGGCTTTGGGACATCACTCTCTCTTAGTTCTCTCCTTACATCATTGGCTGCTCCTTCTCAGTCACCTTTGGCGACTCTTCCACAACTACTTGAACTCTAAACGTTGTCCTGCCCCAGGGCTCAATCTTTGGATGTCTTTATATATCTACAATTTCAAGTTGTTTCATGGCTTTAAATACCATTTATATACCACTAATGCTCAAAATTATAGTTCAGCCTGGACCTCTTATGTGAAGTCTTTTCTGTCTACTCAAAACCTCCACACAGATGTTTAATACAAATTTAAATTCAATGTGTTGAAAACAGAACTCTTGATTTTCCCCTCAACTCTTATCCTCCTGCAGTTAGCCTTATCTCTACCAATATCAATTCATCAATCCAGTTGCTTGGGCCAAAACCCCTGCACGTTTGTGTGATTCCTCTGTTGTCCTCATACCCTACCATCAATCTTTTAGGAACTCTTGTTGGCTCCACCTTAAAAATATATCCATAATACTACCAATTCTCAGCATGTCTTTGTGTTCCAATTTTCTCACCTACATCCACTGCTATGATCTTGGTTAAGCTATTATCATCACAAACTTGGATTACTGCAATAATTTTCTAGCTGTTTTTTTCCTTCCTGTTTCCCTAGTCTATTCTCAACACAGCAGGCAGTGATCCTTTAAAAACTCAAGTCAGCTCATGTCCTTCTTCTGCTCAAAACTCTCCCATGGTTTCCTGTCTTTCCCAGAGTAAAAGCCTCTAAAACCTTAAGTGATCTGGCTCCCCAAGAGCTCTTCTGTCACTCTTCTTATTTGTTGTGTCCCAGCTATACTGACTTTCTTGCTTTTCCTTGAACACATGCCTAGCACTCTGCCACCTCAGGGCTTTTGCACTGGCTGTTCCCTCTGCCTAGAATAATCTTTCTTTAATACTTCCAAGTCTCACTGGATATTTTATTCAATTATCTGCTCAATTTTCACCTTATCAAAGAGACCTTCCCAGACAACGCTAATATAAAATAGTAACAGCTCATTTTCTACCTCACTAATCATGGTTAATTTTCCTCTAAGGCACTTTAAAACCATCTGACATACTACATTTTATGTTAGAGGGGACTCCCTGAACTGTATTATTGGATGTGGAGAAAATGTGGAATATTATAACAAGGAGGAGGCAGTATCCTGGCAGGAATAAGGAGGACTGGGCAGAGGCTCTGAGGAAGAAGATTGTGGTTTGTGAAAAAGAACTTTCTCTCTGTGGACAGAGCCTGGTGTTGCCAGACAACCAGCTCTCATGGCCCCCAAATTGCCTTAATGACTCTGAAAGGGGTTAGTGGAAAGGTGGAGAGATTTGCAGGCTTGTATTTTTTTGCATATGAGATGCCAGAGGTGGAATCTTCAATCATGGTTAGCATCACTTTCCTCCAGTCTTTGCCATGTTGAACTATACCAATGCTCAAACTGCAGGGTTTCCCATAACAGAACGGGTATCCCAATGGCCTAGGGCAATTCCCTGATTAGGATGGCTCACTCTTTTCTTATACCCTTCTTCTGAGGCAATGGTTTCAATGGAAGGCAGTGAGTTGTAAATGCCATAAGACATCACAAGTCTGGGAGCTGGCGCTGGGCCCACCGTGGCTTACCTCCAAATCCCTGGCTTCCCTAAAGCTGAATGCCTGGTTCTCAGCTTATCAAAGTAACACTCTGGCAGAGACCACTTTGAAAATCTGCACCCAAACTACAATTTCAGGGATTTGAGGAATCACACAACTAGCTTTTTCTTTCCATTTCTGTAAGTGGAGAAATGGAGGGTATTTTTAAGGGTAAAGAGCTTTTCTGATTAAGTGGCTCCTTGACTAATCCTAATGCCACCAGAGCCGGTATTTACTGTCACAATCCCCAGACAGGATTGTAAAGTGGGAGGAGTGTGTTCTGTGTACCTTTCCACTCTGGAAACTCTCTCCAACTCTGTTCTCTCAACGTCAACCAAAAGGCCTCTTTAAGGCTATTTACTTTGTTTCCTCTCTGTGAAATATGTTTTAGCTCTGCAGTAATATGAAGGCCACCATGAGTCATCAGAAGGATGGAAGTGAAACGTGGGGGCAAACTTAGGTCAGATGCTAAGAAGAGCAAGACACACAGGCCAAAACCTTGTCAGTGAAGCAAAACCAGGACAGGGGAGCTGTGCTGGAGTCAGAGCAAGAAGCATTCATCTGGGGAACTAGGATACACAAAAATGATTCATGGGCAAATAAATCCAAGATCAAAGGGAGTAAAGGGTTGAATGAATTACGTTTTGGGGTAAGGCGTAGGAAATAGGGCATGTACACAGTTGGTCTGAATGAACGTTCAGCTTTGTGTGTTTGTTTTGTGTGTGGGGGTGTGTGTCCTCTTTGGAAAACTAAAGACTCCCGTGTATTAGGTGCACTTCTACTGTTCTTATAGAGAGAACTAACATTTACTGCGCACTTTCTCTGTGACAGGCAAGGGCTTTACTTGCATTATTTTATTGAATTCTTGCAGCTATGGTGTAAGTGCTATGTTTACCCCCATCACTTGTTTAAACTTATAGAGTAATACGTGTAGACTCTAGGCTTTGAATCCGACTCTGGCTGATTCTAGAGACAATGCCCACTCTAAACAGCCATTTGGCCTCCATATGGTAGAGTGTTGGATTAACAAACAGCCCGCATTTGACACACAGCAACACTCCCCAGGGTCTAAGTCAATAAACTGGGACTTCCTCAAAACCCTCCCTCATGTAATGCTGTTCCCCTGAAACTTTCAATGATCCTTCTAGTTCCCCAGGTTCTGTGATAATAATTTATCTGCTCTGATATCTCAGAATTTAATGAACTAGCCTTGGCCTGCAGGATCTGGTCTCTGGAATATTAGCTCTGATATGAAATCTAATATAACTTTAAATTCAATCCGATGTACCTAATAGAATGCCTTAAATAGGTATTATCATAAAGAAAACTATTACAAAGGCATAGGTGATGACAATTATATCATAAATTTTATCATCCCCTAATAACATGCCAGGTTGACCAAATTCTCCACTGGGATTCCCAAATCCCGTAAAACTGTGACCCAGAGGACACACTGCCCAAAGTCCCTGAAAGAATTTCTCCTAATAATTGGAGTACAATGCGTAACTTCATTTCTAATTCCCTAAACTCTATTCTGGAATACAGCAATATTGAATCAATGTTTGCGTTGGGTCTCCTCAGCCCAGGGACTCATGCATTATCACACCATTTATTGGCATTCATTCATTCAACACGGAATCACTGAGCATCTCTGGGCCATGCCTTGGGACTAAACAGTGAACAGGTCAGGCATTGTCCCTTGTGAAGCTTATGGTCCAAAGTGGGAGCCAAGTCATGTTGTAGTGTCGCGAGTACTAACGATGAAAGATTCCCATTCTACTTCCTAACAAGCTGCACTTTCCAGCCATATCGTTAATCTTAATAAAAATGCTATAAGGTCCTTCACTCAAGTTGATACTGCTCCGGGGTCTCACTGAGATGAAGACTACTCTTGAAAGACTTGAGCTTCCTGGCCATAATATACTCCATTTCAATAGAGAGTGAATTTATTCCTGTTTCTGTATATTCCTATTGTGTATACAATTTTCCCTTTCTGGAAAACTTTATCTTTCCACTTTGTTTATCTAATTCTTGCCTTCTTGAAAAGCCCAGCTCAGGTTCCCTTCTTTTCTGAAACACTCTGTGACATAAGGGTTCTTCACCTAAACTCCCAGGACTTTCATTATTTGTGCCACTTGTTATCATGACTCCTTAGATTACTTATCTTTTCTTATATCTACCCCCCAGGGGTTTTTTACCTTTTCATCTTGTATTCTGTTGTTTAGAATATTGCGTAACACACAGTAACCATTTTAGCCATTTCTGGGTAAAATGGTTATTGATGATAAAAACACATATTTCTCTATGAAACTGGTGATTACCAGGCCTAAAGAGTAAACCTTTCCAAGGTAAACACTTTATGAGAATTAGCTTTTGGCTAGAAAGATTCACCCTTAGACTCAAGAGCTGTATATTTCCTTTTAGGTATCTTTTCATGCCATGGGTCATGAGGTCAGCTTTTTCACCACTGGTTTCATGTGTGGTGGTGTATTATAGAGAGGGAGCAAGAAAGAAGAAAGGAGAAACAAGGCTTATTGTTTACAAGACTGGCTATAGTAGCTGATACTCTGTGGGAAGTAGCTGGTTATTTGGTACCAGGGATTGTATAAGCACTATAAATAAGACTGAATAAAGAACTGAGTGAAAATCCCGGACGAGACACTAGGAATTAGGAGAACAAGATACGATGATGAGTTCAAATACTCTTTGTCAAAGAAACATCAAGAACATAACAGAGAATAGGACAACTCATTTGATCAAAGACAGAGAAGTTATAAGTATCCAGACCACAGTCTAGGCAGGGAGGGAATGTGGAACCAAATCAAGTAAAGAATCTGAACAGCAAGGATCAGGAATTCAGGAAAATAATTCTAAACGGTCTCTGTAGTAAGTGGTACTCAATCAGTATTTGTTGAATAAGTGAATGAACAAAAAGGACACACTGGGACCTGACTGTAATCTAAACGAATCCATTTGCCCTCAGATGCATTCCCCGCCCTTGCCCCACTCCACTCCATATCACAGGAAGATTGACCCCTGGGGGCTGCCATTTTCCAGGTGACTTCCTGTTGGGTTCAGCAGCACTGACAGGAGATTGGGGTGGCAGGGTAAAGCCAGGGTACTCTTCCCCTTCTATATGGCTCCGGTTGGCATTTCAAGCAACAGCTGTGTTTCCTTCCTGCCTCTAGTTCTCAGTGGGTCAGCCCATTGAGGTTCTGGATCCTGAGCTTTAGTAATGTCACCTTCTACATTTGTCTCTCTAGCCCAACACCATCAAACATATATATATATAATGTAAGAACCATATATGTAAGTTTTAATTTTCTAATAGCCACATTTAAAAAGTCAAAATTAAAGGGTGAAATGAATTTAAATACTATATATTATTTAACCCAACATATTCAACATATTTCTCTGTGTATTCAATACAAAAACTATTAATGAGCTATTTTTCATTTTTTTTTTCATATTAATTCTTCACAATCTGGCATGTATTTTACATTAAGAACACATCTTAGATCAGACTAGCCACATTGCAAGTGCTCATCAACCAGGTGTGGCTGGCTACCATACTGGACAACACAGTTCTAGTCTACTGGTAAGGGGCTTCCTGCTACTGCTAATTTTGGGGTTGCTTTATCATTACTCCTTGTTTTGCTTTTAAGCTATGACATCACTTGTGTAACTAATTTCCTGAATTAAAACCCATTGTAAATACTTGAAGCAGTTTCTGGGTTTTTTAAGAGCCCAACTAAAACAGATTTACTAACAATACTAAAGAAAGAATATCAGATGGTCAGCCATGAAAGAGAGAAAAGGAGAGTCAAAAAATACTAAAATTCATATGGAACCACAAAAGACTCTGAATAAAGCAATCTTGATCAAGCAGAACCAAACTTGAGGCATAACACTTCCTGATTTCAAATTATATTACAAAGCTATAGTAATCAAAACAGTATGGTACTGGCATAAAAACAGACACAGACCAATGGAACAGACTTGAGAGCCTAGAAATAGACCCACATATATATGGTCAAATAATATTTGACAAGGAACCAAGATGATTCAATGCGGAAAGGAAATCCTGCTATTTACCACAACACGGATTAACACGAAGGACATTAGGCCCAGTGATATATAAGCCAGACAAAGAAACACAAAGACTGCATGATCTCACTTATATGTGGAATCTAAAAAAAAAAAAAAAAAAAAAAAGTCAACTCATAGTAACAGAAAGTAGTAGGTGGTTACTAGGGGCTTGGGAGGGTAGAAGAAATAAGGAGGTGTTGGTCAAAGGGTACAAACTTTCAGTTATAAGATGAATAAGTTCTGGTGACCTAATGTACAGCATGGTGACTATAGATAATAATAATATTATGTATTGTATTATATTGTACACTTGAACTTTGCTAAGGGAGTAGTTTTCACCACAAAAATAAAGGGGGTTAACAATGTGAGGTGATAGATATGTTAATTTGCTTGACTGTGGCAATCATATCACAATGTATATATATATCAAGACATCATATTTTACTACCTAAGTACAAACAATTTTTATCTGTCAATCATATTTCAAGAAAGCTGGGAGTGAGGGAGAAGGAAGGTCACAGAAGCAAACCTCAACAGTGACCACCATAGAGAGCAAGTTTTGCCAATCCCACTCTTAAAATTATGGTTAACAACATTATAGTCATGCTGGGAAGGGTGTCTCAAATTCTTTTAGCAAACACACGTTCTCATTCAAATATCATTCAACTTATCAAGAGACTCCTTTCCTTCCCCTGCTCCATTGCTGTAATTCCATGCACACTAAGCAATTCTCATTACAATTTGGCTTCCCATGCAGGCCTGCCTGTAAAATAGAAACCACAAGCTAAGCAGATTTAAAAACTTGGTCTTTCTCTTCATGTCCTCATGGGATACTTACTTCAGGGTATCTTCACAACACAGTATCCTGCTGCATGCACATGGCAGACCCTGGCAGGAGTCTGCTTTAGTGCTTCCAATCAGACACTTGACCTGGCAGGTCTTAGCTCTTTGGGCCTCCACCACCTCTTCTGTGAAAGAAGAGGAGATGGATTCAATTCAACTTTTATAGCCATAGAGAGCTGGAAGGAACTGTAGTGTCTATTGGTCCAAACCCTTATTTTTTTACAGATGGGGATAGTGAGGCCCACGGGGATTTAAAACATTGACCAAAGTAATGCAGCAAGTTAGTAGCAGAATGGAGATTATGACCCATGTTTTCTGCTTCTTGGAACAGTGTTTTTTTATACTGTGTCACATATTAGATTATTATCTTAGATTCTAGATAAAAATTTCAAAGTTATATTTGTCTAGCATTTAGACTCCCCAGTGCAGAAACTCAAGTACTACTTGGCCTACTAACAAATGACAGTTTATTTGAAGTTTTATGTGTGGTATGTATTTGGGACATTGGGTTAGGATCTGAGATGCTACATTTAATATGATGGACATGAGCATAGTGCACCAGGTTGGTTAAAAGTGCATTGTTCTAACATATGGACACCAAGGGGGGAAAGTGGCGGGGGGCGGTGGTGGTGGTGGGATGAATTGGGAGATTGGGATTGACATGTATACACTAATATGTATAAAATGGATAAAAAATAAATTAAATTAAATTTTAAAAAAAGAAACAACTACTATTATATCATAGTTTTCAAAAGCTTCATAAGGCTACTTATTGCTTATTGAAGAAAATCGGGATTTCTTACTCCAGTAATAAAAGTCCACAATGATACTTTCTGATTTATATATCTTGATGACCTTGCTGAATTAGTGACCATTTCTTCAATATGTCCTGTGGACCTTCTCCATTCCCTTTCTATATAACTATGGAAATTCCATCAATCCTTTAAAAAAAATAAATGAGTAAAATAATTTTTTTTAAAGTGCATTGTTCTCTCTCTCCTATCTTTTGCCGGATGATGCTGAGAATGGTAGTTTAAAAGTGGAAGGTAATCCATCTCAAATAATGAACGATTTTGTTTAGGTTTGAAAATAAAATATATAAAGATTCAAACTGACAAAATGCAATAGGATTCATTCATTCACTGGGTGTCTGTACTAATTCAAGGTCTTGACAATAAGGAGAAAACAATGAGCAAAAGAGAACAAATTTCTGCCCTTATGGAACTTAGATGCTGGGCTAGAAGCCACATAATAAACAAGTGTCAGATAAAAAACAATTACAGACAGTGATAAATGTGAAGAAAATTGCAGGTTGCCATGGTAGAGAATATCAGGGCATTTACTTTGCATAAGATGGCTAGGGAAGGCCTCTCTAAAATGATGATACTTAAGCTGAGTTTCAAACTGAAAGGCTGTGCAACTCCCCAGAAATAGAGGACAGCATTCCAGAAAGAGGGAAAATGTATAAAAGTGCTGAGGTGATAAGTTCTGGGCTTTTAACTATATGTGATAAACTAGAAAAATTTGGAATGTAAGCAATTCTGTTTTGTAGTAAAATGCCATCAGTCTTAATTCAGATTTGTCTTATCAGACGAGGGGTGTAGACTCAATAGCATGTATGGACTTAAGGAACTGAGTCCATTCATAGCTCTGGCTCACATATGATTCCCAGAGACTTCCCATAGAGTGCCCAAAGGTTGCAACAGAGAACAAACAGACTAAAATAAAAAAGGCCCTGGATAAGGGCCCTGAAAATAAAAGGGAATATTCCCTCTTAATAAATAGCAGTTTGAGTTTGAGACTGTAGAGGGGAGGGCACTAATCATCTCCCCACCCTCTCTCTGATCCCTCAGAAAGGCCATTATAATAGAGAAATTGCCAACAAAAAGCACAAAAATATGAAAAACATCATACTAAATAGACTGCAAAAAGGACACTCGTTTATGGTATGAGAGCTGAAGTAAGAAGGCAGAGTGTTGATTTACTCTACCACAGCTGGGAATATGCCCATTGGGTGACAAAGTTTTCTCCACTATGAGCATGTCTGTGAATGATTGTGAAAGTGCCCTGAGTATTGATTTTGTGGTTATAAATAAATGTTAGCAAGTAGGCAGATTCACAGGTACAAACTCCATGAATAGTAAGGGCTGACTGTATATATATTGAGTATGTTTCAGGTTCCATACCAGCACTTTATGTGTATTGCCCTATTTAATCCTCATAGGAACTCTATGAGATAGGTACTCCTTCTATAATAGTGTGCAAACTGAGATTAAGTAAATTTCCAGAAGTCACACAGTTGGTAAGCAGTGGAGCTAAGACTCCTACCCTGGGGTCTCTAAATTCAAAGCCCCTGTTCTTAACCATTATGCTGAATTGTCTCTGTAAATATGATGCCTCCCATAAGATTTTCTTGCCTTGGTAGAGGCCAGTGGATGAAGGGCATGTTCTATATTTCCAAATGGTCACTTCTTTAGAGGATGAGTGTAATCTAGAGCTGACTAATCCTGTCAATCATAGCACACTATCTTCTCAGCCTCTATGCCTAAAACACTAAAACACAGACTACCCATAGGAAGAGTTAGCAAGAAGTTCAACTCAGATATTTAAGTCTGAATTGTTTAATAAGGAGGATACTCAATGCTACAAGAAAATTCTCTGAATTTAAGGCATAGGCTCCAAAGTTTAAATCCTTATAGTTTGAAGCTGTGGAATTGGATTTCCCGCCATCATTGAACCACAAGTATCAATTTTAACATGATAAGAAATAAGAAATTCTGTTTTTAAAATACCAAAAATACATAACTATAAAAAGCATCATTTATTGAAACCCTATTTAATGAGTGAATGAAAACACAATTGATGAGGCACTCACTGCTATGTGTAAGTGGTTTTGGATAAGCCATGAAAGTTTTCAAAGCTTGTGAATACTTTGTTCTTTTTCCAAATAGACACTATATGGATCTATATGCTCAATCCTTGACTGGCTCCTAAAATTTTCCTCCTATCGGCTTATTGATAAAGTGTTCTGTTTTTTAAATAGATTCTGCAATGAGCACTAGTTTCATGATTGAATTCAGAGCTTGTTAAACTTAGAATACTTGTCTCCAGCAATTCACAACCACTGATTGTTCTGTATTATTCTGTATGAAGTGTATATGTCAGTCCCCACAGCATATAAATAGACTGTAATAATATTTAGCAATATAAAATGAGAACAATGACTATCCCTATCCCTCACTCCCTTTCTCATGAGGGTGTGGTGTTCATTGTTTATTGCTTGGAGAGATTTGCCAAGAACAATGGCTACTCAAGCCAGTAGCATTTATTCCAGCTGCATCTTGAATTGATTAAAAACTATTTCTCCATGCAAAGAGTATTTTCACCTTGAGCCAAAGGATGAGTGTGATTAAGGGATTTGATTGGATCATCAGAGAAACAATGACATGGAAACTGAGAGTAAAATCATAGTTGTGCTTGTCTTCTCAGTTACAATATGAACACATAACTATTTAGGTTTGACTGAACCAAATATCCGACTTTTAACTTAAATATGCAGATATTACTTTTTCATTCATTGGGTTTTGATATTCAAGCAAAATCTGAATAAATAAATTGATGATAAAACTTAGGAGATTCATTTGGCAGAGATTGGGCACTCTGTGCTATATTTTCAGTTTGTAATTGGTACACAAGTAAGAAATGTTCCATTTGCGTACAACTGGTAATACCCTGGGATAATTTAGGGAAATTATTAACAAATACAAAAGGAAATCCTAATTCTGAGGAATTGGGGTAGGAGAAAGGGTGAGTTGCCATCTTTGAAATAGTTCATTTATTCCAGGGAATAGGTAAGTGTTGGAGCTGAAGTAAGTTCCAAAGAAATAAAAACATCCCAGCTGGATTGGATGAGGAATAGATATGCTTCAATAATATTCATATGCAGGAAAAGAGATACTTTGGATAAAGATTTCCTTAACTACTCAGAATGGTTTCTAACCAGTGACTAGAAAGTATATGAATTTAGAGGCTAATGCATAGATTAATTAGCAGAACACTGAGAAAAAAATCAAAGTAGGTATATTGGAAATTGTATGTTTTCACCTGCAAAAGAAAACAGAAATTTTCTAATCCTCATGAACACACTCCAAAGAGAACATTTTTTTCCTGAAAAGTCTAGTTTAATCTAAGGGCCTTTGCAAAGAAGGCAGGGAGATTTTGTCCAAAGAACAGGTAATTTAGAAAAAATATGAAGTTGCAATTGATTATCGAATACCAGTAGGCTAGCATTGCAACAGGGGAAGGGGGGTTGTTGAAAACATTAGCATTTTAGCTTAAACAATACTTAATGAATCTCACATGTTTCTAAATATACATCATCATGTAATACATATGCACTAGTATCATAGGTGTAGTTTTTCTCTTACTAATGTTATGTGGCAAGACAGCAGGTTTGATAGGTTATTTATGTATTATCTACCCTAAATCTCTCCTTTGAGGGACAGAGGGACAGGCCATTCTGACTCCCTGAAGACTGCCTTTAGCCAAGGAAGAACAGAGGCAGTTTTTAAAATATGTGGCACTCTTTTTTTCTGTTTCTATTAATATTTTCACTGCTCCCTCATAATATATGTGAGCATTTCTTTGAGGAGCTTTGGGCTTGGATTCACTCTTTATAACTAATATTGTTCAAATTATTACATTTTATAGGAATATCTACTTGAGTCTACATGTAGATTCATGTGAAGTACTTAGTACATTCTAGGTACAGTGTAAGAGCTGAATAAGCTTTAGCAAGCTACAGTTCACATATTTCATAAAAATAGCTATTAAGGTCTTTACTTGCTAGTTAGGAAGTGACAACCTTGATCATTGAAAAAGTAAATATTTGTCAATTTTGTGATAATATTGCTGTCATTATCATTTTGTTCTTAGTTGATCATCAGTCAAATCTGTACTTAAACAGCTCATCTAAAACTTCATAGGGACTTCCCTGGTGGCACAGTGGTTAAGAATCTGCCTGCCAATGCAGGGGAAATGGGTTTGAGCCCTGGCCCGGGAAGATCGCACATGCCACAGAGCAACTAAGCCCGTGCACCACAACTACTGAGCCTGCGCTCTAGAGCCTGCAAGCCACAACTACTGAGCCCACGTGCCACAACTACTGAAGCCTGCGCACCTAAAGCCCACACTTCACAACAAGAGAAGCCAATGCAATGAGAAGCCTGCGCACCGCAATGAAGAGTATCCCCCTCTCTCCACAACTAGAAAGAAAGCCTGCACGCAACAATGAAGATCCAAGGCAGCCAAAATAAATAAATAAAAATTTATAAAAATAAATAAATACAAAAAATAAACTTCATAAAGAGTTGTGACTTTAGCCTTAACATATGAAATAAATTCGTGCCTGTTTTCATCATGTATTTTATATACTTTTCTGCCTTTCTGTCTCCAAAATGTACAACAGTAGACTTCTTGGAGAGACATAGGTAATTTTGAGTGCTTTATCCACCATGTCTTAGCTCCAAATATGTGACAAACTCTGAACTTGGTACTGGAGATGTCATGGAAGCTCTAACCTGGTGGAAAGATAAACACAGTTGGATATTTGCATCACAATTACTGATAGAATGTGTGCCAAGTGCCATGAGAGCACAGAGAAGGGAATATCTAACTGTGCCTGGGTTAGATGAGGGGATTGGTCTAGTGGGTTGAGGAATGCTTGAACTTGGTATTGAAAACAATAGAAATTGGGTAGGTAGAAAATGGCTGAAGCACCTTCCAGGAAAAGGGAAAAACTTTACTTGAAATTAGGTCAGGTCATGAGGTATGTGAGGAGAAGTAGGAAGAGATGAGGCTGAGTTGAAACTTTATCCTATAGCTCGTTGAAGGAGACTCACTGAAAGGTTTCACGTCATAGTATGAAGGACAAGTGAGGAACAAGAATGAAGACAGAAGAATCAGTTAGAAGCCTATTATACAAAAAGTCCAGGTGATTGATAAGTTCCTGAGGATAACAGGTATTTGAATTTATTTAACAAATATTTGCAGAGTACTTACGTATTAAGCCCTGGTCCAAGCATGCTATAAATATTAACTCACCCCCTATAACTATAACATCCCTATGAAGTAAAGTACTATTATTATCATCCTTTTTTTTTTTTTTTGACTGAGGAGACCAAGGCACTGAAAGACTAAGAATTTTGTTCAAAGTCACGCAGCTAATAAATGATAAATCCAGTATTTAAATCCAGGCAGTTTGGTTCCAGCATCCTTCCTCTTAACCATTATTACCACATTGCTTTTTATAATCCAGATCAGGAGTTCATTCCATGGCTTGGGTAACTAGTGGCTTGGGTAAATGGTGGCACCATTTATGGAGACTGGGAAAACAGAAGGAGGAACGTATTTCTTTTGGACAAGTATAGAGCTAATATGTTCAGTTTTAGATATGTCAAGTTTGAGATCCTTCTGCCCAACACTTTGTTCAGGCCTAAATCACAATGGATAATTGTTGACTGTAGCCAATCATTTCTAGAGCCCTAGTAACTGGGATAAGTGTCTATGTCAACAGTGGTGTGAAAGCTTCTTGGGGACTTGATGGTTTTTATGTTGGTTGAAAGTAGTGGTACACCAAGGAAAATGGTGGGTCGTGTACTCATACTCCTGCTTCCCCTAAATTAGACCCCCAACATGGGGCAAACCACTGAGAGCTGCACTACTGTATATTTTTAGTGGAAGTTCAGGAATATGCAGTTCTTTTTCCCTCCCCTCAAATCCCATTGCAAAGATAAAAGACCTTTCATATATTATTTAGCACATTTTGAGCAACAGTCACAACCCAAAGGTCACTGAGTTAGGACCACTGTGACAAAAATTTCAAATGAATAAACATCTAGAAGATTTCACTGTAATTCATTTAAGACAAGGCAGTGAAAATAATATCTGCCTAAGAGAACTAAACTCAGCCGAAACTCTGCCCAAACCCTCAGATTCAACTTCCATTGCTGTCAGTTGGAATTATCCTTAAATACTTAAAAGAGGCAAGTCAGGTCTATGGTACATTATTGTGCCAGGGCTTTTTGTCTGTTGCTTATTGTTAGTTTTATTTTTTCCACTTGCCAAGGTTTAAAAATGGGTACAAGATAAAACAAATTTTTGAAGCAGATTTCAAATCTTTGGTGGTTGTTGAATTCCATTCCTTAATATTCTTGCCTCAGGAGAAGAGGGAAATAAAACATTTCTCAACAAATAGGTAAGTCTTGACATATTGTCCTGTCATGCAACTAGAGGATGGGACAGGGAACGGCAAGTTGTTTTATATTTGAGCAAATGTTCTTTCATGTACCGTGAGTCCTCTGGGAGTGTCTCTGAATTTGTTCTGTGACTCCTAGCTCTTCAAGATGCATACAGTTTTCTCTAATTAAATTTTTGTGATGTAAGGACTCATTCAATAGTTTGCTCATTGTCCTAGAGTGTAGTGAGTTCTCCCTTAATTTCTCCCAGAAGTTCATATGTCAGGAAGTCAGCAAACCACTGTAGACAAACACTCCTAAGTTTTTGGCTGAGTTTCTAGATTATATTAGAGGTATCTCTCTCCAAGTACAGGCTGTACCCATAACAGAATGAGAGGCATGCCAAGGTACTCAAAATAGTCCTTCCAATACCAACACATGGGTCTGTATTAAAATACTATATTATAATCCTTGGAGAGAGTGAAGTAAATTTTTCTTTTAGATCCTACTTATAAAAGTAATGAGTAGAATAAATTATGTAGAATTGAAAAAAATAGCTTTTAAATCCAATTTCATCTTTTCCTCTGGACTCATGACCAATATACTACACTGCACACCAGACAGATTCACCAGGATGTCATAGATCCTCAGTCTCAACATGGCCAACATCTTCTCTGCAAGACATGTTCTTCTTATTAGAGTTTCTACTTCAGTTAGTGGCATTATCATGTACCCAAACCAGAAATCCAAGCGGACTTTTCAATTCCTCATTTTCCCTAGTTCTCCACACCAATCAGCAGCCCTCACTTTGTGTATGATCTTCTAAATAGCTCTCAAGTACATTCTCTCTTTTCCATCACCACTGCCACAACCACTGCCTTATTTTAGGCCAACAACATCTCTCCTCTGGATGATTCCAATTGCCTCCAAACTAGTCTCAACTATTTCCAGTTTCTATTCTCCCTCCACAAAGCCACAGAAGTGAAATTTCTAAATCACAATCGTATCACACCCCCTTCTTAACTCTCTCTCTCACCCCTGCCTCAATGGCTCCTAAATTTTTACATAAGATAGCCCAAGCTCCTTGGTATAGCACCTAAGGCCCTTCATGGCTTGGCTCCTTCAAACCATGTGCTCATTTTTGTTTATCCTCCAGTAATGATGTCTCCAGTTCAGACAGGTCTCTGAACATTCCTAGTTATTCACGCCTCCATCCCTATCCAGAATAGGTCAGTTCTCTCAACAGCTACTATTTAGGTAACATACAAAACCTCTATAAAGACCCCTCACAGCTATTTCTTTAGCTCTGGGAATTGTCCAAGTTTCCCTTATATCCGGACTCCTTGACTGTCATCATGTTTTACCCATATTTTCCATTATTATTTACTTTTACTCAGCTTCTCCTTAATATTTTCTGTTCTGTTTTTTTCCCTCCTGGTTCCAAGCAGGAAAGCCCTCAGGCAAGTGACACTCCATCCCTATATGCTACCCTAAGCCCTTCATACTAAATGCCAAATGTCCATCTGGAGGGTGGGGTGAGTCTCTGCCTTTGTACAAGAATGCCTTCTCCCTCCTCTACTGATTATAAATGCCTTTCATTGTCCTTCAAAACCTAGCTCAAATGTCCCCAACTTTAAAAGGACTCCCCTGTTATATCAATTAAGATAGTTGTACCTTCCTATTTGCAACTCTATACCTTGTACAAGTTTCTATTTCATTTATCACTCTCTATTGAGTGATCTTGGGCAATATGTTTAAGGTTGTCGTGTGGCTGATCTATAAAAACAGGATAAATTAACTCTCAGGGTTGCCATCACATAGTAGATACTCAATAAGTGTTTACCAAGAACTGGTGGCAAGGATGCTTCTAACTAGGAACAGAAAGCCATATAAAGGCTGGGGATACATTCATGCCATGACTGTTTTAGGGATTAGGTGTAGCACTTCTGTAATTTTAAGTTCCTATTACCTATGTTTGAAAACTTATGGCCCTGCAGAATTAATGTGACCCCTATCAAATTAACCATAACACTTTTCACAGAACTAAAATAAATAATCCTAAAATTTATATGGAACCATGAAAGACCCAGAATTGCCAAGGCAATCCTGAGAAAATAGAACAAAGCAGGAGGCATAACCCTCTCAGACTTCAGACAATACCACAAAGCCACAGTAATCAAAACAGCATGGTACTGGCACAAAAACAGACAGATGGATCAATGGAACAGAATAGAGAGTCCAGACATAAACCCACACACCTACAGTCAATTAATCTTCAACAAAGGAGGCAAGAATACACAATGGAAAAAAGTCTCTTCAGCAAGTGGTGTTGGGAAAGTTGGACAGCTGCATGTAAATCAATGAAAATAGAACACACCTTCACACCATATACAAAAATAAACTCAAAATGGCTTAAAGACTTAAATACAAGACATGACACCATAAAACTCCTAGAAGAGAACATAGGCAAAACGTTCTCTGACATAAATTGTACCAATGTTTTCTTAGGCCAATCTACCAAGGCAATAGAAATAAAAGCAAAAATAAACAAATGGGACCTAATCAAACTTACAATTTTCTGTACAGCAAAGGAAACCATAAACAAAACAAAAAGACAATCTAGGGACTGGGAGAAAATATTTGCAAATGATGTGACCAACAAGGGCTTAATTTCCAAAATATACAAACAGCTCATGCAACTCAACAACAAAAAAACAAACAATCCAATCGAAAAATGGGCAGAAGATGTAAACAGACATTACTCCAAAGAAGTCATACAGATGGTCAACAGGGACATGAAAAGATGCTTAATATCGCTAATTATTAGAGAAATGAAAATCAAAGCTACAATGAGGTACCACCTCACCCCGGTCAGAATGGCCATCATTGAAAAGTCTACAAATAACAAATGCTGGAGATGGTGTGGAGAAAAGGGAACCCTCCTACACTGTTGGTAGGAATGTAAGTTGCTGCAGCCACTATGGAAACCAGTATGGAGGTGCCCTCAAAAAACTAAAAATAGAGTTGCCATGTGATCCAGCAATCCCACTCCTGGGCATATATCAAGACAAAACTATAATTCAAAAAGATACATGCACCTCCATGTTCATAGCAGCATAATTTACAATAGCCAAGACATGGAAACAACCTAAATGTCCATCGACAGATGAATGGTTAAAGAAGATGTGGTAAAAACATACAATGGAATACTACTCAGCCATCAAAAAGAATGAAATAATGCCATTTGCAGCAACACAGATGGACCTAGAGATAATCACACTAAGTAAATCAGAAAGAGAAAGACAAATACCGTATGACATCACTTATATGTGGAATCTAAAATATGACACAAATGAACCTATTTATGAAACAGAAACAGACTCAGAGACATAGAGAACAAACTTGTGGTTGCCAAGGGAGGGGGTGAGGGAGGAAATAACTGGGAGTTTGGGATTAGTGGATGCAAACTATTATATGTAGGATGGATAAACAACAAGGTACTGTTGTATAGCACAGGGAACTATATTCAATATCCTGTGATAAACTATAATGGAAATGAATATATAAAAAGAATGTGTGTATATATGTATATATACACACATTCTTTTTATATATACAAAAGTTATATGTATATAACTTATACATAACTTTATATATATATATATAACGAATTAATTTGCTGTACAGCAGAAACTAACACAACATTGTAAATCAACTATACTTCAATAAAAAAAATAGGAGGAAAAAAAAAAACCATACGGCCCTGGACATGTAGAACTGATATAACTGGGTCCTTAATTTCACAAAATGCCTTTAGAGAACCTTAGCAAAATTAGACAAAGAACATTTATGCTTGTGAACACAGATTATCTTTGTGTATCATTAGGAGTAAATGGTGTATTTATTCACACACTGGACTGCTTAAAATGAAGTTGTTCAATGAACTTATGAGGTGGCTCCATTGGTGAAGTGGTCTCTGATCTGTGGTAAAGTGAGGACCTTAGATCCATTATTTATGGATAGTGTGTCTTTGTACAGACATATCCAAATATCAGGGCTTCCTATGTAACTGGAGAGAGTCATTTGAGGATTTCCCCAAGGATGGTTCTGTTCTCTAAATGGAATGTATCCAAAAATCTGTTTTCTACCCTCATTAGATCATTTAATAGTCACTCAGTAGTCACCAACAATGACTTTTTCCTCAGTGTTTGTACTTCTTGCCCTCTTTGCACCTTTTGGCACTCTTGAAGCCCACCTTATTCCTTAAAATGTTTTCCTCCTGGCTTCTACAATACGCACCTATCCTGATCTCTTTCAAACCTTGCCTCTTCTGATTTTTATTTCTTCAGTCTAAAAATGTGAGTGCTTTACCTGCTTTGGTTCTAGGAATTCTGCTTTACCTTCTCTCTCTCTCTTCTCTCTGCTTCCCTTGGATGGACAGATGATACCAAAGCAATATCTTAAGCATTTCCTCTATTCCAAGACTCAGTTTGGAATTTCTTTTGTCTGCTGCAAATTTCCACAAAGATGTCCTAATCATTACTTGAAACTCAATCTCCTATGTCCAAAGCCAATAACTGTAATATCTCTCCCAAGAATGGATTTTCCTACCTCTGCTAATGATCCCTCCTGTTTCAGCTGTACAGATATTTGATTAATGAGCAAAAGTTACAGAAGCATCTAAAGTAATTTTTTTCTCCAGTCACTTGGAAGGCAGACAGAGTCTGCACTTTTGCATAACTTTTACTTTTCAAAATTTCTATCATCAACAGGGTTAGGCTTATCCAGAAGAATATTCAACCAAAGAAATAGCTGCAAAAACAATTTTTAAGAAAATATACCTATATTTTTTTCCTGTAAGGGGAAAATGGGAAATCAGGAGAAATAATGCATAAAATTCTGTGCTCCTAAGTCAGCAATAGTATGTTACATATTTATTTTTTTCAAGCAATTTTCATTATCAGTTAGGATTTCTGAGTTTACTATGTCCCATTATTAAGTAATAGCATTTTGGTTTCCAAGATCTTTAGTCAATGCTAATTTGTAGATCAAAGTTTTCTAATGCAAGGATCTTGAGGATTCAGGTTTACAAAAATTTTAAATAACACATTACCCTTGGATCTATACTCACTAAAAACAATCAAACTCTCATCACTTTCTCCATGGTACCTAACAATATCCTACAAAGCTACTGAAAAGAGAGAAACTCCTTTGTTGCCCCTGCTGGTAGAAGGTGAGTGGTCAGTTCTATTGTTCTTTAGGCCCATGAATATCATATGTTTAAATAAAACGCACAATTGGGTGAACCTTCTCATTCCATCATTTAAACCCTAACCAGGAGATGATTCAGACTGTGTTTATGGAACTGCTAACTATTTTCTGAACTCAATGTAGAAAATCAGTCAAGCCAGTTGTTGGGCTGCAAGTAGACAGAAAGGTCACAGGAAGTCTACAGAAAGCAGACAGGAAGAAGCAAGTTCTTTCTAGAAACCCAGAGACTTTTGTCTTTAGCTAGTTCTACAGAATAAAGCATGGAATTTAGCAAATTAATGGTTTTAGCATTACAGATGTAAAGGCCTTAAAATGCTAAGCAAAGATGCCAGGGTAATTGTTGAAGGTGATTATAGGCCTCATACAGAAAAATCTACTTTTCCTCCTTTTTAAAAAAATTTTTTTTGCTCCTGTTTTTCCCCTAATAATAAAAACAAAGGGGTCCAAAACATGTCAAAGAGTGATGAGTGAAAGGAGACAATGCCATTTAGAAATCATTTAATGTTTGTGTGGTCGTTCTGCTTTAATAATATTCAGATGTTCAACCACTTTCTTTTTTTTCCCAGATTTTAAATATACAGCCGTAAAAGATGTGAGAGGTCATTAGGAAATCTATCTAACGGTCAGAATTTAGGACAGCTACATTTGGTTCATTCTCCTCTCCCCCTCTTTTATTGGTCTCAGGACTCTTTAGAAATTTGCATAAAACAAATATTTTACAGTTGGGAAAAATTTTTTAGTCCAGTTTTTCTGTGTAAATTGCCAGAAGTCCTTGGCTAGGCAAACTGCTCAACCAAATGTAGCAGTATAGACTGGGGCAGAATGTGGGTTACCATGAGAAAAGATCATCTACGTTGTCTGTGGTTTTGAATACTGCCTGAAATGGAGTTTGTGTTTGTTTATTTGTTTTTGCAATTCTGGATCCATTATTTTATTTTCAGTCTAGGAAAGCATTCAGGGTGGGGAATTTTCTTGCTTTTACTTGATAACACTCATGGCCATTTTACTAAGAAACACTGCTGTTGGGCCATCTGAAGCAAATCCATCAACAGTTGGTGTCCATTTCAGGTATCAAAATAGCTTCTGATAAGGATTCTCTAAACATTACTAAACCTTTCCTTCTTATTAGAATCAAGAATATCACTGAATCGTTTTCAAAAAGCTGCATGAGAGGTCATTTTTGGTTACCTGTTTGGACATAGAGTTAATCACAAAAAGTTTGAGTCATTGACATTTGTTTTTAATCCCTCATGATACTCATGTATTTGGATGATTTTGTGGATTAGACCACTATTTCTTCATCAAGCATCTGAAATTCATTAAGGCTTCAGGTATTTTTTTTTTTAAGTAAAGATGCCTGATAGAGGCAGTATATGGAAATGTGCTCTATTCAGATAAATAACGAAACGGACTTAGCAAACCATGCTCTGAACCAACTAATATTTGTTAAATCCTTCTAATATTTGTTTATTATAATGTACTGAGCTGGAGAATGAAATAGCTAACTAAATCACTAACATAAAGCTCTTGCTTTCTGTATTTGTTCATTCAGTGGATAAAAGATGCTGTGGACCATCAATATATAATATATAAGAATGCAGGATATATGAGAATGGAGTCTTCTAGGGTAAAGGAGTTTACATCACTGGGTTTTGTCCTTGTTTATTTTTTGTCTTGTATATGCTGTTATTATTTTGTTTATACACTACATATTCGAAATAAAGTCTTCAGTGAGTTTGGCAAGCAGGGGGAAAGAAATTGAGAGACAGTAATCTGATTTGAACCTGAAAAATTCAGAGTCTGGGAAAGTCATTAACTGTGTTTACCACTCATTAACCCCAGCAACTAAAGGAACCCCCGCACTAACACTTAGGCATGGTAGGGTTGTCAGATCTAGCAAATAGAATTACAGGATGCCGGGGATCAGGGGAAGATGGCAGAGGAGTAAGACGCGGAGATCACCTTCCTCCCGACAGATACATCAGAAATACATCTACAAGTGGAACAACTCCTACAGAACACCCACTGAACACTGGCAGAAGACCTCAGACCTCCCAAAAGGCAAGAAACTCCCCACGTACCTGGGTAGGGCAAAAGAAAAAAGAATAAACAGAGACAAAAGGATAGGGACGGGACCTGCACCAGTGGGAGGGAGCTGTGAATGAGGAAAGGTTTCCTGACACTAGGAAGCCCCTTCGCGGGTGGAGACTGCGGGTAGCGGAGGGGGAAAGCTTCGGAGCCGCGGAAGAGAGCGCAGCCACCGGGGTGCGGAGGGCAAAGCGGAGATATCCCGCACAGAGAATCTGGGCCGACCAGCACTCACCAGCCCGAGAGGCTTGTCTGCTCACCCGCCGGAGCGGGCAGGGGCTGGGAGCTGAGGATCGGGCTTGGGTCGGAGTGCAGGGAGAGGACTGGGATTGGCGGCTAGAACACAGGCTGAAGGGGGTTAGTGCACCACGGCTAGCCAGGAGCGAGTCCGGGGAAAAGTCTGGACCTGCCGAAGAGGCAAGAGACTCTTTCTTCCCTCTTTGTTTCCTGGTGAGCGAGGAGAGGGGATTAAGAGCGCTTCTTAAAGGAGCTCCAGAGACGGGCGCGAGCCGCGGCTAAAAGCGCGGACCCCAGAGACGGGCATGAGACGCTAAGGCTGCTGCTGCCGCCACCAAGAAGCCTGTGTGCGAGCGCAGGTCACTCTCCACACCTCCCTTCTGGGGAGCCTGTGCAGCCCGCCACTGCCAGGGACCCGGGATCCAGGGATAACTTCCCCGGGAGAACGCACAGCGCGCCTCAGGCTGGTGCAACGTCACGCCGGCCTCTAGACGCCGCAGGGTCACCCCGCACTCCGTGCCCCTCCCTCCCCTCGGCCTGAGTGAGCCAGAGCCCCCGCATCAGCAGTTCATTTAACCACGTCCTGTCTGAGCGAAGAACAGATGCCGTCAGGCGACCTACACGCAGAGGCGGGGCCAAATCCAAAGCTGAGCCCCGGGAGCCCTGCGAACAATGAAGAGAAAGGGAAATTTCTCCCAGCAGCCTCAGAAGCAGCGGCTTCAATCTCCACCATCAACTTGATGTACCCTGCATCTGTGGATTACGTAAATAGACAACGAATCATCCCAAATTGAGGAGGTGGACTCTGAGACCAAGATTTATTATTTTTTCCCCATTTCCTCTTTTTGTGAGTGTGTATGTGTATGCATCTCTGTGAGATTTTGTCTGTATAGATTTGCTTTCACCATTTGTCCCAGGGTTCTGTCTGTCCATTTTTTTTACTTTTTTAAAAAATTTATTTCTTAATAATTATTATTTTTTTATTTTAATAACTATGTTATTTTATCTTTATTTTATTTTATTTATCCCCTTTCTTCCTTCCTTCCTCTTTCTTTCTTTCTTTCTTTCTTTCTTCCTTTCTTTCTTTCTTTCTTTCCTTTCTTCTTTTTTACCCTTTTATTCTGAGCCATGTGGATGAAAGGCTCTTGGTGCTCAGGCCAAGAGTCACTGCTGTGCCTCTGAGGTGGGAGAGCCAACTTCAGGAGACTGGTCCACATGAGACTTCCCAGCTCCATGTAATATCAAACACTGAAAATCTCCCAGAGTTCTCCATTTCAACACCAACACCCAGCTTCACTCAACGACCAGCAAGCTACAGTGCTGGACACCCTATGGCAAACAACTAGCAAGACAGGAACACAACCCCACCCATTAGCAGAGAGGCTGCCTAAAATCATAATAAGGCCACAGACACCCCAAAATACCACCAGACGTGGACCTGCCCACCAGAAAGACAAGATCCAGGCTCATGCACCAGAAGACAGGCACTAGTCCCCTCCACCAGGAAGCCTACACAACCCACTGAACCAACTTTAGCCACTGGGGACAGATACCAAAAACAACGGGAACTACGAACCTGCAGCTGCCAAACGGAGACCCCAAACACAGTAAGATAAGCAAAATGAGAAGACAGAAAAACACACCGCAGATGAAGGAGCAAGATAAAAATGCACCAGACCTAACAAATGAATAGGAAATAGGCAGTCTACCTGAAAAAGAATTCAGAATAATGATAGTAAAGATGATCCAAAATCTTGGAAATAGAATAGACAAAATGAAAGAAACATTTAACAAGGACCTAGAAGAACTAAAGATGAAACAAACAATGATGAAAAACACAATGAATGAAATGAAAAATACTCTAGAAGGGATCAATAGAAGAATAACTGAGGCCGAAGAACGGATAAGTGACCTGGAAAATAAAGTGGTGGAAATAACTACTGCAGAAGAGAATAAAGAAAAAAGAATGAAAAGAACTGAGGACAGTCTCAGAGACCTCTGGGACAACATTATACTCACCAACGTTCGAATTATAGGGGTTCCAGAAAAAGAAGAGAAAAAGAAAGGGACTGAGAAAATATTTCAAGAGATTATAGTTGAAAACTTCCCTAATATGGGAAAGGAAATAGGTAATCAAGTCCAGGAAGCACAGAGAGTCCCATACAGGATAAATCCAAGGAGAAACATGCCAAGACACATATTAATCAAACTATCAAAAATTAAATACAAAGAAAACATATTAAAAGCAGCAAGGAAAAAACAACAAATAACACACAAGGGAATCCCCATAAGGTTAACAGCTGATCTTTCAGCAGAAACTCTGCAAGCCAGAAGGGACTGGCAGGACATATTTAATTAAAGTGATGAAGGAGAAAAACCTACAACCAAGATTACTCTACCCAGCAAAGATCTCATTCAGATTTGATGGAGAAGTTAAAACCTTTACAGACAAGCAAAAGCTGAGAGAGTTCAGCCCCACCAAACCAGCTTTAAACAAATGCTAAAGGAACTTTTCTAGACAAGAAACACAAGAGAAGGAAAAGACCTACAATAACAAACCCAAAACAATTAAGAAAATGGGAATAGGAACATACATATCGATAATTACCTTAAATGTAAATGGATTAAATGCTCCCACCAAAAGACACAGACTGGCTGAATGGATACAAAAACAAGACCCATATATATGCTGTCTACAAGAGACCCACTTCAGACCTAGCGACACATACAGACTGAAAATGAGGGGATGGAAAAATATATTCCATGCAAATGGAAACCAAAAGAAAGCTGGAGTAGCAATTCTCATATCAGACAAAATAGACTTTAAAATAAAGACTATGACAAGAGACAAAGAAGGACAGTACATAATGATCAAGGGATCCATCCAAGAAGAAGATATAATAATTGTAAATATTTATGCACCCAACATAGGAGCACCTCAATACATAAGGCAAGTACTAACAGCCATAAAAGGGGAAATCGACAGTAACACATTCATAGTAGGGGACTTTAACACCCCACTTTCACCAATGGATAGGTCATCCAAAATGAAAATAAATAAGGAAACACAAGCTTTAAATGATACATTAAACAAGATGGACTTAATTGATATTTATAGGACATTCCATCCAAAAACAACAGAATACACATTTTTCTCAAGTGCTCATGGAACATTCTACAGGATAGATCATATCTTGGGTCACAAATCAAGCCTTGGTAAATTTAAGAAAACTGAAATCGTATCAAGTATCTTTTCCGACCACGACGCTATGAGACTAGGTATCAATTACAGGAAAAGATCTGAAAAAGTACAAACACATGGAGGCTAAACAATACACTACTTAATAACGAAGTGATCACTGATGAAATCAAAGAGGAAATCAAAAAATACCTAGAAACAAATGACAATGGTGACACAATGACCCAAAACCTATGGGATGCAGCAAAGGCAGTTCTAAAAGGGAAGTTTATAGCAATACAATCGTACCTTAGAAACAGGAAACATCTCGAATAAACAACCTTGCACCTAGCAATTAGAGAAAGAAGAACAAAAAAACCCCAGGGCTTCCTTGGTGGCGCAGTGGTTGAAAGTCCGCCTGCCGATGCAGGGGACACGGGTTCTTGCCCCGGTCTGGGAAGATCCCACATGCTGCAGAGCGGCTAGGCCCATGAACCATGGCCGCTGAGCCTGCGCTTCCGGAGCCTGTGCTCCGCAATGGGAAAGGCCACAACAGTGAGAGGCCTGCGTACTGCAAAAAAAAAAAAAAAAACAACAAAAAACTGAAAAACCCCAAAGTTAGCAGAAGGAAAGAAATCATAAAGATCAGATCAGAAATAAATGAAAAAGAAATGAAGGAAACGATAGCAAAGATCAATAAAACTAAAAGCTGGTTCTTTGAGAAGATAAACAAAATTGATAAACCATTAGCCAGACTCATCAAGAAAAAAGGGGAGAAGACTCAAATCAATAGAATTAGAAATGAAAAAGGAGAAGTAACAAGTGACACTGTAGAAATACAAAAGATCATGAGAGATTACTAAAAGCAACTCTATGCCAATAAAATGGACGACCTGGAAGAAATGGCCAAATTCTTAGAAATGCACAACCTGCCAAGACTGAATCAGGAAGAAACAGAAAATATGAACAGACCAATCACAAGCACTGAAATTGAAACTGTGATTAAAAATCTTCCAAAAAACAAAAAACCCAGGACCAAATGGCTTCACAGGCGAATTCTATCAAACATTTAGAGAAGAACTAAAACCTATCCTTCTCAAACTCTTCCAAAATATAGCAGAGGGAGGAACACTCCCAAACTCGTTCTATGAGGCCACCATCACCCTGATACCAAAACCAGACAAGGATGTCAGAAAGAAAGAAAACTACAGGCCAATATCACTGATGAACATAGATGCAAAAATCCTCAACAAAATACTAGCAAACAGAATCAAAAGCACATTAAAAGGATCATACACCATGATCAAGTGGGGTTTATTCCAGGAATGCAAGGATTCTTCAATTTACACAAATCAATGAACGTGATACACCATATTAACAATCTGAAGGACAAAAACCATATGATCATCTCAATAGATGCAGAGAAAGCTTTTGACAAAATTAAACACCCATTTATGATAAAAACCCTGCAGAAAGAAGGCATAGAGGGAAGTTTCCTCAGCATAATAAAGGCCATGTATGACAAACCCACAGCCAACATCATCCTCAATGGTGAAAAACTGAAAGCATTTCCACTAAGAACAGGAAGAAGACAAGGTTGCCCACTCTTACCACTCTTATTCAACATAGTTTTGGAAGTTTTAGCCACAGCAATCAGAGAAGAAAAGGAAATAAAAGGAATCCAAATTGGAAAAGAAGAAGTAAATCTGTCACTGTTTGCAGATGACATGATACTATACATAGAGAATCCTAAAGATGCTACCAGAAAACTACTAGAGCTAATCAATGAATTTGGTAAAGTAGCAGGATACAAAATTAATGCACAGAAATTTCTTGCATTCGTATACACTAATGATGAAAAATCTGAAGGTGAAATTAAGAAAACACTCCCATTTACCATTTTAACAAAAAGAATAAAATATCTCGGAATAAACCTACCTAAGGAGACAAAAGACCTGTATGCAGAAAATTATAAGACACTGATGGAGGAAATTAAAGATGATACAAATAGATGGAGAGATATACCATGTTCTTGGATTGAAAGAATCAACATTGTGAAAATGAGTATACTACCCAAAGCAATCTACAGATTCAATGCAATCCCTATCAAACTACCACTGGCATTTTTCACAGAACTAGAACAAAAAATGTCACAATTTGTATGGAAACACAAAAGACTCCGAATGGCCAAAGCAATCTTGAGAATGAAAAATGAACCTGGATGAGTCAGGCTGCCTGCCTTCAGACTATACTACAAAGCTACAGTAATCAAGGCCGTATGGTACTGGCACAAAAGCAGAAATATAGATCAATAGAACAGGATACAAGGCCCAGAGTTAAACCCATGCACGTATGGTCACCTTATCTTTGATAAAGGAGGTAGGAATGTACAGTGGAGAAAGGACAGCCCCTTCAATAAGTGGAGCTGTGAAAACTGGAGAGGTACATGTAAAAGTATGAGATTAGAACACTCTCTAACACCATACACAAAAATAAACTCAAAGTGGATTAAAGACCTAAATGTAAGGCTAGACACTATCAAACTCTTAGAGGAAAACATAGGCAGAACACTCTATGACATAAATCACAGCAAGATCCTTTTTGACCCACCTCCTAGAGTAATGCAAATAAAAACAAAAAATAAACAAATGGGACGTAATGAAACTTCAGAGCTTTTGCACGGCAAAGGAAACCATAAACAAGACCAAAAGATAACCCTCAGAATGGGAGAAAATATTTGCAAATGAAGCAACTGACAAAGGATTAATCTCCAACATTTACAAGCAGCTAACGCAGCTCAATAACAAAAAACAAACAACCCAATCCAAAAATGGGCAGAAGACCTAAATAGACATTTCTCCAAAGAAGATATACAGATTGCCAACAAACACATGAAAGAATGCTCAACATCATTAATCGTCAGAGAAATGCAAATCAAAACTACAATGAGATATCATCTTACACCAGTCAGAATGGCCATGATTAAAAAATCTAGAAACAATAAATGCTGGAGAGGGTGTGAAGAAAAGGGAACACTCTTGCACTGCTGGTGGGAATGTGAATTGGTACAGCCATTATTGAGAACAGTATGGAGGTTCCTTAAAAAACTACAAATAGAACTACCATATGACCCAGCAATCCCACTACTGGGCATATTTCCTGAGAAAACCATAATTCAAAAAGAGTCATGTACCAAAATGTTCATTGCAGCTCTACTTACAATAGCCCCGAGATGGAAACAACCTAAGTGTCCATCATCGGATGAATGGATAAAGATGATGTGGCACATATATACAATGGAATATTACTCAGCCATAAAAAGAAACGAAATTGAGTTATTTGTAGTGAGGTGGATGGACCTAGCGTCTGTCATACTGAGTGAAGTAAGTCAGAAAGATAAAGACAAATACCATATGCTAACACATATGTATGGAATCTAAGAAAAAATAATGTCATGTAGAACCTAGGGGTAAGACAGGAATAAAGATCAGGAATAAAGAATAAATAAGAGAATGGTCTTGAGGATATGAGGAGGGGGAACGGTAAGCTGTGACAAAGTGAGAGAGTGGCATGGACATATACACACTACCAAACGTAAAATAGATAGCTAGTGGGAAGCAGTCGCATAGAACAGGTAGATCAGCTCGTTGGTTTGTGACCACCCAGAGGGGTGGGATAGGAAGGGTTGGAGGGAGGAAGACGCAAGAGGGAAGAGATATGGGAACATATGTATATGTATAACTGATTCACTTTGTTATAAAGCGGAAACTAACACACCACTGTAAAGCAATTATACTCCAATAAAGTTGTCAAAAGAAATAAATTATAGGATGCCCTATTAAATTTGAATGTCAGATAAACAAATAAAATTTTAGTGTAGTAATCTCATTTCTACAAATGTAAATGAAGTGTAAAAATATAAGCACCACTCTGAAATAAAGTGAATCATTCTGTCTGGGTAGAAACAGTTGCCAAATGGTGGTGTCTTTCTCCTGAACATACATAAGATACATTTAAAAACATTTTAATTTTTATTGAAATAATTATTGTACATAGTTTGAGAAATCAAATAGCAGTACAATGCTCTGAGGGAGAAGAGCGGTCCCCTGCTATGTCATCCCCACTGTGGAATCCCACTTTCCAGAGGCAATCACTTTCAACACATTTTGGTTTTTTTCCTGGTGTTTATTTCCATATTTCTAAATTGTGTGCATAAACTGCTGTTACTACTTTAGATAATATCTATTGATTTCTGGCTATGAAATATTAGGATACAGCTCTCTTGCACAGCCCAACTCCCCTCACCCACCCGCTACACACACACATGCACACTAACACACATGCACACATTTTCTTTCTATGACCTCCCACCAATTATCGTAATATAATTACAATGCAGACTTTAGCTGCATAAAGAGTAACATTTACATCATTATCAAGATATTAATATGGTTTACAGTAGAATCACGTAGTGTGTATTGCATTTACTCTCTTGTACAACTTTTGTTTTCCCTGGAGTTAATAACAAATTAATTTTTCAATGATTACTTTTCTATGCACTAACTCTAATTTATCCTCAAATTCTTTTAAGAGAATTCTAAAGTCCTTTTCAAATATGGCAAACACAACCAAAATAATTATAAGTTCCATATTATTTTTTCCTTCAGGTAGCATTTCTGAAGCCCTCTGTCCTCTTGTTTTGAACTCGATTAGTAACGGTATAATCCTGCTACCCAATACTGTCCCAGGATTTTTGTTCACTGTCATAATTGGACTTCCTCACGTCTACTGTATGGACATCATTATATCCTAGACCCTAGGTCTTCCTCTTTCTTGCTTTAATTTCTGTTGGTAGAGTACATTTTTTTAGAACGTTTTTAGGACTTTGGGAGGAAGAGCGCATGGGTGGTACACAAAGACTCTTGACTACCACAGAGTTACATCATTCATTAAAAAAATCTCCATGGATCATAACACTTTTAGAGCAAGAAAAAATTTTTGTACTTCATTTTACAAATGAGGAAACCAAGACTGAAATAGGTGAAGAAACTCTCATTTAAGTTACACTGCTATGAAATCTATGAGAGTCTATTCTTAAAAAGAAATTTAAAAAATCTTCTTTGTTTAACTTTGAGAGGAAGCTTGTGATACTCTCAACTACCAGGTTAAATATGGACAGAGCTGAGAAAGAGGACAAATGTATCTATACTAAGGCAACTCTTACTAGCTCCTAATTGGTACAGGGTGCTGACTTATTAATAATGATCCTGAAATGAAATATATTTACTAATTACTGTTATAATTCACTGACCTCCATCGACTAATAACCAAAGAGAGAAAGAGTTTAAGATTGATGGTGGCTCCATTAATCTCTCTGAAATCAATTAGAAAAGATTAAAAAAAAAATACTGTATTCTTTGGAGGATTCACATCCCAAAGTTTAAGGAACCTCAGAACTGTTCTCCTTTAAGCAATAAAAGACACTTTTTAACCCATAATGAGCCTGATTCAAGTAAAACTGTAGTATCCTAGGATTTCTCCCAATATCTGGAATCTTTTAGTAAAACTGGAGACCAGTCATCTCTGAGGATTCCTTTATCTTTAAAAAGCAAATTCCAGACATCCACAGCAACGAAAAGGATCTCTATCCCATGTAGGGAGCATAGAATAAGAATATTGTTTCAGTTGAGTCTAAAGAAAATAATTTTGGACAGGACAGTGCCTTTGTAAGCCTTCAAATTACACTATGGACTGGGTTTGGGTTTGAAAGCAGAAGCTTTTTTTTACCTTAAGGTAACAAAAGGCCTTTCATTGTTAAGCAATAACATCAAATTTAAATATCAAAGAATTCTCAAAGTTGTCTAGTAAAACAGTCACAACAGATCCAGAGGGCTGTGCTATGGTTTACACCTAATTAATTAAAATAGAACCTGTGTTAGCAATATTCATTTTGGCCTGCACTGTTATAAAATCTTTTCATCAGTTCTCGAAGTTTTCCTGCATCCAAGGAAGTTTTCCAGCTTCTGAAATCATGTATCAAATCGTTTGTAATCTGTTGAAAGATATTTGTGACCTTTCTCCAAGCTTAAAAAGAAATAACTTCATCTGTTGGCTGCAACACCAGAGAATTCTGGACAGGGAGAAAGCTAAAAAGTAAAGAGAGAGGAAAGGCAGCCTTTTCTCCTGACCTTTGAAATTGTAATGGTATGTTAATTGAATATGAATTTCTTGTTAGCAGCTATTTCATTGAACATTTCTGGGAACTGTATTAAGTCAAATGTTTACAGGAAAGCAGGTGTTTTCTCTCACATTTGTTTGTCTTCCTGTTTTCTACACAATATCCATTTTCCCTTTTTCTCTCTGAGTAATTCATTCTCACAATAAGCTCCTGACTTTTTACCCTGTAAATCTTCCTTAGTGAGCAGTTCCTGTTTCACAAATATTTGGTAAAGAAATGAGTGATTAATAGTTGAAAATCATTGTATTCCCCAAAGTGAACACTATTTGTAGCTTTGTCAGTAATCATTTGAGTCATAGGATAAATAATGAATTTTTGAGAGATCCCCATGTAAATACGGTTTTTCATCTGCATCTTATTTTATTTTAAGATATATTAAGTCAGACATCTATGCCTATATTTTTAAAAACTAAGGAAAAGTGCCTTTTATAGTTAGCCTATTTTAACTATTTCTTGGGATCTTCAATTCTTTGCATAAATTGGAAGGAAGTAAGAAATGAGATAGAGAGAGAATGTCAGGTGGCCTGTACGTTTCTATGATTTTTCAGCTGAACTTGACTATTGATTGGTAAATATTTTAACTCCTCGGTAAGCTTTCAACTCCCCTGCCCTCTGTGAAGAAGCATTTACGATCACAGACCCAGTGAATAGCACACCACTTCTAGGCCTCTGGGAACGAGGTAGGGTGATGTTGGAGAAGAGAAGAGCAGTGCTGTGAAGGTTCTCAGAAAGACTGACCTTTGTCTTGGGTCCATCAGATAAGTCAGATGCACAAGAGCTGGCTGGAGGCCTTCAACATCTTGTCTTAACAAGGACAGAGGTCCATTTGCAGAAGTTGAAACAACAGCATGTGGGCAAGAAGATAACACCAAAAAGTAAATTTGGTATGATTTGTTGAACAGCAAACAGTAAGTGGAATCGATCTTCAGGGTCACTGATGACTTGGTTGCCACAAGTAAATCCTGTGAATTATCCTGGGGGCAGTGCCGTAGGGCTCCGGAAATGAAGTGCTCCTCTGGAACGTATTCACTCTGATCAACTGGGATACTACAGGATAATCCAAGTTCAAGTTTTCCTATAGGTTTTCCTTTAAATACTCAGCCTCTCCTGGAGACTCTCAGTCTTAAGAAGCTCAAGTAGAGTCTCTTTATTTCTTCAGGAACCAGCCCTTGAGAATTCACAGGCCTCAAATGCAAGGGGGCATAAAACTGAGCAGCCAGCAATGAAGGAAGTTTATTTCATCCCCACTGTCAATATTTCAGTGATCATCAAGGTCCATAATGACTCTCCCACTCACCTCCATTTTTATTTCCACTACCTCCACCAAGAAATAAATAATAATTACATATACTTTGGGGGATTGTTGATGCACTGTTTCTGGAATCTTCCTGTAAACTAAATTTTCTTAGGCTGTTGTGTCATCTTGTAAAATAAATAAGACGTGATTACAACCTGGCATTTTTACAAAGCCAAGGGCTGGACTTACTGCTGCTCCCTTTCGTCTGATTTTAGTCTGCGCCTCAAAATGTTAGAAAACCCTGTCACAGATCTAAAACATGCTCTCACTTACTGTATACTACTTTGTACTTCCATTCCAGCATTTCTGATAACACAGAACATATTTTCTGCTCTTTTGGATGGTGCCCAAGCATTCTGACTTGATGTAGATATGCCTAGATCAGGCCTCTTGCAGGAAATGTCTTTCAAATCAGGCATCTTGTTCTGGGCTGAGATCAAGGGAGTATGAAAGCTATTAGTAGAAAAAAAATTAGAAATAACAGGAAGAATCACATATTCTCCTCCTTTTAAAAGAAAGCACTTGAGAAACTAAAGTTTAGTTCAAGTACAGATGATCAGTATCAGTCAAGCTAAAGGCTTTTTAACGTTATCAGAAGTCAGAGCACTAGAATTAAATATGCAGTTTCTCAAAGACTGACTCTTCATTTTCCTTCATCCTCAGCTGAATATAACAAGACAGGGTTTTGGTTTTCTGTTTGGTTTTGGTTTTCTGTCAGTCTGGCAGGGGCTAATTTGCACTTTTTCCCAGCTCCTTGGTCAATGGAGCAATTTTCCATTGCCCATTTCAGCCCCAAAGCAGAAGAATTATCCCAATTCTGTTTTATAGCCATAAACTTCTACCTAACAAACTGCCTAACTTCTGTCTTATAAATTCATTTTTCATGTCACAAAGTTAAACTCTTCCAGAGAGAGAGGAGATAATAATAAGAATAAAGCCATCCCAATTTAAAAAGTCAACTCTATGTGCCTTACTGATGCTTGGTTAGGGCCATATTCATTTCATGTTGGTAAACACAGATCACCTGCTGTGTGCTGAATGTTGTGCCCGGTTCTATGAGGGATCCCATGTCCTGCCCTCAAGGAGCTCAAAATCATGTGACAGGGATAGGGAAAGCATAATGAAAAATAAAACAAATAGCTATCATAGAAGACATGATGTGATAAATACCACAAAAATACCACAAAAATGACATATAAAGAAAGACATGTATAAAAGCAATAAAAGATTGAGCCATCTCATGTTCGTTTCCTCAATGTTTTGTAATATATGTCTATATACGTCTGTGTACATAGAAGAAAACATACCTGGGTAATATTATGTGAGCTTTAAACTTTCCGCTAACTTTTTACATGGTCTTTGACATACAAGAAAGTTAGTTATCTTAGTTAGTAAAATAGTTTTCCCTTATACTCCATATCCATCCAGAGAAACCTAGGATATAAACAACTTATACAAATTCATATGACTTTGTTTTCCCAACCAGAGTTCACTCCCTCTTCTCTCTTGGTGACATATCCCCCTCATCCTCTGTCATCTCTGTCTTCATTCACAAGGTCCCCATTGCAAAGAGATAGGTTATGTGCCAGACTGAATTATCATTTCAACCTTCTGCCAACAGAATTCCACCCACCTTGTTCCTAAGGGATGGATCCAACATGAAGCTACTTTGACACACAGCAGTTGGTACTTTGAGGATCTTACCAGAACTGGCTCTGTATGGTTCAGGAAATGTTCAAATGTCAGGCTGTCTGACAGTGACACCAGTGGAGAGTAAGAGCGCTAAATCTTCTCTACCCCACAACAAAAAGTAAGGACACTTCTAATGTGTGTTTTGGCTTCCCTATAACATGCATTCCAGCATGATAAGCACCTTATGCTCTCTACTGGATTATAGTGAGTATGTCTGGGGACGTGTATGCATTTAATGATCAAATGTTGTATCATTAGTCAAGTTCCTTAGAAGCAGAAGCTGAGAAGGGGATTCCTGATCAAGTGATTTATTGGAGGAATGCTCTCAGGAGATGGGAAGTGAGAGAAGCCATATAGTGCAAAGGAACTAAGTAAAGCATGAATAGCTTCCTGGGTGAGATGGCTTTTGCTGGGCTGAGAGCAATTCTCTGGAAAAAGAAGTAGCAATGAGTTGAGTTACTAGTATCTAGAGGATAGCTGTCCTGGCTGGTGAAGGGTATCTGTGCAGGGCACCAGCAGCATCCCCTTCATGATACAATTTCTAAAAGACTGTCACTTTTGGGTAAGAGAAAATTCACTTTGGGAAGTATATGTCTGTAAAACCTGGTGAAATTTGCTAAGCTGTAATTCAAATATACAATGAATTGTCCTGGAAGGGTAATTTTTAAAAAAAATTTTGCTTGAAAATTAATTACTTGGCCTTGTGCCTCCTCAGAAAGTCTAGTATGGTCTATAGGCTCTACTCAGTTAACAGATACTCAACTTAGCAACGTTTTATATGTAAAAACAGGATGTCTCATGCTTTACAGAGGAGAGCATAGAGACTTTCTGGAATTTACTCATATTGATACAGACAATATACCTACCTGATCATTGAGAATCAGTTATGATAATGGTCTAAAATGCTTTGTAAACAGTATATTACTTTAAAATGTAATACAGTTTTACGGTGATTAATAGATGGATAAATAGGTGATAGGTAGGTGACGTAGATAGATAATTGGTTACAGGAAGAGGAATGGAAAAAAAATAGTTCCCTATATTTATATATTTACATTTATTTGTGTGGTATATTATAACCACCTCATATCAAAAGATTTTGTTTTGTTTCGTTTATTTTGGGGTTTTGGCTAAACATAGTTAAGATAATCAGGGCCAGCTTTGTAAAAAAAAAAAAAAGGATTTTAGCTAAAGACTTCAACAATAGTTGGGGGCCAGTATCTTGAGCCAGAGAACCTGGCATCATCCTTGATGCCTCTCATTTTCTCACATCCAAAACCCAATTTGTCCGCAAATTCTTTGGCTCAATCTGTAAAATATATACATAATCCAACCACTTCTCTCCAAGTACATCTTTGTTGATACGCTGCTCCATGATGTTGTCATCTCTCACCTAGATTTTTGCAATAGCATCTTTCTCTGCTTCCACCCTTGCCCACAACAGTGTATTCTGAACAGGGTAACCAGAGTAATCCTTTTAAAACTTGTCATGTAATGTCATTTCTCTGCTGAAAACCTCCAATGGCATTTTATTACATCTGAATACGAGACAAGTTCCTTACAATGACCAACATCTTGCCTGACTTCGCTGACTGCATCTCCCCGAGGCTTTCTCCACTTCATACTCTTTCTACCCCAGATATGCCCAGCACTATGATTGCAACGGATGGCTGTGATAACTGTACAGGTCGTGCAGTACCCAATTGTAGAGAGCACCATTCACATTCACTGTCATCATAGATGTGCATATTTACTACCACACATTTCTGTCAAGTGGCAATGAAGTGTTTTGGGAAAGGAAGGCTATTTGGACTAGCAACAAAGCTGGTTCTATTTTAGGGTTTTGCAAAATTATTTCTTCAGTGTTGAAATTCACACCCAGTTATACATTTGGGGAACTCTCGTACCTCCTTTATGTCACTATTCAAATGATACCTTCTCAAGGCCTATCCTGACCATCCTATTTAATATGCAACCTGCACTACCCTCTAACACACATATACAATTTCTGAAACCCCTAAGCCTGCTCTATTTTTCCCATAGCATTTGTCCCCTTCTAACATGCCATATTATTTACGACATTCACTGGTTTTTGTTTCTCTCCCCCCACTAGAATATATGCTCCCTGAGGACAAAGTTTTAGTTTAGTTTATTTATTAATGTATCTGGAGTAACTAGAATAGTGTCTGCCATATAGTAATTTTTGTTTAATGAATGAATGTCTAATGACTAAGACATTACCTTACCTAAGTTCTCTTGGTTTCTGCTCATCTGTCACTGTTGAAGTGAGGATTCAGTGATACCATAATGCTAACGTACGTGCTAAGCACACAGATGAAGCCCTTTTGATGTTATTTCTCAGTGTATATTCTGCTGGTGGTAAAAGCAAGTGATGACCTCCAGAAAAGAAAGTGTCCAGTGCTCAGAGTCACATTCAAGACCAAGAAAGCATATTTGTTTTGAGATCAAAGGTGGAACATTGTGAACTTCAGAACCAAAGCCACTCTCCTGGCAAGGTACTCATATGTGCATGTACTGCTCTCTTTTTCTCCCTCTGTTTTTATCTCTTCTTAAAAAGCCTCTTTGTTGACATTATCCTCAGGCAGCAAAGAGGGCCCCAGGATCTTCAGGCTTATTTAGTACCTTAGAAAAAGGTACTAAATAAGTCTGAATTTAGTTCCTTAGAAAAAGAGAGTCTATGTCTCTCAGGGTCCATTTGAATCCCCCCAAAGAGGACTCTCTTGGTGCCTACCTGTGTCACATATGCAAGCCTGGATAAATCACTGTATCCAGGAGAATTGGCCAGTTTGGGACCTATTTACTCTTGATATGGAAAAGTCAGAGCTATGTGACGAAACCTTAGCAATGGAAGAAGCATCAATTAAAAAAAAAAAAAATGCTGAACAAGCAGAAAAATTAACAAATATCTCAGAACTTAGAATAATGCCTGGATTATTGTGACACTCAATAAATGAACATGTGCATTATATTTTCATTATCTTGGTCATGTCTGTCAGCAGTTTATTGGTCTTTTCAGGGAACTATCTGTTTTATTTATTACCCACTTTTAAAACTTTTCCCTACTTCATTAATTGCTGATATTACCTTTACAAATTTCTTCCTTCTTTTTTCTTTTGGTTTTCTTCTGTTATTTTCTTTTTCAAAATTTTAATTGAATCTTAGTTCATTTAAATATTTTCCATCTTTTTTGTTTTTTAATAACTATATGTATTGGTAGCATCCCATATGTTTTGATGTATTATGTATTCATTGTTATATTTTTAAATAGATTTATAAACAATCTAGTTTCCTCTTTAGCTCAAGGAGATTATTTGTTGTTGAAATCTAAACATTCTGAGCTATCTTTTTGTTGTAATTTCTAGTTTTATTATATTTTGGTCAGAGAATGTGGACCCTGAGATTTCTTCATTGGAGAATTTATTATGATTTAATTTATGACCTACTTGATCAAATTTTCTAAATGTTCCAAGAGTATTTGAACAATCTAATCTCTGTTGTATATATCTATCATTGCTTATTTTTTCATTTACATCTTCAATAACTTCACTTTTTTCTGTCTACTTGATCCATCAGTTTCTGAAAAGAATATGTTCAAGGCTACTATTAAGTTTCTATAAATGTCTTTGTGTTTCCAAAGATTTTTGTAATACATATTGTATGGTTATAATTTTTGTACATAGACACTTAGGCTTAGTGTATCTTCTTTGTTATAATTAATGACCTTTTAAAATTCTACTTTCTCTGATATTAATATTACTGTTTATGCTTTATTTGAGTTATCATTTGCTAAGTTCAAACTGGTCTACCCTTACTTTTCAAATTTTTGGAACTAAATTTGGAGTCAGTTACTAAGGCATAATAAGTTTGGCACAGGGCATAATTGGGGGTAGCAGACATCTCACTACAGATATCCAGAGTCTGACTGGAAGGAGATGCACTTCCCTTCACTCCTTTCCTCTTCTTCAGTCACTGACCAGCGACAGTTACACGCTATCATTTGTACTCTTTTGTTTTGGAGCTTTTAACTCATTTCTACAGTGAAATGGTGGGGAGTAGAAGAGGAAAGACAGTGAGTTTAGCCTGAGTAGGTAAAGTGAACAAAGATGTCTTGGTGGTGGGGAGTGGGTAGGGGTGGAGGAGAAGTTATTCAGCTGTTCAAGATAGTGGGCAGCACCTTGGAAGCACTGTGGTCTTGAAAAGTGATAGGAGCAAGAGTATCTCCTTCACAACAGCCTCTGAGCCCAACCCTACACACGTATCAATCATCTGCTCAAATACTGTGGGCTCCGGTTCTGTGAAGAGACACCAGTAATGTGGCCCTGAGATAGGTACAGACCCTGAACAAGCCAGAAGGTCTACCTACCACACCTCCTACAAAAAATTCCCTCCTCCTTTTGGCCCCAGAGACAGACAGAGCATGTCTCTCAGTGCATTGGCAATTATGACATGTTTTACAACTATAAGAGCTAATACTTTAATGCCCAAATGGGGCACAGGTTGGAGGTGGGGAGAAGGGTCAGTTGCACCCCTCACCACTGCTTTCTGGTCTGGTGAGAGCCTCTAGGAAGGGCTCCAGAGGATTCTCAGGCACAAGGTGATAATAAAAATCAGATGAACAACTTCAGTTGGCTTTATTATTTTTGAAAACTCTCTATAGAAGATGCATCCTTTATTGCCTGCACCAAGGGCAGACTGCTTCCACAGCTCCCCCACCCCCACCTCTTGGGAAGCCACTGCTGACTTCCCACATAGATCTCAAAAACTCACAATGCAGGTATCCCATAAAGTTCCACCATCCTCTTTTATTAAAAATTCCTCTCATAGACATGCTATCTTTGTCTGCTATTTGAGGAAAGCTGAGAAATCTCGTGTCTTCCTGCCTACAGGAGATTCCAGAGAGGAATGGGCACTGTTTCCTAGAAGATTAGGTAAGATTAGTCACAGAAAAGAGTTTAACCAGGAAGGCTTTGATCAAGGTCAGCAGAGTCCAAATGAGGCTTTCCGTCAATAAGCATAGTATTTTCTTCATTTGATATCAAAAAGAGGGAATTATCTCTATTATCCTGAACAAATTATTCAAAAGTATGTACCTAAGGCTCCTCTTTTTAAAAGATGAGTCAATAATATCTGCCCTGTATTTCCCCCAAAATTGTTCTGTAACAATAAGAAGATGACCCAACAAAATCTGGGCAATGTGGCAACAAGAGTTGGACAGAACCTTTCCTGCCTATTACTCGCTGAGAAACAGGCCTCTTCGTCTGGACTTCTGGGCCTCCTATTCCAAAAGTAAAGAAATGACCTCTTACTAAAAGGTATCATCAACTGAAAAAGATACACAACATAAAAGCTGAGAATTATGTTTTATTCAGTAGACTTCCTAAGGACTTAAGCCCAGAAGATTGCTCTGAGGGACTGTTCTGAAGAGGGAAGGGAGGAGCCAGGATATGTAGGAGTTTTTGCAACAAAAACCAGGCTGTCAGAACATCAAAAGAGTACTGTTAATTAAAGAAAACCAGGGGCTTCCCTGGTGGTGCAGTGGTTGAGAATCTGCCTGCCAATGCAGGGGACGCGGGTTCGAGCCCTGGTCTGGGAAGATCCCACATGCCGCGGAGCAACTAGGCCCTTGCGCCACAACTACTGAGCCTGTGTGTCTGGAGCCTGTGCTCCGCAACGAGAGAGGTCATGATAGTGAGAGGCCCGCACACCGCGATTAAGAGTGGCCCCTGCTTGCCACAACTAGAGAATGCCCTCGCACAGAAACGAAGACCCAACACAGCCAAAAATAAATAAATAAATAAATAAATAATAAAAATTAAGGAATTCCTTAAAAAAAAAACAACCGAACAAACAAAGAAAACCAGACATCTCAAGTTAATGAGTTTAGCTCTTTTCTACATATGGGGAAATGCAAGAGTCTGGCTCACTGAAATCATTCCTTCGATATGCACCTTGGCTATCTAAGGCCAGTATCCTGTTCTTTTCCATCCTGAATCCCCTCAGGGTGCACTGCTGGAGGTGGCTGCAGTGGCTGAGGGCTTGATGGCTGCAACATCCTTTGTTTACTGATATGGCAGGCGTCCACAGTATATTCCACATGCTCCTACTGAGTATATATATATATACTCATTGTCTATTATTGTACAGACATGGATTTACTGGTCTTTATTTTCTTTGTGCTGAGTACATTTTGAACCAACACGAGCCTGATACCTTTATTATCATTATTACTATTTATTTGTTTGAAATAAGATATACCTATGTAAAATTATATAAATCATAAGGGTATAGGTCAATTATTTTTCACTAGTTAAGCATATCCATGTAATCAGCACCCAAATAAGAAATAGAGCATGAGCAGCACCCCAGAGGTCTTCCCCATGTCTCCTTCCAGTTACTCCCAACCCTTCCTCCTAAGGGTAACCACTATCCTGACTAACACAGCCATAAATTAGTTTTCCTGGCAGCTCTTTAACAGAAGACACGCCACTTCCATGTAGTTGCTGATAGCTCCCTCATTTTTGCTCTATAAGTGTTTTATGATTTAATAAAGGACAGGGAAAAGGTGGGTACAGTACAAGACAGATACAGAAGATAGGACCGGAAATTATCTTCTCCATAAAATATTGTCAGTTAAGACCAGTGTGTCATTTCTAGTAGGCGTGTGATCTTGTAATATTTTTGGTAAAGGAAAGCTTAATGAAGTTGGAACTATTGTGTTTCTTTCGTCTCAGATAAATTGCAAAATACCATTTATAGAAATTTTTAAAGAGAAGGAAAGCATTTCTCTGTGGCTTAACTTGATACTTGTCCAAACTTGGAAGAATTAGAGATGTACTGTATAATATAACAGTGCCATCTTAGTTTTCTTAAAGCCCTTTTACTGCAATATCACCCAAAGTACAAACAGAATCCAAATACCAGATCTTGCCCAGATCACCAATAAATTTCCTGGGTGAGGAGGAGAGAGTTGGGGGCAAGAGATGGGGGCAAGGGGAGGGACCAGGGACTTTGTGCCAACTGACTCAGGGCAGGAAACCTGGTTCCCTTTCCTTTCCCCCCATATCAAATTCTCAACTGCATTCCACTGTCTGACTGGGCTGACCACAGCTGTGGTTGTTTCCAAAACGAAGATGGAATCTAGCCACACTCGGATTTAGTATTCTCTAGAACTGCTGTTCTTCTGGGCATTATTTTTAGAAGTATCACATTGCATAGGTGCTTAATTTTTCTAACTGGCTTTTGGAAAATTTTGCAAATCCTTTTCACCCCTAAATATAAAAGACTGATGTAAGAGGCTTCTGTTCATTATATTTTTCCTTTGGGATATCCTTACCCCAATGGAAAAAGACAACATGATTGCTTGACCCAGCTATCTGCCTAAAATAATGTTGTTGGGGTTTTTTTCCAGAGTGGATAAATTATAATAGCTCAACACAGCTACATACTTGAGCATAAGTCTACAAAGTGAGAGACTGTATGGTGACTTCTTGTTACAGCTCTATCTGATTTAGGTCAACCAACATTCTCTAAGAGCTTATGGTGTATCAGGCACAGTGACACAGATGACAAAATGACAAATAAGAATTCGTCCCTGCCCATAGGAGCTCACAGAGCAAGTAGCACAACAAACACAAAACCAATAATTACCATACAACAATTGCTTGTTAAAATGAAAGTACTATGTATAATATTTTGCAGAAGAAGAACTTATTAACTCTCACAGAATGTATGGTCTGGGAGAAAGTCACAGAGGGGGTGTTACAGCAAAGACAAGGACCAGACATGCCAGAGAAAAGGAACAAAAAATGCAAAGGCCCAGAGGAATGGCATAGTCCACTGTTCTTCAGAAACTCAAAGGTGATGAAGATTGTCTCAGTGTAAGCTGAAGGGTAGCAGTTGGTGAGAATACAGCAGAGGGTTGGGGTCAGATCATGGAGGGACTTCATCTTCTAAAGAGTTTTAAGCAAAGGGCCAATATGGTTAGATCTGCAGTTTAAGGATTGACTCTGGCATAAAAGAAGCTCAATTAGAGGAGAATGAAAATGGAAGCAAGAAGCTCAATTAAGAAATAGTGTTGATCTCAGGCTTAAAATATGCCAAGCCTTTAGTTTCATGCACACTCTCATTCTCACCCTGGCCCATACTCTTGCTCACTCCCTCTCTTTAATTTTTATTACTGCCTTTCTTTCTCCATACCCTTATAACCCTTCCTCATGCTTTATATAACACTGTAGAAATCTTAGGAAAAATCCTTAAAAATATCCCACATCATCCCACAGCCAATATACCCAAGAATTAAAAAGAACTTAGAAAAAGAAGAGAGAAGTTAGTATGACCCATTGATATAATACGTCTTATTAATTTTTCCCATTATTATAAGTATGTTAGGGAAGGTACCCATTAAAAAATAGACTTGTCTGGTAGTCTATCTGCAGGCTTTGTTTAAATGATGGCAGACTTGGTAGCAGAGCCAGATATGGTTTCACTACTATAACAAACAGCAAAGGAGAAAGTTTATCATTACTAGTGACCTGCTGGTATGCCTACCCTGCCCCAGAGCATTTGCTTGGCCTTTAGCCCTTGGCCAACCATCTCTGACCTGTCACTGGTTGTCCTCATGGGCTGTAACACAGGTGATTCCTCTGCATACTTCTGTATGGACTGGTTGGCATCTTTGTGTCCCGCTGCTATCTGGAAGGCATGGGTTTACAGGGGTAAAGGGAGGAGACCGTCTATGGTAGTGGAGCCTGCTCTATTTCTAGATATACAGATGGGCCACAGTTTGACCAGTTAGGGTGAACAAGACTTTGAAGAAAACTAGAAGACTGCCAAAGGATCCCCAGATGAACAGGTATAGATGAATCTAGCACAGAGAAATGATTTGCACTTTCAATATAAGTAGTGTATATGAATCTCAGGAGAGGGAAACATGGGGAATTTTTTTAAATCTAAAGTTATTATTTAAAATTTTCTTTAAGTCAAAATGTTCATTTATTTAGAAAATGTAAATGTAGTAGAAGGAGAGTTTGGGATATTTGTATTTGTGAAAGGGGAACAGTTTTGTTGTTGTTTCTTTTCTTTTTCTTTTTTCTTTCTTTATTTTTTTTAATACTGAGAAACACTGCTCTAACCTGTCTGTCTAATTCACCATGAATAGAAGAAAACACAGTAGAGTGATCAGCCAGAAGAAAATAAAAGCTCAAATTCAACACCTGATTCAGTGGTTTAGTAGATATCTTTCCTTCACTATGCTTCAGTTTTCCCTATAAAGCTAAGAAGTAACTCTTTGACTCTAAAAGGAAATGAATCCAGCTATTATCCTTTGCAAGAGATAGTCAGAAGGGCATGCCTTTAAAATTTGCATAAATATATGCAAAGCCTGTTTGCAAGGAGCAATTTAATAAAAAGTTTAAAGTGTATTCAAAGAACAAGGAAAACTTGTTCATTTCCTAAGTAGGTTTTGATATTTCCCTTTAAAGCAAAAATAAAATTTACTTGCTGCATAAAAATGAATTTATTAGGATCAAGAATTACATTGCATAATAAATAAGGGGTTTTTACAGCTTTTAGAGATCCTGAATATTTCATTATGGTATAATGAAAAGAATACCAATTTATCAGTCAGAAAAATCTGGGTTCAAAATCCAACCTAAATTTCCACTGCTGGCCAAGATGGAGTAAGCCAACTACATCCTATCTCTCCTATTGATTACAGAACACTTGAGCAACACTATCAATCAACTTAACCTGCTTAACACTTAAAGGAAACTCCAACAACAGTAGAATATACATTTCTTTCAAGTGCACATGGAAATTCATGATGATAGATCAAATCCTGGGCCACTATGCAAATCATAACAAATTCAAAATAATTGAACAATAATAATTTGTTCTCTGATCAAAAGGAATTACATTGGAAATCAATTACTTTCTAGAAAATTTCCAAATGTTTGAAAATTAAATGGCACACTTTTAAATAATTCATGGGTCAAATAGGAAGTCTCAAAGAAAATCAGAAATTATTTTGAACTGACTGAAAATGAAAAAAAAACATATCAAAACTTATGGGATGCAGCTACAGCAGTGCTCAGAAGGAAATTTATAGCATTAAGTGCTTATATTGGAAAAGAAGAAGGATGTGAAATCAATAATCTATGTTTTAATGTGAAAATACCAGGAAAAAAAGCAAATTGAACTCAAAGTAAGCAAAAAAAAAAAAAAAGAAATGATAAATATAAAAGCATAAGTCAATAGAATTGGTTAAATAAAAATTAGAGGAAATCAAGGTGAAAAAAGTTTATTCTTTGAAAGATTGATAAAATTGATAAACCACTATCTAGATAGATCAAGAAAAAATAGAAGACCATAAACCTTACAGACATTAAAAGGGTAATAAGAGAATCCTACAAGCAACTCACTGCCCGTAAATTATACAACTCAGATGATTTGGACCAATTTTTGAAAGAGATAAACTGTCAAAACTCATTCAAGAAAAAATAGTTAATTTTCCTATATCTATTCATCGAATTTCACTTATAAACTTTCCAAAAGTGGAAAATTCCGGCCTGGATGGTTTCATTGGTCAATTCTACCAAACATTTAAGAAAGAAAGAATAAAAATCTATACAAGTTCTTTCATAAAACACAAGAGGAGGGAGCACTTCCCAACTCATTTTAGGAAGCCAATATTACCTTGATATCTAAACTAGAGAAAGACAGAAAAGAAATAAAAAGCATACTTACTGGGAAGGAAGAAACAAAACAGTCTCTATTCACAGATGATAGAGCTGTCTATGTAGAAGCCCAAGAAACCTAAAAAAAAAAAAAAAAAAGGTGAGTTTAGCAAATTCACAGGATAGAAGTCCAATACACAAAACAAAGCACATTTCTAAATACTAGCAATGAACATTTGGAAGTCAAAAATTTTAAAAACAGTCACAAGCATAGTGGCATATAGAGGATGTTCAATAAATATTTGTTGAATAAGTGTTCAATTTAGCTTTCAAATGTATTCTATTTTTGTTTTTCAATAAATTTACATTTCAAAATATGTTCTTCTGGGTGTTATTAACATGGTCTGATATACTCCAAAGTATAACAATTACTCATGGACAGTAGCAGCTGAGAATAAGCTAGGTAGCTAGAAGATAGCTAGAAGCTAGGCTTAAAACATTATAATGAATAGTCTACCTTAAGCTTCTAGTAGAATGTTAGTTTCCTATAACTCATATGTAATATGCTCTGTACATTTGGGTCAATTAACGTATATCAGAAAAATGGAAAAATTACATTCTATTTGCATTGTCTTAATGATCTTACGTACATTGAATTTATTCATCTTTCAACACAAATAAGGAAGAAAAATTCTCAAGAATAACATTGCTAATAATAGCAGGAGATTAGGTCTTCAAATATTAGCATTATACATCCATTCCAACCCTCCATTTAGAATGAGAAACCACAGTATTTCTTGTTAGATAGGAATACATCTTTCATGAAGTTATCACATATTTATTGGTTATTTGTGATTAATTTTACTTTTGCATTATTATATTCATAAAACTGCAGTTCTTTCTAATAGCTATAGCACATATTCTATTTTAGTGGGTGAAACAGAGAAGGTTTAAGGTCTTTCTTTGAGGCACCAAGACGCAAACATCATTCATCTTAAAGCACTCAGTAATAAAACTATTTGTATCCAACTGTTCAAGCAGACAAATGGTCTATAAATCTATAAATGAAAAAAAATGAAATAAGAGCTTTAAAATGCTAAATATATAACCAGTTCATCTCTTGATATAGAGAAAATGGTTACTTTATATATAAAAATTGTACTTAAGATTTCTTTTTATTTCAGAAATGAAATTGAGTTATTTGTGGTGAGGTGGATGGACCTAGAGTCTGTCATACAGAGGGAAGTAAGTCAGAAAGAGAAAAACAAATACCATATGCTAACACATATACATGGAATCTAAAAAAAAAAACTGGTTCTAATGAACCTAGGGGCAAGACAGGAATAAAGACACAGACCTACTAGAGAATGGACTTGAGGACATGGGGAGGGGGAAGGGTAAGCTGGGACGAAGTGAGAGAGTAGCATTGACATATATACACTACCAAATGTAAAATAGATAGCTAGTGGGAAGCAGCTGCATGGCACAGGGAGATCAGTTCGGTGCTTTGTGACCACCTAGAGGAGTTGGGATAAGGAGGGTGGGAGGGAGACGCAAGAGGGAGGGGATATGGGGATATACGTATGCATATAGCTGATTCACTTTGTTATACAGAAGAAACTAACACACCACTGTAAAGCAATTATACTCCAATAAAGATGTTTAGAAAAAGATTTCTTTTTATTTCAACACAAACACTTATTTGGCTTGTGGTCTATAATCAGAAGATATTCATCATAAATCACTATTCTTGCACTGAATGGAAAATTTCAACTAGAAATAAGGAAGACAGTCAATGACTCACTTTGAAATCACCAACAGAAAAGCCTTAATTATTTTGAAATCTATGGTTTTTTATTTCCTTCCTTTATATGGTTGCTTTTGTTTGCATAATTTTAGAGTGATTTTAAGTTAACACTGTCATTGTTCCATAGAATAAAACTGCTGTTATAGTGATAGTTTGGAAGCATGTGAGCATTGGGGAGGTAAATTAATGTAGTCAATAAGCTTTAGCTTTTTTTAATCAGAAAGACTTAAGTTTAAATCCAAGTTCTCTCACTTACTTGCTATGTGACTTACACAGTAAATTATTTAACCTCTTTGAGCTTTGTTTGGCTGTTTTTTCTAACCTTAAAATGAGAATAATACATAACATTGAGTTGTATTAGAAGAGATGTATTGTTGAGAAAATTAAAAGAGATAGTATGTAAAATTCCAGGTGCATGATTTCTCATTAGATGGCATTTTTTATTATTATCTAGTCTGTCCTTACATAATTATATAAGCCCATGTATTTTAAAGAGTTCACATATTTTAGTTTTTACTCTTGGATCTCTTTTGTCTGGTGAGCCTCATTATATCATGTAGGGGAGGATCACTGGACGCAGCTATTCCTTTTTAACCAATTTTCAGAAGACCAGTGGGGATTGTGTATAGCAGACACAGCTGGCGGTCTACTCAAGTGGCTTTCAAACTCTGATCTGTACTAAGAAATTCATTTTACATCATGACCGAATATACATACAGATAACTCATAAATTTCGTAAACCCCGTTAGTGCCAACTAAGTATGATGAGCTTATTATTTCTACTTATTTTATTCCATTTTATTTAATTTTTTAATGTCAATTACTCTCCATTAAATTGCTTTCACGATCCACTAATGGGTTGCGATCTAAAATTTGAAAAATATTATTTTACCCAATACCCGTCCCCTTCCTCCTTACTTCTTTGCTTAAAAACTTCATTCAGAAGTGACTTCAAATAATGTATCCCTTCAATGAAGTCAATCCAGTTTAAAGGCAAATACTGATTGGGCTGCCCTTGCTGATGATTAGTTCGGGGTGTGCATATAGTATAGTTCTGACCAATGTGAGGAGAGTAAGGAGAGATTATCTCTCTGGTTTCTTTTCTTATAAGGGCACGGAGTCCCATTCATGAGGATTCCATTCTCATGACCTAATCACCTCCGAGAGGCCCCCATTCCTAACACCATCACACTGGGGATCAGGATTTCAACATATGAATTTGAGGGGAGCTGGGGGTGGGGACAGAAACATTCAATCCATTGCACCTGGGAAAAAAGATCTTAATATAGATAGGTAGAAAAAGGAGCAACTCTTTATCCAAATTCACTGCCCCTAAAAAACTAGTTGGTTATCATTTAATTATGGTCAGTTGTCCACCAACCCATAAGTAAAATCTTTTATATAGAATGATATATAAACTATGCCATGCTCTTTAGTGAACTGAAATTTGAAATAGCAAATATTTCTTGTTGTTTCTAATAAATGGTTATAAAAAGGTGATTGTCAGCAATTTGCAAACACACTTCAATAAGCAATATGCTACTCATTATTTTTAAAGTGCACATTAAATGTAAAGACCTAATGTTAGCAACCTTGGGGGTAAAAGCAATGATTAGTAAACCTTTGTTTTTCTTGTTTAGAGTTAAGGCTTTCAAGTATGGCTACTTTCATATATGACAGAATCACTGACTAGGCATTGAAAAAAATTCAGTCAGCTATCTGGTTGATTAATATAGAGGATATGTGGTATCCAGTTAAACTATTTTCTATAGCTGCTTCAAGTGATGTTAGGTGGGTTTGCTGTTATGGCTGCATTCAGCTGGTGGCTAAGCTGAGCAAGAAAGTTCAAGAAGGTCTCTCTCATGTGTGTGGGGCTTTGGTGTTATTGACTGGGGCATTTCAGTTATTCCCTGTGTAGCATTTCTTTCCACGTAGTGCCTGCCTCCAAGGATCTGCCACATCTCTAGAAGGATAGCTTGGACTTCTCAAGATACCATGTTCCAGTTTTAAATATCTCTATACATTGATTTCATCTGAGAAGTAAAATTAATTTACTTTTGGAATAGCTCCTCATTTATTTTCATTTCCCATTGTGAAAATAAATTGAGGTGTCCAGACTTAAATTTGGAAAATATTTTTAACTTTACAAAAGTATTTTCCAAAAGTAACAAAGACTTCTGTTTTTTAAACACAAAAAACATGTTCTCAGGGAAATGTGTCTTGAAAGGAGAAAAAGGAATTTTTTCCCCTAAGATTATAAAACATTAGGCTACTTGGTTCAATGTATTGTCTCCCCTTCCTTCCTTCCTTCCTTCCTTCCTTCCGTCCTTCCCTTCCTTCCTTCCTTCCTAAGTGCTTTAAAATCAGAATTTATTGTGTGTTAAATTATTAAAAGTTTCTCTAGAGTTTCCTAAAGCGTTTGTGAAATGTTTGCTTGAGAAACTGGAGGAAAAAAAGGTTACAATAGCAAACATTTAATAACATATCACTGTGAAAAAAAATCCTCTATAGTAAGTTATAAAAAGATTAGATAATCTTCTCTGAGAATGGAAGAAATCTAGACTTTAAAAAATTCCATTATCTTTACAATCCATTATACTTAGACTTAAAAAATCCCTGAGGTTAACAAAGCAATTTTTCTCAGATTCGGGATAGTTATAAAATTCCAAATATGTAATCAATTAAAGAAAAAGGAGCCATCAATAATTAGAAAATTTGAGTCTATTTGCAGCATTGTCAAGGATATACATGTGTTAAAAGAAACCATTGCCCTTGATAATAAGATTGTAAACATTGTTATTGGTGTCAAGAGGAAATAAGATAAATATTCTTTTATACATATTTGAGTTGTTTTTTGAACTCCCAGCAGAGAACCAGTTGGCATCAACACTTTCATACAGGATAATCAAACATAAATTATTTCTTAAGCTAATAAATAGTTAGCTTTCACTCTAAAAATTTAACCAGAACTTTCACTCATGTTCTTCTCTGCTTCAGAAATTAACAGTTGTTTGTTAAATGCTCATGGATGCTTGTTATGACTGTACTGTATTATAATAACATAAATATTTATAATATACTTAATAACAAAATAGATATTACCTCTAAGTTTAACTTATATTCAAGCTTAAAAAAGTAGTATTAAATTTTCAAAGCTTTTTATGATAAGTCTAGAGAGGAAAGTAAAATATGTAGATGTCATCTCTTATAAACTCTTAGCACATCCAGAAGCCTAAGAAGTATTCTCTACCATTTTTTATTCCCATCTTTATCAGCCAGAAAAATATTTTCAATGTCATAAATGATCTTGGGGCAAAGACAAAGGCCCAAAGTGCCAACAATAAAACACAGTATCAGGGTTATAATAAATTAGAGGCTGTAAGACCCTTTAAGATTTTAGAATGATGTCAAGCAATGCCTCATAGGCCCTGAAGGCTACAGAATAAATACTGCGGGCATTTTCTACAGCACTTGGATTCTCAGCCCAAGGTAGGAGGGGCCTGCCTAGAAGAGATTTATGGAAGTGGCTTTTGTCTAATGGGGTGGACTAATTTGCTAAATAAGGCTCACACAATTTTTAAGAAAATTATATTGATGAAGATACCATCAGTCAACTAAAGGAGAAGCAGTTCAAAAGGAAAAGTCTGTCCCCCCAATTCTCTACAAGTCTTTTCTTCTTAAGTCTTTTTCTCTTAAGCTCTCCTCTGCAAACAAAATTATTTCTGTATCAATTATCTATTGCCACATAAAAAAAAATCCCAAAACTTACTGGCTTAAAACAAATGATTTTAAAATTTCTCATGTTTCTGTGGATTGACTGGTCATTCTTCTGTTTCAAATGGTGTCAGCTGGAATCACTCACATGGCTGTATTCAGATGGTTGCTAAGCTGAGCTAGAAGGTTCAAGAAGACCTCTCTCACTTGTCTGAGGCCTTGAAAATGTGATTGATTGGGGCATCTCATTTCTTCCCTATATGGCCTTTCTCTCCATGTGGTGTCTCTAGGGATTCCCCATGTGATCCTTCTCTCCAGCAGGATAGCATGGAATTCTAGCATGATGGCTCAGGACTCCAGCAGCATGAAAATGGAAACTGTCAGGCCTTATTTTCACCACATTTTATTGGTCAAAGTAAGTTACAAGGCCGGCCTAGATTGAAGGGGAAGGAAAATGGACCCCACTCCTCGAAGAGAAGAGTGGTATGCTTGTACGGGGAGGGGAAGAATTATTTGGGGGCCATCTTTGACAACTATCATAGTCCACCATCTGGCCACAATTCTTGTCCCACCTACATGCAAAACTATACTCACCCCGTACCCTAAAAGTCTCGTCCCATGATGACATTAGTTTAAGTTCAATCTCTTATCATCTAAATCAGGTCCAGATGTGGAGAAAATGCCTCAGGTATTGTTCCTCAGGTGCAGCTACTTGGGGGTGGCTTCTCTCAGTCCAGATTTTCTAGGATAGAAAAACCACACAAACACTCCCAGTCAGAAAGGGGGTCAGGGAAACGGGAGACACAAAACTACAATTGTTGTTGAGGGCCTCTACACTAAAGGGAACGGATAGTCTTTGATTGTGGTTCTGTTCATCCCTTTAGTGGTGATTTCCTAATCCATCCCTCACCTTGCTTCTTGGCTCCTCCCTCTGGGATTCTGGCTCTGCCCGCCAGTCATTCTTCCTTTTTCCTAAGAAAAGGAAAGCACTGGGTTGGAAATATTTCCTTTAAACTCTTCTTTTAAATTGAACAGTTCCTTCGTTAGCTCATTTCTCTCTTCTTGTACATTATCATCCGTAGCTGTACAAAGTTAATTGGTACTTTCATCACTCTGCCTGGAAATCTCCTTAAGAGATCTATAAACTTACCAAGTTCACTTTCTATGTTCTTTGTTATGGCAGGCAGAAGTATTGCCAAGCATTCTGTTACCATATAACTCAGGTCCTACATTTTCCCCCATTTAATAATTTCCTTACTGACTTTTTCCACCCTCTACTAAGAGTCTGTTTACTATTCTTCAAGGCTAATAGCCTTCTAACCACCTGTATTATGTTTCTCCTGCTTGTGTAATATAACACGAAACTTAGCAGGCTTAACCAACACAAATTTATTATTATATAGTTCTGTAGGTTAGAAGCACAACACTGATCTCACAGGAATAAAATCAAGATGTTGGCTGAACAATATTCCTTTCTGGAGGCTCTTAGAGAAGAATATGTTCCCTTGCCTCTTCCAGCTTCTAGAGGCTGCCCACATTCTTTGGCTTGTGGTTCCCCTCGCCCATCTGCAAAGCCAGCAACAGAGTCTTAATTTCGTATCACTCTGACCTCCTCTTATGTATCCCTCTTCCACTTTAAGGACCCTTGTGTTTATACTGGCCCATCTGGATAACCCAAGGTAACCTCTACATCTCAAGAACCTTAATCACATCTGCCAAGTCCCTTTTACCATGTAAGGTAACATATCCATAGTTTCTGGGGATTAGGATGTGGATATCTTGAGGTAGGGGAGCATTATTCCGTCTACCACAATCACCTTTCAGCCTCCACTAGCAGTCTTCTTGACACTCTTCCAATCCCCAACCTGCTACCTAGTCTTAAAGCCAGTACCATATGTTTCTGCATTTTGTTAAGATTACATGCTACTCCAGATGCCAATTTCTCTATCTGTTGCTGAATAACAAATCACCCCCCAAAATGTAGTGTTTTAAAATAATAACAATCATTTATAAATTCTCTTAATTCACTGTTTGACTGTTTATATTTTTTGCTCCCCATGTGTGCTGGGGTCACTTCTGCAGCTGCATGCAGCTGATCTCACTCAGTCACCAAATGTAGGAAGGGCAGGACCTGAAGCAAAGTGGCTCTCTGCAGTTGAGCTAGACTGTGAAGAAACTGGAAGCTGGAGGTTGCTGACCTCATTCCTTGCGATTGGGCAGCAAGCCCTTTCTTGAAGATGAATCTGGACAGCATATCTCTTTGCTTACCACAATCCACCTCTTGCTTCATATAGGTCTATTTCTCCATGTATGTTTAGGAAGCAGCTCCTACAAGAGTGAAGGGGCCTCTTTTCCTGAGGGGAACTTAGAAGATAGAGGTTAGTGGGACAAACTACAGTCCCTACTGCTGTAGTAAGGCTGTAGAATACTTGTCATCTCCCCCCTCCACTATCAATTCTAGATTTCCCTCATCCTCCACTACCACCTCTGCTGCTGTTGTTGCCTTACCTGGTGTTGTGACCTAGACCCTCATTCCCTGAGGGGTCTGAGTTTCTGCCATCATGCATTTATCAGGATGGAATTGCTATACCTTCTCTTTATATTCACAATTTGTTAAGTGGGCTCCATATTTACTCTTTCCTACCTTAATGGTGAGTGTAATAGGATCCCTATCTCCTTCTGATGATCAGAGTCAATTATCCCTGGCAAGAAGGTGTCCCCTTTTCTTGCCTGCTGGTCTCTGGGCACAAGGAGCCCAAAGTACCCAGGTAGCAGCTGCAGCTTATATTTAAATGGAATTTTTGCTCTATTTCTTAGAAGTGTATCCCTTTTAGGGACCAAGACCTCTCAATATGCAGAGTTCAGAGTTGTGAAGACAGGAAATATAAATAGCACTTTAAGGGTCCTTAGAAGTGATTGTAAGGGCTAGGGACACTTCTGCTTTCACCCCTTGGCTCCTAGACCCATATTTTTTGTACACAGGCACAGTGCCATACAAATATCTTTGATCCAATGCATATAATACATCTTGGAGTATGGCATCTCACTCTTTCAGAGTATTGCCTCCAAACTGGCATTCAGCTGTACCTTCAGCAGGTTGCTCTGAGGCCCTGTCAAGCTAGCAGTTTCTGGGTGGTGAGATACGTGACATTATCAGTGGATCCTGTGGATAAGGGTCCACTCCTGCACTTCCTTTTTTTGCAAAACAGGTTCCCTGGTTTGATGTGACATTATGTGAGATCTCATGCTAGTGAATCTAATATTACATAACACTCAGATGGTGGTGCTGGCTGAGGCTCTTTGGGTAGGAAAAGCAACCCCATATCTGGAATATGTGTCTACTCCCGTAACAAGAAACAGGTGGTCACTCCAGGATGGAAGGGGCCTAACGTAGCCAACTTGACACTTGGTCTCAAGGAATGGTGTCATATCAGGAGCTCAGTGTTGCTCTCTATTGCTGGCAGTTTGGGCATTCAGCAGCAGCAGAAGCTAAATTAGCCTTGATCAGTTGAACCCACACTCTGTCTTCATCCTTTCTCCAGTGGACACTCCATTCATGTGCCCAAGGGCCAGTACCAGTTGGCCAATGACTGAGGCAGATGATGTCAACTGGGCAATTTATTCAGTCTTCTTTATTGTTTAGTGCCTCTTCAGTAGTGGATGCTCTCTGGTGGGTGTTACATGGGATACAAAGACCTTCACTGTTCATGCTCACGCTCAGTGCCAATATGTCCATCCATAGGCCTCTATTTCAGACTTCCTGTGGTTGATCTTCCAATATTTCTTCTCCTAGGACAATCGCCAGTTCAGCCACTCAGACTACTCAGTTCTGGACAAGCTTTGTGTGCAACTAAAGAGGCCCACTTTCTGTAGAGCATCAGTGGTACTTAGCCATCCAATTCTGGTATTCTTAACTCTATGAGTTCCTTCATGAGTATCAAGTACCTGATATCCTGCACTCACTAGTTCATTCTCTTCCACAGGTGAACTCTCTCATTTTACCACTGGTGAAAGCTGCCACCTTGAGCCAGGGGCTCCTTATGTTCCATGTGCCACATGTGATGGGTTCCTCACAGGCATCTTAGACCACTACTGGGACCAACTGTCACAGTACGGTTCTTTGAAGATCCTGAGATGGAATTTGGGCTGCAAGATATTTATCACAGAGCACTTGTCAAGGTAAGGGGAAGAAGCAGATTGTGCAGAGGAAGAAGTCAAGCTGCAAAGGAGGAAGCTCTGAAGTGAGTTTTGCCTGACATAATGTGATGCATTAGGCTGAAATGGCAAGGGTTTTACATCCCCGTTGTGTTCGGTCCTCAGATCCAGGGAGGATGTCACCTCAGGTAAAGTGTTTTCTATAGCTGCTGCAGATGAAGTGCTGACAGCTGGAGAATTTCTGTCCTCCACACTTCCTGAGGTTCATCAAGTCTTTCCTGGAAGGGGGATCAAGGCAGCACATCTCCATATCTATCAGAGCACCTAATCCATTTGCAAATCACCTTTGGCTCTAACTTCAAATATATCCAGGATCTGACCATTCCTTACCACTCTTTTATTATCATGACTGCTCTTGTCCAAGCAAGTATCATCTTTCACATGGACTATTGAAATAGTATTCTAATTAATCTTCCTACTTAACTCCTTACCCTCTTACAGTCTATTTTTCACAAATGAGTCAGAATAATCCTTTAAAAATATAAGTCAAATCTTGTCACTCCTTTGCTTAAACCCTCCAATGGCTTCATATCTCACTCAGAGTAAAATCCAAACAACTACCATGGTCTCCAAAGCATTAAAGATGTGACCCCTTATCCCTACTCCACTATGGTCCAGTCCTCAACCACTTTTTCCCCTCCAACAAGTTGGTCCAGCTAAACTGGCCTCCTTCCTATTTCCCAAACATGCCAAGTATATTGTTGCCTCAGGGCCTCTGCACATACTTGTTCCCTTTCCTCAGAATGCTATTCTTTGTGTTATCTGCACACTCACTTTCTCTCCCTTCATTCAGGTCTCTACTCGATTCTACCTTATTGAGGCTTTCCAAGATGATCTTATTTAAAATAGCATCTCTTTCGTGCACCAGTCACTGTTTGTCTCTTACTCTGCTTTACTTTCCTTCTTAGCACTTATTACCTAATGTGCTATATCCATTACCTAGAAAAGAATCTGGCATGTAGTAGGCAACCAAAAATTTCTGTTGAATGGATGAATCCTGGGATTTCCCTTTGCTGCTTTCTTGATGCCCTCTCCTCCCTTTTGGTTTCTCCCTTCTTTTCTTTCCCCATATCTCCTCCCTCTTGGGTCTCCCTCCCACCCTCCCTATCCCACCCCTCTAGGTGGTCACAAAGCACTGAGCTGATCTCACTGTGCTATGTGGCTGCTTCCCACTAGCTATCTATTTTACCTTTGGTAGTATATGTAAGTCCATTCCACTCTCTCACTTTGTCCCAGCTTATGCTTCCCCCTCCCCATATCCTCAAGTCCATTCTCTACTTCTGTGACTTTATTCCTGTTCTGCCCCTAGGTTCTTCAAAACCTTTATCTTTCTCTTTTTTTAGATTCCATACATATGTGCTAGCATACGGTATTTATTTTTCTCTTTCTGACTTACTTCACTCTGTATGACAGTCTCTAGGTCCATCCACCTCATTACAAATAACTCAATTTCGTTTCTTTTTACGGCTGAGTAATATTCCATTGTATATATGCGCCACCTCTTCTTTATCCATTCATCTGTCAATGGACACTTAGGTTGCTTCCATGTCCTGGCTATTGTAAATAGAGCTGCAATGAACAACATAGTACATGACTTTTTTGAATTATGCTTTTCTCAGGGTATATGCCTTGTAGTGGGATTGCTGGGTCATATGGTAGTTCTATTTTTAGTTTTTTAAGGAACCTTCGTACTGTTCTCCATAGTGGCTGGGTAAGTTTACATTCCCACCAATAGTGCAAGAGGGTTCCCTTATCTCCACACTCTCTCCAGCATTTCTTCTTTGTAGATTTTTTGATGATGGCCATTCTGACTGGTGTGAGGTGACACCTCATTGTAGTTTTGATTTGCATTACTCTAATGATTAGTGATGTTGAGCATCCTTTCATGTGTTTGTTGATAATCTGTATACCTTCTCTACAGAAATGTCTACTTAGGTCTTCTGCCCATTTTTGGATTGGGTTATTTGTTTTTTGATATTGAGGTGCATGAGCTGCTTGTAAATTTTGGAGATTAATCCTTTGTCAGTTGCTTTATTTGCAAATATTTTCTCCCATTCTGAGGGCTGTCTTTTCATCTTGTTTATGGTTTCCTTTGCTGTGCAAAAGTTTTAAGTTTCATTCGGTCCCATTTGTTTACTTTTTTTGTTTATTTCCAATTCTCTAGGAGGTGGGTCAAAAAGGATCTTCCTGTGATTTATGTCATAGAGTGTTCTGCCTATGTTTTCCTCTAAGAGTTTTATAGTGTCTGGCCTTATATTTAAGTTTTTAATCTATTTTGAGGTTATTTTTCTCTACAGTGTTAGGGAGTGTTCCAATTTCATTCTTTTATATGTGGCTGTCCAGTTTTCCCAGCATCACTTACTGAAGAGGCTATCTTTTGTCCATTGTATATTCTTGCCCCCTTTATCAAAGATAAGGTGACCATATGTGCATGGGTTTATCTCTGGGCTTTCTATCCTGCTACATTGATCTATATTTCTGCTTTTGTGCCAGTACCATACTTGTCTTGATAACTGTAGCTTTCTAGTATAGTCTGAAGTCAGGGAGCCTGATTCCTCCAGCTCTGTTTTTCTTTCTCAAGATTGCTTTGGCTATTCGGGGTTTTTTATGTTTCCATAGAAATTGTGAAATTTTTCATTCTAGTTCTGTGGAAAATGCCATTGGTAGTTTGATAGGGATTGCATTGAATCTGTAGATTGCTTTGGGTAGTATACTCATTTTCACAATGTTGATTCTTCCAATCCAAGAACATGGTATACCTCTCCATCTGTTTGTATCACCTTTAATTTCTTTCATCAGTGTCTTATAGTTTTTTGCATACAGGTATTTTGTCTTCTTAGGTGGGTTTATTCCTAGGTATTTTATTGTTTTTGTTGTAACAGTAAATGGGAGTGTTTCCTTAATTTCTCTTTCAGATTTTTCATCATTAGTGTATAGGAATGCAAGAGATTTCTGTGCATTAATTTTGTAACTTGCTACTTTATCAAATTCATCGATTAGCTCTAGTAGCTTTCTGGTAGCATCTTTAGGATTCTCTATGTATAGTATCATGTCAACTGCAAACAGTGACAGCTTAACTTCTTTTTTTCCAATTTGGATTCCTTTTATTTCATTTTCTTCTCTGATTGCTGTGGCTAAAACTTCCAAAACTATGTTGAATAATAGTGGTGAGAGTGGACAACTTTGTCTTGCTCCTGATCTTAGAGGAAATGGTTTCGTTTTCTCACCATTGAGAACGATGTTGGTGCGGGTTTGTCATATGTGGCCTTTATTATGTTGAGGAAAGTTCCCTCTATGCCTATTTTCTGCAGGGTTTTTATCATAAATGGGTGTTGAAGTTTGTCAAAAGCTTCTTCTGCATCTATTGAGATGATATGGTTTTCTCCTTCAGTTTGTTAATATGGTCTATCACATTGATTGATTTTCATATATTAAAGAATCCTTGCATTCCTGGGATAAACCCCACTTGATCATGGTGTATAACTCTTTTAATGTTCTTTTGGATTCTGTTTGCTGGTATTTTGTTGAGGATTTTTGGATCTATGTTCATCAGTGATATTGGCCTGTAGTTTTCTTTTTTGGTGACATCTTTCTCTGGTTTTGGTATCAGAGTGATGGTGGCCTTGTAGAATGAGTTTGGGAGTGTTCCTGCCTCTGCTATATCTTGGAATAGTTTGAGAAGGATAGGTGTTAGCTCTTCTCTAAATGTTTGATAGAATTCACTTGTGAAGCCATCTGGTCCTGGGTTTTTGTTTGTTGGAAGATTTTTAATCACAGTCTCATTTTCAGTGCTTGTGATTGGTCTGTTTATATTTTCTATTTCTTCCTGGTTCAGTCTCAGAAGGTTGTGCTTTTGTAAGAATTTGTCCATTTCTTCCAGGTGGTCCATTTTATTGGCATAGAGTTGCTTGTAGTAATCTCTCATGATCCTTTGTATTTCTGCAGTGTCAGTAGTTACTTCTCCTTGTTCATTTCTAATTCTATTGATTTGAGTCTTCTCCATTTTTTTCTTGATGAGTCTGGCTAATGGTTTATCAATTTTTTTAATCTTCTCAAACAACTAGCTTTTAGTTTTATTTATCTTGCTATCATTTCCTTCATTTTTTTCATTTATTTCTGATGTGATCTTTATCATTTCTTTCCTTCTGCTAACTTTAGGGTTTTCTCTAATTGCTTTAGGTGTAAGATTAGGTTGTTTATTTGAGATGTTTCTTGTTTCTTGAGGTAGGATTGTATTGATATAAACTTCCCTTTTAGAACTGCTTTTGCTGCATCGCATAGGTTTTGGGTCATCATGTTTTCATGGTCATTTGTTTGTAGGTATTTTTTGATTTCCTCTTTGATTTCTTCAGTGATCTCTTGGTTATTATGCACTGTATTGTTTGGCCTCCACGTGTTGTATTTTTTATAGATTTTTTTCCTGTTATTCATATCTAGTATCATAGCCTTGTGGTCAGAAAAGATACTTGATACAATTTCAATTTTTAAAAATTTACTAAGGCTTGATTTGTGACCCAAGGTATGATCTATCCTGGAGAATGTTCCATGAGCACTTGTAAAGAAAGTCTATTCTGTTGTGTTTTTTTTTTATTCTGTTGTTTTTGAATGGAATGTCCTATAAGTATCAATTAAGTCCATCTTGTTCAATGTGTCATTTAAAGCTTGTGTTGCCGCTCCAGAGCCCGTGAGCCACAACTACTGAAGCCCACACGCCAAAAGCCCATGCTCCACAACAAGAGAAACCCACACACCTCAATGAAGAGTAGCCCCCACTCACCACAACCAGAGAAAAGTCCGTGCGTAGCAACAAAGACCCAACGCAGCCAAAAATAAAATAAAATAAATAAATTTAAATGATAATAAATAAATAAAGCTTGTGTTGCTTAGTTATTTTCAGTTTGGATGATCTGTCCATTGGTGAAAGTGGCCTGTTAAAGTCCCCTACTATGATTGTGTTACTGTCGATTACCCCTTTTATGGCTGTTAGCATTTGCCTTATGTTTGAGGTGCTCCTATGCTAGGTGCATATATATTTGCAATTGTTGTATCTTCTTGGATTGATCCCTTGATCATTATGTAGTGGCCTTGTCTCTTGTAATAGTCTTTATTTTAAAGTCTATTTTGTCTGATATGAGAATTTCTACTCCAGCTTTCTTTTGATTTCCATTTGCATGGAATATCTTTTTCCATCCCCTCATTTTCAGTCCGTATGTGTCCCTAGGTCTGAAGTGGGTCTCTTGTAGACAGCATATATACAGGTCTTGTTTTTGTATCCATTCAGCCAGTCTATGTCTTTTGGTTGTAGCATTTAATCCATTTACATTTAAAGTAATTATCGATATATATGTTCCTCTTACCATTTTCTTGTTTCAGGTTTGTTATTGTAGGTCTTTTCCTTCTCTTGTGTTTTCTGCCTAGAGAAGTTCCTTTAGCATTTGTTGTAAAGCTGGTTTGGTGGTGCTGAATTCTCTTAGCTTTTGCTTGTCTCTAAAAGTTTTAATTTCTCCGTCGAATCCGAATGAGATCCTTGCTGGGTAGAGTGATCTTGGTTGTAGGCTTTTCCCTTTCATCGCTTTAAAAATGCCCTCCCACACTCTTCTGGCTTGCAGAGTTTCTGCTCAAAGATCAGCTGTTAACCTTATGGGGATTCCCTTGTATGTTATTTGTTGCTTTTCCCTTGCTGCTTTTAATATTTTTTCTTTGTATTTAATTTTTGATAGTTTGATTAATATGTGACTTGGCGTGTTTCTCCTTGGATTTATCCTGTATGGGACTCTCTGTGCTTCCTGGAGTTGATTGACTATTTCCTTTCCCATATTAGGGAAGTTTTCAACTATAATCTCTTCAAATATTTTCCCAGTCCCTTTCTTTTTGTTTTGTTCGTCTGCGACCCCTATAATTCAAATGTTGGTGCATTTAATGTTGTCCCAGAGGTCTCTAAGACTGTCCTCAATTCTTTAATTTTTTTTAATTTATTCTGCTCTGCAGTAGTTATTTCCACTATTTTATCTTCCAGGTCACTTATCTGTTCTTCTGCCTCAGTTATTCTGCTACTGATTCCTTCTAGAGAATTTTTAATTTCATTATTGTGTTGTTCATCATTGTTTGTTTGCTCTTTAGTTCTAGGTCCTTGTTAAACGTTTCTTGTACTTTCTCCATTGTATTTCCAAGATTTTGGATCATCTTTACTATCATTTTTCTGAAATCTTTTTCAGGCAGACTGCCTATTTCCTCTTCATTTGTTTGGTCTGGTGGGTTTTTACTTTGCTCCTTCATCTGCTGTGTGTTTGTCTTCTCATTTTGCTTAACTTACTGAGTTTGGGGTCTCCCTTTCACAGGCTGCAGGTTCATAGTTCCCGTTGTTTTTGGTGTCTGCCCCTCGTGGCTAAGGTTGGTTCAGTGTGTTTTGTAGGCTTCCTGGTGGAGGGAACTAGTGCCTGTGTTCTGGTGGATGAAGCTGGATCTTGTCTTTCTGGTGGGCAGGACTGGTCCAGTGGTGTTTTTTGGGGTGTCTGTGGGCTTATTATGATTTTAGGCAGCCTGTCTGCTAATGGGTGGGGTTGTGTTCCTGTCTTGCTAGTTGTTTGGCATAGGGTGTCCAGCACTGTGGCTTGCTGGTCGTTGAGTGGAGTTGGGTCTTAGTGTTGAGATGGAGATCTCAGGGAGAGCTTTCGCCATTTGGTATTACGTGGAGCCAGGAGGTCCTTGGTGGACCAATGTCCTGAACTCAGCTCTCCCACTTCAGAGGCACAGGCTTGACACCTGGTTGGAGCACCAAGACCCTTTTGGGAAGTCTGAGGTCTTCTGCCAGCATTCAGTAGGTGTTCTGTAGCAGTTGTTCCACATGTAGAGGTATTTCTGATGTATTTGTGGGGAGGAAGGTGATCTCCATCTCTTACTCCTCTGCCATCTTGAAGGTCTCCCCAGGATCTCTTTTTTGTCTAGTGCTTGTTCTTTTTCATACTATACCATTCTTGTTTTGTGAATACAATATAGTTTCTTTTTTTTTGAAGATATTTAGTTCTTTTTTTCCCTTTCATTCTCTGCTTGTCTGTTTCCTTTGGATTTCCCCCACCTCTTTCTAATTTGGAGTCTTTCACCAAGTGTTATTGATGGGTGGTGGTCTTCATTGCAGGCTCATTGAGTGTTTAGCCAAACTTTTCACTAGGGTCTTTTTTTTTTTCCTATGCAACCTTTTATTCAGGTGACCAAGTAGTTAATCACAGTCATAAATAATGTACAAATTAAAAATTTCTCTTACTCATGAACTTATGGGTGAGTAAACTTTTTCTCCTTTGGGGGCTGTTGTTTTCTCTGCCTGGATTCAAGAAGTTTACAACCCTTAACAGCCTGTGTGCATTTAAATGTTTGCAGCTTCAGTGTGCTGTTTCTATCACCCTAAAGAAAACACACACAGTTCTTTCCACTGAGGAGGTGGTAAGGGGCCACATTTTTTGTGACCCAGAGCCCTGACTTTTGAACCTGATGCTGAAGATCCCGTGTTGTGTCTGCAGTGCTGATGACTCAGGGAACATTTCAGTGAAGCATTGTTCCTGGTTTATTTTACTGTTTTGTTTCTCTCTGTGGAGCTGGTTTCTATCATCCAGGTTACTGGACACAGAGGGTTGTGGCTGGGTGGCTGAGACTGGTTAAGGGGCCCCCACACTAGGGTCTTTTAATTGTCAGTATTTGGAGGCAAAAGTGTGGTAAAATTATCATCTGCAGTAACATGGAAGACAGAAATGTACCTAATACCCTCATGGCATTGGTGAGAGTTTGAGGCAGAATTTTGAAAGAATAAGCTGGCTGCTATTCACTGCAATTTATAAGGTACTCTAAGACAAGCTCAAAAATAAGGAAGTGGTAATGTAAGTATTATTGAGAGGGAATATAGAGCCTAGATTGGAAAATGAAATTGTTTTTCACCAAATCAAATGTTTGATCATTAAATATAACCTTAGGACAAAGAACAAATCCAGGGTATTGCCATTATGATGGCCTCAAGTAAAAGACCAAGCAAGGTCTAACTATACACTTATTTTGTACAACCGCTGAAGGAATTAAAGAGATGCCTTTCAGCTAAATCAAAGGGCTACTAGAAAGATTAAGGAAATTAGAAAAGCAGTATGTTCAATACATATACATTTCTACAAACTAAGCCACGAGTACTTTGAACATCTCGGGCCGAATTAGTTAGTGAATGTTTCTCTAATTCTCTTCTGCTGGTCTTCCAGACCTTTATTTCCCCAGCAACTCCCATATTTGGGTGAACCCCAATTCCTTTATTAAAGCTCTTCATTCATGTAATACTTTAATGAATCCGCTTTCCTCACCAAATACAGACTAAACCACCTGGCTTCTCTAGAAAAGAGAGGCTCAGGCAAAAATTAAATCTATTACTTTATTAGAAGGGGCAATCTAGGCTGGTGAGAGTAAGGGAGTAAGGCTAGCAGAGACTGGGAGCAAATGCAAATTGATAAATTACTGTATAGCATTTGGTTTCTGTTTCATGAAAAGCCATGAAGAGACACTGCTGATAATTTGGCAAGTACAATTGTTTAGCTACATGGTACCTCTCTGGGCAGGAGGGTGAAAAACTATGCCTCAGAATGGTCCATGAGAAGGGAGAGGAATTTGTCCAATGGCTTCTTCTAGTCCATTGATCCAAGTTTTCCAGACAGTTAACTTCACTGCTCTTCCAGATTGCATCATCTAGCCCTTTTGACAATCACTGGGGAAACCCTGTGGCATGATGCTTCCTTGAGTCCAGAAGCGTTGGGATGGGCCAGAGATTCTGAGCACGTGGCTAGTTGACCTCAGGCAAAGAATCACTCCAGCCTGCTAGTAGTGTGTCACTATGTAGGGTGGTAGCTATGGCAAAGTGGCTGGTGGCCTAGGAAACAGTGGGGCCAAGAATGTGAGAAGGCACTTGAGGAAGGTGTGTCTGATACTATATCCAAAGATGAGACATATATGGGCACAATAATGCTGTATAATAATAGCTATAAGGCTTCAGAAGCATAACAATGGACTTCCCTTGCTCACAAATCTGGAATCAGATAGGTGTCAGTTAGGTGGTTCTGCTGATCTTGGCTGAGATGGTTCACATACATGGGGCTTGACTGGCTATCAGCCAGTCGAAGACAGGATTCAGCTAGGGTGACCAGGGTAACCTGGCTCTGCTTCATGCATGTCTCACCCTCAAGGAGGCTAACCCAGCCATGTATGTGTTTATGGTGACAGCAGTAGCACAAGAGTAAGCAGCAATACACCAGATGTTTGGAAATACATATGGCCCAGAAAGTACTTGAGAATGTACTTCAAAGGAGCATGAAAAAAAGAATACAGGGAGGAGTAAAAAACTAGTGTCATTTTTACAGTCTTTCATACCAAAGAAAAACAAGACAAGTACAGACAATTCATTGTTCAAACAGGTATTATTATTACTTGGGGGGAAAAAACTTAAGATTTTTCTGGGCTTAGTTATAAATTAGGCTCTTATGGAGTATATGGGTTATCTTTCTTAAGACAGCTGTAAGATAGGGGCAAATGAGTTCTTTTTCCCCCCCTCTCCCTTTTAACAATTATATTTTGTTGGTTTGGAGAGCCAGTTAAATGGCAATAGATTTTGGCTCAGGAAAGTTCAAATTTAGCCCAGAGGAATCCAACTTTGGCCCTGCTTAAATCAATTCAGGCCTTCTTCTGTTCCCAAGGTCAAGTTCTAAACATGAAGAAATCCATTTTAATTCCATTCTTGAAAAATAACTGCTAGCCAGTTATTGCCTATTAACTAATAGGCAAGTCAGCTAGTTTATCTGGCTAAGAGTATGGGACTAATAATATTCAAACCTTATATAATCCATATTCCTTTTAATGAAAAGCATAATATAATGGTGACCTCACTGAACCAAATCAGAAGTCCTAGATTCTAGATAAGGTTCTACCACTAATTAGTTGTGTGACCTTATAGGCAAGTTACTTAATCTCTTTAGGCCTCAACTGCCGCATATATATTAATCAGGGACTGCTCTAAAGTACAATGTTTCAAATGTTCTATTTCCACAGTATATTAGCAGGTATTACTTATTCAAATAAGTTTAAGAAATACTAACTTAAATAAAGTTCAAAATGTTTATTTCAGGACTTTTCAGCACTTTCATCTTGTGCCTTTTGAATCTCTAACAGGGGAATATAAGGTGCGGCAAACAAATTTTACCAATTACTCATTTATTCATAAAAACACGTGTCCCACTGAGTATACTTTGGGAAATGTACTGTTATTTCTAGCACCCACATGGGTGAAATTTAACAGTCAGTGTCCCAGAAAGAGGGCAACTTCAAATGGGGACATTTGAGAAAAATACAATAAAATTACTATTTACAAAGGTATAGGCAGGGTTTAGGAAAACCAGCAAGGTATAATGACCTACTCTGGGGCTATTAATACCCTGGACTCATCACGATATAAGTGAAAAGGGGTAAACGGAGGGAGCATGGGCCTGAAGTTAACTGGAATAACTGCTGGGAAAGGGATGCCTGAAAGGATGACCTTCAGTAGAAGGACACACCCAACCCATGGTGACCTGCCAGGAAAGGAGCAAGGGAAATAAATAATTTCATTTTCCTTTCAACCTTCAATCTCCTGCAGTGCTTCCATTTGCTGATCCCAAGCAAAAGCCAGTGGTCAAGGGGACCTACCTCACAGAGCAGAGAGCAGAATGGGAAAGAGTGGAGGGTGGATCCAGAGGGCAAACAGAAACTATTCAGCACAGTAGGGTTCCATTCACAAGCAGCTAGATTAGATGATTAAATGATGTCCTCAGGACTCAGTCTTTTTATCTCTCCACTCTGCTTTCTTTTGCTGGCTTCATTCTAAGGCAAGTTCTTGCCACCTGCAGCAGAGATGTCACCAGTAGCTCTAGGATTATATACATCATGCTTATTTCACAATTTCATAAAATAATAAAAAGAGTAAACACATTTATAGCACTTAGTATATGCCAGCTGCTGTTGAAAGCCCCTTAGATACATTAATTCAGTTAAACCTCACCATAATCCTAAAATAGCTACTGTATTACCATCTCTTCAGAAATGAAGAAACTGACAAATGATTGGTAGGTGAAAAAAGAAAGCTGAGACTTAGATTTAGATAGTCTAGCTCTAGAGTCTGTGCTTTTAACCACTGCTTTTTGAAAAATAAACCCTATCTCCTAGAGCAACCATATCACTTAACAAGAAGGATGTTGGGACATGTGCTCATCCCTGGATCAATCACTAGGCACTTTGCTTGCTAAACCGGGTCATACGTCCATCCCTACGATAGGACATGATTGCTAGCAATTTCTCCCTAAAAAAGATGCCAGGCAGATGAAAAAAGCAACAAATGTCCACCACAGACAGGGTGGACTTAAGAAGAAATAGCCCTATGGAACTGGAGCTACAATTCTAGTTCTGCCCATGTTTATCATTAACCTTAAACAAATTACTTGAGGAGACTCTGTGAGTATAGGTGGAAAGATATGAAGATCTCTAAACAAATATCTAATTATATCTAATTACATATATATATAAATATAACACATTATTATATTAAAATATGGTAATAAAATTGAGATATGCCAAGTTGAATTTTTCAGCCAACACTATCTCTGAAAACTCCCTTAGAAATAACTTCATTTTAAAAAATATGAAGTAAAATAAATAAAACCTTATTTTTTCAAGTGGTCTTACAGACATTATACAGAAATATTTCCCAGGAATAAACAAAGCACAGTTATAATTTTATTGATTTTAGCAAAATAAAATTACATTAAATGACTTCCTAAAAACTAATGGGTAAGTTTCCTTGTTTCCTTGTCTCCAGGGCATTTGGCATTCTTTACCAACTGGTGCATAAAAGAGTAGAAAAATAAAAGATTATCATATTGTCCTTTGTATTTCTCTTTTAAAATATCAGTATGATAATCTACCAGAAAGTAGTAAATGGCTTCAATTGTGGAAAGGAAGGTATCTGGCTTTCCTTTTTGATGGCGCCAAAAGCAAGTTTTTCTTGTTTTCAACTCAACTTGTAGCAACCCTGCCAAAAACAAATAAGAGAAGTATAAATATTTCCTGTTAACCACAGGGTGTGGTACAATAATAATTTCCCTTAATTACTTTAAGGATTTTCTTTAAATTCCTTCAATCCCAATTCCAAATAGGATATTTTCTCAAATGTATTAAGGTATATACGGAAGCAATATAAAACACAGGATGAAATCTTATCCATGACAGTTATGTATAAGTCTTGGACCTGTAGCAAATTGGTTAAAAGTAGTTAACATTTAAGATGTTCATCTCTTTCTGTCTTCTACTTGCCAGTGTCTTTTTTGACTTTAATCTGTGACAGGACTAAATTCATCAATTTTCAGAAGAGTTTCATTTCCTTGATAAACTGACATTTAAAATATTGTTCTGAAATTCACTGAGACCAGGTAGGCAGGTTAGTGGTCCTTAATACTGTTAAAACTACTTCTGGATTATCACTTTTTGGCTATTATGTTCATGAACAGAGTACCTAGAGCTGTTTCATTAGCTGTCACGTCTGTGTTTCAGAGACTCAATAACGCAGTCAGCTAATGCCTTGCTCCTGTATATTTAAAAAGGAAATGACTCATGAAATCATACAATAGTACTCTCATCTCTTACAACTCAGATGTCAACATACAAACCCAGAATGCTTTTAGTACCTTAGACCAATACTCACTCACATTATATTTAGTTTGCAAATACTTTCTAAAAATCGTATTTTATTTTAAAGTGAGAAATAAAAGTGAAGAAGGTAATATCAAAATTGGCCCACTGACCCAGATTAGGAACCTCTGAGTCATCAATGATTTCCTACTATCACGCCTCAATTTAACTTAACAGCTACCTAAGAAATGTGGCAGAGAATGACAAGAAATAAATAATATAAAAACATATCAAGATATTAAGAGATATGAAGGATCAAATATATATCTAATAGGAGTTCTGTGGGAGACAGCAAAGAGAATGGATGAGAGATAGCATTTAAAGAGATAATGCCTATGGCTGTTTCAGAAACTATTTTAAAAAATGCTAAGTCACAGATACATGACATAATGTATCTCAAGGAGGATAAATACAAAGAAATCAGTGCAGAGATCCTCCTTATAGTAGTGTAACTGCAAAAGAGCAAGACTAAAGAGAATATTTTTAAAGTAGCCATTGAGAACAGATAGATCATATACAAAAGAAAGGTAATCAAAATGACAGGAGACTTTTTATTAGGAACAATAAAATATTGAAGACTCTGGAATAAAATCTTCAAAGCGCCAAGAGGAAATAACTGGCAACCTAAAATTACCTACCCAGCAGGACTATATATCAAGAACAAGAGTGAAAATATTAATAGACAAACAAAAATATGCCAATAAACATATGCCAACTGGAGATCCAATGGAATGAATTTCTAGATGTACTTCAGAAAAAACAGTCTAAGTTATAAGAATGGTGAGCAAAGAAAATGGTAAACATCTACGCAAATCCAAAGAAATGATGCCAGTATTAAAGAAAAACAATAATAATATCTAATTTGTGGCCTGAAAATAAAAGACAGAACAAAAAATAATGAAGAAAATAACAATAACTAGGAGGGGATGAATCAAGCTTAAGTGTATTAAGGCCTTACAGTGTTCAAAAGGAGAGGTAAAAATATTGTTTGACTTTGAATTTTTTTAAGTTACATGTGCATAGTACAATTCCCTAAAAGAACCAAAATAGGAACATTAAAAAATGGAATATGAAAAATAAAAAGAAAAGCCAGGAAAAGAAAAAAGTAGTAAAGAGCAAGATAAATAAAAATAAAATTAAGATGATAGAAATAGGTCCAAATAAATCAATACTCACAGCAAATACAAACTGATTAAACCTGCCATTTAAAAGACAATGATCATCAGACTGAAATACAACAGGGATGACCTCCACAAGCCTTCCATTCAATACTGCACTGGAGGTCTTAGTTAACACAGCAATACAAAAATAATAAATTAATTAGATGCACAAGAACTGAAAAGGAAGAAACACCTCTGACATACACAGAAAATATTTTTTTACATCTATGAACAAATTATTAGAAATATCTTGGGGTAGAGAGGATTTTTAAAAGACACAAAAGTGGTAAACATGAAAGATGGATAAATTCTACACTAAGAATTTCAGTTCCCCAAAAGATAAAGAAATTTAAAAGAGGAGCCACAAACTGCAAGAAGATATTTCAAACATTATTATCTATATTCTAGAATATATAAAGAATTTATACAAATAAATAAGAAAAACGAAACACTAGAAAGATGGACATAGATAGTTCATAGAACAGGACATGTGTATGGCCAAATAAGCAAACAAAATGATGCTCGGTCCAATTAGTAATTAGAGAAAGGCACATTATCAATACAATGAGATACCACTTTATACCCACTCTATTGGCAAAAATCAAACATTTGGCAAGACAATGGTAGGAGGGATTATGATCGATGGGAACTCTTACACATTAATTATGGGAGTATAAATTTGTATACCCACACTTTGGAAAACAGGTGGCATTATCTCGGAAAACTGAACATTCTTATATGTAACAACAGAGCTATTCCGCTTCTAGGTTCGTTTCCTAGAGGAAGCTTGCACATGTGCAAGAATGTTCATAGTAGCACTGTGTGTAACAGCAAAAACTAGAAATAATTCAATTGTGTCACCAACAGGAGACAGAGTAAACTGTAGTATGTTCACACAATCAGATATTACACAGCAGTGAAAATGAATAAACTCTAGCTACAAATTTAGAAACAAAATGGTAAGTTTACAATGTGAGTCCTGAAAACCACATACAGGTGAAAAAAAGCAAAATTAAATAATAATTTAATCTAAAAAGAGCAAATCTTTTTTAATTGAAGTATGCCGTATGATATCATATGTTACAAATTTCTAATACTGTGATTCACAATTTTTAAAGGTTATACTCCATTTATAGTTATTATAAAATATTGGCTATATTTCCTGTGTTTTACAATATATCCTTGTAGCTTATTTTATACTTAATAGTTTGTATCTCTTACTCCCCTACCCCTCTATTGCCCCTCCCCCCTTCCCTCTCCCCACTGGTAACCATCGGTTTGTTCTGTGAGTCTGCTTCTCTTTTGTTATATTCACTAGTTTGTTGTAGTTTTTAGATTCCGCATATAAGTGATATCATATATGTCTTTCCCTGTCTGCCTTATTTCCCTTAGCATAATGCCCTCCAAGTCCATCCATGTCGCTGCAAATAGCAAAATTTCATTCTTTTTTATGGCTGAGTAGTATTCTATTCTGTATGTTTGTATGTGTTTATGTGTATATATATACATACATATATATGTATGTATATATACACACACATATATATATATACATATATACATACATACATACATGCCACGTATTCTTTATCCATTCATCTGTTGATGGACACTTGGGTTGCTTCCATAACTTGGCAATTGTAAATAATGCTGCTATGAACACTGGGGTGCATATGTCTTTCAAATAGTGTTTTTAGTTTTTTTTAAATATATATCCAAAAGTGGAATTGCTGGATCATATGGTAGTTCAATTTTTAGTTTTTTGAGAAACCTCCACTGTTTTCCATAGTGGCTGCACCAATTTACATTCCCACTAGCGGTGCACGAGGGTTCCCTTTTCTCCACATCCTCACCAACATTTGTTACTTGTGTTCTTTTTGATGATAGCCATTCTGACAGGTGTGAGGTGATATCTCATTGTGGTTTTGATTTGTATTTCCCTAATGATTAGCATCACTTCATGTGTCTGTTGGCCATCTGTATTCCCTCCTTGGAAAAATGTCTATTCAGTTCTTCTGTCCATTTTTTAATCAGATTATTTGCTTTCTGATGTGATGAGCTGTTTATATATGTTGGATATCACTCTCTTATCAGTCATATCATTTGCAAATATTTTCTTCCATTCAATAGGTTGTCTTTTCATTTTGATGATGGTTTCCTCTGTTGTACAAAACCTTATAAGTTTAATTAGGTCCCATTTATTTATTTTTGCTTTTATTTCCTTTGCTTTAGGAGATGGATCCAAAAAAATATTGCTCTGATTTATGTCAAAGAGTGTTCTGCCTATGTTTTCCTTTATTAAAGTATCTGGTCTTACATTTAAGTCTTTAATCCATTTTGAGTTTATTTTTGTATACGATGTTAGAGGATGTTCTAATTTCATTCTTTTACATGTAGCTCTCCAGTTTTCCCAGCACCACTTATTGAAGTGATGAATGCTAGTTTTAACAATTTTGACTCCTTCTCCAACAAAAAGAAACCATCCTTCCCCACTGCATTCCCCCAAGCCTTTCTGTGGTGGATCTTCAAGGATGTTATGCCATTTTTCACTTGAGGGCTTACATTTTATGATTAAATTAGGCACTCAAACTTCAAATGTTTTATTTTGACAGCAGTAAAACATCTACAGCTCTCTGTCTGTAAAGTCTGGCAAAACAGTACGTTACATTGTTAAGGGGATTCTTAATCTCAACATTCATAATAAGATAACAGAAACAAACATTCCAATACACTACATTTGAGGGTTTAAACTGAGGTTTAGAGTTGGTTTGTTCAGTTTAATCCTATCAAATGATAAACCGTTTTAAAACCTAATGGCAATGATTTATAACAAAAAAGGGCTGTTTCTTGTGGAAGTAACTTGGCTTATCTGGAAACTGGTATTTCACATATGTAGAGATTATAAATATGCCAAGCCCTAAATATTTCTTGTGGTGCAATGAGGAGCCAGAAGAGGCAGGGGGTGAAATAGGGCACGCAGAGAAGACTGACTCTAGAAATCCATTTACTTCATGATTTTGAAGGGTTTAAGAAATCCCTTTTAAAATTCTGATGTAGCACAGAATTGAAATATATGATACTTTCTATGTGATCTGAGAAACAGAAATTTTTTGTACAAATGTGATTTGAAGCCTTAAGCACAATGGCTGAAAACATATTTGAATTGTACCTCAATAGTTCCTTTTACAATTTTTTCAAGTGTTATCACTTACGTTCTTCACTTGACCTTTTCAATTACCATATAAAGTAATTTAAAGAAAAGGCTCAGGAAAATCTTCAAACTGAGGAGTAACTTGCTGCTGTAACCATCCAAGGTAACGTGGCAGGCAGTACTCCAAAGAGCGGGACTTTAGGGTTTCATCTATTAAACATTAGCAACAATGCTGTAAATCTTATGCTCCGTCATCTTTCTCTGTCTCTGTCTCTCTCTCATACACACACACACACACACACACACACACTTCTTTGTCTCTATCTCTCTGCCTATCTGTCACACACACATACACCCAAGCACACAGAATTAGAATGACAAAGCAATCTTTCTAACATGTATGCTGTTTTCAAGAGATATAAACGATATAAATAAAGTTAGGTAAATCCAGCATTGTCGCTCACTTTAGCTTGGGACTAATTATCACAGGATTCCAAAAAGTGTCATAAACTTTCTTTTCTAGAGGATGGATATTTTTAACAATTGCCTGGGAGAAGCTCTCCCAGTTTGAAACTGTTTTGGAAACTGCCTAATACCAACTGGGTAGCTCTTTTGCTTTCTAATCATACATGGTACACAAATAAAGCCATCAAAGAGCTAGAAATAAACCTGAAGTTTTTAGAGAAACTACTGAGAAAGACTGAAGAACTGAGTAAGGTGCAAGGGAACAAGACAAGTAACATTCTTCATATTACTAGTTGTGTTATTGGGCAAGTAAAGCAACTTTTTTAAACCATTATTATTAGACACTAAGCTTTTCACTCTAAGAGAAAAACATACAAACATAAAACAAAAGAAACTAATGTTAAATCTGAATTGGAACTATCCATGTGAACTCATAATATATATCTATTTATTTCTTTTGGCTCTGTCCACTGAAGCAACGACATCCAAGCAGTAATAAATTTACCAGATCTTGGTTTCTAATACCATTCCCCACTAAAAGAACCACAGCTCCTTCAAGTAATTAATTCTAGGTCTGGGGCAGGAAAAAAAGTACAAGTGAACTTGGGACATCCTGTTGTAACAGAAAGACTAATTAGGCCATGCCACAAAGGACTTAAAGGGCTCCCAATAGCAAAATTTTAGACAATTTGGACATCAAAAAGAATACAATCATGATACATTATAATATACTGAACTAAAAGGAAATCCATAAGACCACAGTGATCTCAAAAAGAGAAAAAAAGAAGAGAGGAAAAAAAGAAAAGCTCTTCTTTACATAAGAATGCCAGCTAACAAATGTAGAAGAAATAATAATATTAAAATTTCATCATTTTGTAATCCTTATTGTAATTACTGATTTAGGCAACAGTCATCAATAAATACTAAAACCACTCAGTAAAAAAAAAAACCACTCAGTTGGGAATAGTTCACCGTCTTAAAGCATCACCCCACAGATTACTACTAATTTCAATGAAGAAAATAACCTTTATAATGGAGAAATTTGGCAATCACCACTTTAATCAAGGAATTAAAGTTATCAGCAGTAATGGAACAACTTACATTATATCCTCCTGATCTGATGTATACAACCTGAGCTATGAATAGGTTAACCATATAATTAATCAGCCAAACAGCTTCATTTCTGAGAGTGAAAGGGGATGCTATTAATAATTATATCAAAACAATAGATATAAACTGGAATTGTCATGGGCAACCCTGTATTTATCCTTATCTGAAGTATCCTTGCAAAAATATTTAAACTGAATCTAATATTGAAACATTTAGACAATTGACCTATCCTCTTCACACAAGTCTAAGTCATGAAAAACAAAAACAGGGGACTGTTCTACAATAAAAGAGACTAAAGAGATATAATAACCAAATGCAATTTGAGTTTACATGCTGCATCAGAGGAAAAGAGCTACAACAGATATTTTGGGGTTAATTAGGGAAATATGAATGTGGACTGCATATGAGATATCACAGAACTTTTCTTAATTTTCTTAGAGTGATAACGGTATAGTGATTATGCAATTATTCTTAAAAGTTGTACACTTAGGTATTTAAGGGTGATGTATTACAAAGCCTGCAACTTACTTTCAAATGGTTCAACCAAAAACATATATGATATCTAAGTACACAAACATACATATAATAGAGGAGGAAAAATAAAGCAAATGTGGCAAAATGTATGTGTATTCAATGCAACTCTTCTTGCAATAAATCTGTAGGTTTGAAGTTCTTTGAAATGAAAGTTGGGGGACAGAACAATCAAAAACATGCAACATTTTTTTTCTTACCTTGCAGTCTCTCATCAGTGAATATTTTGTTTGTTTGGTTCCAGGTGCTATCTATGAATACAATTTTTTTCAGTGTTGTGTCTTTGCACTTGCTGTCATTCAAATCCTGTTCTTCAGTTTTCTTGCGTTTAATGAATGGCTTGTCAAGGTCATCATTTTTGCCTCCAACATTATTTTGAATCTTTTCTTGGAGATGAAAAGAAATTTCTTTTACTGAAACAGAGTTAGGTCCAGGAAAAACAAGTGCAACCTAAAGCAAAGAAGCTTAAGTTAGTAGTGTGCTATTATGATCTTCAAAATTAATAAATTCTGACTTAAAACTTTAAGAGGAAAAAATACGTTGAGTATCTGAGAAACAAGTATTAGGTTCTATTATATGTGCCTCTTTAATATATATGGTAAAGTTTTTGGCTCTTCCCTAGTAATTTATAATCACAATACACTACCTAGAATTATTTTTGTACTTCAAAATAAGTTATTCACCTATTGAGAGAAGCTCAGTTAATTGTACCTTAAATCAAAAAACTAAAGTCTATAATATTTCATAAGATAAATGGCAAAGTATGGGGTACTTTGTAAAAGAACCATTGAAAAGTGCTCAATAATTAAATACCATTTTCACCTATAATAAGCAACGATAAAACAAATGATACAGCCAATGCTGGTGAGGAAATGGTGTAATAGGCCTTTACAGCCATTACTGACATCAGGTTTAAATAGGATAACTCTGTGAAAGCAATTTGGCAATTTAAGTCAAGAGTCTTGAAATGTTCATACCCTTTGGTCAAATAATTTCACATATGGGAATTTATCTTAATAAAATAATTCTAAACACACACCATACTCACAATACCCAGAATATTTGTTAAAGTATACTTATTACAGTGAAAAACTAAAACTAAAGAAATCTAACTTTCAAGGAATAATTCAGTAAATTATGGCACCTCCTTTCTTTCAGCATATTTTTACTGAGATCTTATATACTGTACTGTATATCCAAAGTAAAAACTCCTGCCACAAAGCAGGCACCCAGTAAATATCTGTTAAATGAACAAATGTTGATAGAATCACAGATGTTATCCTCCATATGTTTCTCTATTTCCCAAGTTTTCTTGAATGAAAATGTATCATTTTTAATATGAAAAAATAAATATTAAACTTTAAAATCTTGAATTTATAAACTTCGACATTATAAAAGTTTTTCAGACATTCACGATGCATGCCTACATATCCCCCATACCCAATAAGTAAAGTCCAGGGCTTTTTAGTTTTCTTGGACTATAATCATGTCACATCTTTTTATATTACCTAGCACTGTGTTCTATTTAATTGACATATATGATAACCTAGCTGACCAGAGAAGGAAGTACAAATATATTCCTAGATCCGAAACTCATATATTATTTACAAACACAACTTTCTATGAACTCAACCAAAAAATATAAATATATTGATAGGAAAGGAAAAACTTACCAAGTTCTTCCTTGAACAAAGGAATGTATTTTTAATTTTGCTTCTAAATTAACCATACCAACAAATGTTCCCCCAAGAGACCTAAAAGGGTTTATGTGCTTCTTTCAGAAGTATTCAAGCCCTAGTTTTTTGAGATCTATTGCAAAATCACTTTTCAACAAGATCAGCTGTCACTAACGTGACCACTTCAACTATGTGAATACCAATTAAGAATCTAGAAATGAGTAAGGAAGGCCTCTGAGTAGCTAAAAGAAATATTACAAACGCCATGTACCAATGCTCTTAATTTAGAGAGAATTTCTAAAAATCCTTCTACCTTAGTCTGTCTCTTCTTCTTCTGGAGAAATTCCAACAACATTTGTAATCTGGTTTCTCAGTTTGTATCAAATTAGACTATCTATGTGTAGTATAGGCAGGAGAATGGAGACGGGAGAAAAGTAAAAGCAGGCCTAGTAGTACTGGCAAAGACTAAAAACCTGAAGAAATAATGCAAACAATAAAAAGTAGAAAGACAGACTCAAAAAAGCTCAACATCTAGGATCACTTGATCTTTGAAGACAATGGTGAAGTAAACTGTGCGTTGTTTAGTGCTATATAAGATTTAACCCTAGATCACTAAACAAAATATTAAATTATGTTCAAGTAAGTTCAGAAAGGCAATGGGGTTTAAAATTCATTTTTTGATTCAACGTGAGAAGTTGTAAAAAAAAAAAGATAAGCTGCCTACTTCATGGTCCTTTTCTTCATATTCTGGAATACAAGGATATGTATAAATATTCACAAATTCAGGTGCTAAGAGTTTTGCATGTATAGCAGTGCTTTTGCCGTCTGTTTCATTTGGATGTTTAATGATGTCAATCTTCAATGGAAGCTAAAATTTAAAGAAAAAAGACAAATGAACAAAACAAATATAAAAATTCTAATTTTTACATTAACAAAAATGGTCTTTAAAGCTTAAATAGCAAGTTCACACTAAGATCCTATAAATACAATTATGGATTGAAAAGTCATACTTTTCTAGAACAAATACTAAGAATGGTAACAGTCATAAAGGAAACACAAATTTATTCCTCAATATTGTTAATCATGTACTAGAACAACTATTTTCAACTCATTTAACATAGAATCTTCTCTTATAGCAATGTTCCAATGTCACTTTCATTTAAATCACATTGGCACTGAGTCATATTCTTTGCATTTCAATATCTGTGCCAAGGACATTTTTTATAATTCCTATAAACTTTTAGGTCTATTAATTTTACAATATATTAAAAGGAAACATAAGTTTGGGCAAAAGCTTTAGATCTAAAACTCAAGCTAAAATTTTTTTCCTTAAACATCTTCTGAGGTCAAAGGTATTATCTTTTATTTTAACATCATGATTCTCAGCATAATTAACAGCACAAGTGAAATTAATTATTAACTGGAAAAAACAGTAACAGAATGGTTCTAGGAGGTACACTCTTTATATAAGAAATAACTCTCTTCAAAATCATTTTGCCTATTTTCCTTAAGGTTTCATTATTTAATTACTATGAACTATGTCCTGTCTCTATGCAAAAATAATATTATCTGCAAATTTCTTGAGTTAGATTTTTCTATTATTTCACTGACTTGTTTGGTTTAGTTTTCTGTATAATGCTTGTACAAGTCCTGCATTCAGCCATGATTATGAAAATAAAAGACAAGTCATATCTCCCCCATTATATATATGAAAGTCTCTGAGATGGATTCTTCGCTGTAGAGTTCAAATGACTTGTTATGATAAGCACTCTTCCAGCTCCCATCCCACACTAAAAGGCAAGAATCTAGGCATTTACCCTGGGGCACATAGCTATTTTACCCTGGTTACAAAATAGTTACAAAACTATTTTTCTTGTTTTTTAAAACAGCTTTATTAAAGAGATAAAATTGATACAATAAATATATTTAAAGTGTACAATCTAATGAGTTTTAACATGTTACACCTTTGCACTCATCACCACAATGAAGATAATGAACAAATCCATCACCCCCAAAAGTCTTCCTGTGCCTCCCTCCTTCCCCTTTTCCCCATCAACTACCACCCACAGTCCTTAGACAACCATTGATCTGCTACCACTACAGGTTAGTTTGTATTTTCTAGAATTTTGTATAAATGAAATCATAAAATATGTACTCTTTTCATCTGATCTCTTTCACTTAGAATAATTATTGTGAGATTCACCCATGTTGTGTGTATCATTAACTCCAGAACTGTTTTTTAAAGGGGCAGTTGCTGTATGCTACTAGATGATCCCAACCGTACATAGTTTATCTTTCAGGATGATTATATGGAAAGAGGACAGTATATACCCTAGAAGGGTCATAAATATCCCAAATAGTTTTCAATCTAGGGTTTCAAACCCCATGTCTCCTACCCTCCCACTCAGGCCTAGTGATCATTTATAAGTTGGAGCCAATTGCTTCAAATCATCAAACCAACTTCTAGTTATAGAATATTTGCCATTTAAGTAGGCAGTTCACAAACGATTTTACATCAGTCTACCTCTGGCTGAACTCTACATCAGACTTTCCTCATGACGCTCAGTCCCAGCTGATACTACATTCCCTTTCCCCAGGGTCTCTCAGTACCAGCTCAGCATTATCTTAGCCCAGGTAAGGTAGGAAAGAGGAAAAGAAGAAAAAGAAAGCAGGTCATGACAATGTATTCTAATACTAATGAAATTGACTTTCTAATACGGCCGATGAGTAGAGCTGAAAATTCCAAAGGTAATCACCAACATTTCTGATCAGCTGGCTATCTCTGAAGGATATCATTTAAATCAAAAATGCAGGACTGGGGGATTCCCTGGTGGCGCAGTGGTTGAGAGTCCGCCTGCCGATGCAGGGGACACGGGTTCGTGCCCCGGTCCGGGAAGATCCCACATGCCGTGGAGCGGCTAGGCCCGTGAGCCATGGCCGCTGAGCCTGCGCGTCCGGAGCCTGTGCTCCGCAATGGGAGAGGCCACAGCAGTGAGAGGCCCAAGTACCGCAAAAAAAAAACAGGACTGAATGTTATTAATGTATTTTACAAATCATGAACCTAGCTATTATGGACTAACATCTACAAGTATAAAACAATTATGCCAAATTTGTGCTCAAAAAGTATTCCTGGGTGCCAGTCCAGGTATATTTAGTTCCCCCTGAGTAAGCCTGAGAATTATACTATGAAACAAAAGCCCAGACACGGGTCAAATCATGAAAATAGGTAAATATATGTTTGTGCTCTAGTTTGTACATTTTAAGGGAAGATACATCTTAAATAATGACAGGGTGCAGAGTAATACCACTAGAGTTGACCAGACTGAGTTCAAGTAGAAATGTTCTGTTTTCAAACATTTAAAGAAGATCAATCTGTTCTCTAACGTCTATGTTTTCTATAAGAGATTTACCACAAATCTTTCTGCCCAAATTTATCAAAATGCCATTAGCAGAAAAACCTAAGCCTTTTTCCATGTGATTATCAACTTTCCCAAAGAGAGTCTTTTCAATTCTAGGACTCTAATAGAGCTGAAACTTTCTTTTATCTTATGATTTTTTTTCTCCTTTTTTTAAAAAAAACCAAGAGCACCTTTTACCTTTGCTTATGCATTTGTCACGACATTTAAAAAATTATACTCTGCATTAAAAAGATACATATTTATGAATTTAATCCCTAGACTAAAATTTATAGCTTGGGAGGTACTTACTCATTATGTAGTCATCTTCCCTTCCCAAGCAGGCTATCTAAAAGCAAATGCTAAACAATTTGTAAAAATAAAGTCAAAATTAGAAAGAAAATTTTGTAGAGTTTTTATTACTACTAATAGTAACAGTATTTTAGTATTTATATTAACATATAAAATTTTATTTCTGGCAATTAAAATAAAACACTTCAGAAAATTCTGCACCATCCAGTAGGCCATTTAGAGTTGATCAAACTCTTGGCATAGTGTTTTGAGTCATTTTGATTAAATAGTGGACGACCACTGATTTGAAAAATAATCCTCAATTATTAAATTCCTATGAAAACATTAGCTCTGCCAATATATTATTAACTTTTATTATTCTGATCTTCAATCCTTTTGAATAAAATATATCTTAAGATAAAACTTTTAATGGGATATTTTCTATATGTGGCTATGACATAAATAGATGAAAAGATTCTGTGTATACCTCCAAAACTATACTTCAAAATGTAATATTCTTATAAGATAATGGCAACTTAAAAAGAATTATTGTCCTCAGGCTCTCAGTTTTTCTGAGGTAACTGTGAAGCTGATTGGATTCCATTCTTACTTATTCTTGGCCAGTAAACTTTCCAATAGCCTATAAGAGTGATCTGAGACCCCTAAGCAGACCATGGACTTGCCAAGGTGACATGTAGGCTAAACTACAATTCAAGTAACAAAATATGAGTGTTAAAGTATTTTTCTTACTTGAAAACTTAAATGAACCTTAAAATCACCACATTAAATATCTTTAAATATAGTTACAACTTTCATACTGGCAAGTTCTAATGAGTCCATGTGTAGGTTTGGTCTCTTTAAAGTTCTAACAGGCAGCAGTCAAATTTCATACACTATTTGATTTGCTCCTAAAGTTCAGGTCACTGTTAGGCGAGTTAACATACACATAATAAATTTTTTGATTACGTAGACATGATGGTCTACAGACCTTTTATCTACTCAAAAATAGTCTTCGTAAGCAACAAGTATAAGGTAAGCAATCAACTCAAATCAATTTTTTAAATCTGGCTTTAAATCACAACAATTATAACACAGCCCAATGAGTAGGTCTTAGTCTTTCAATTTTAGTTTTGTTTAGTTTTGGTCACTGACATGTGCTCCATCTCCACGTACAGGATGGGGCTGAACTCATGATTTTGCCTAAGCAAAAATCAACCCTAGTTCCTTCAGGATATGTTTTCTCAAAGGGCAGTCCAAGGCCCTTGAGGCTCCTTCATGTAGTCTGTAAACTTGTCTCTTGTAGTATTCAAGTTTATACCATGTTTTTTTCTATGTAGTAAATGAATTATAATCATTAATTTAAAAAAGTAACTGATTTCATTAAAAACAAGAGCATTCATCTCAGATGCAAGTGTTTTGGCAACGTGTGCCTCTTTTTCTAGAGACGAGGAAAAAAAATATAGGTTTACCAATCTACAGGATTAAACTTTCTATTAATACAATTCATTTTCATAATAATATCATTTATCAAGCTTATCAGTTATATTAGAGTAGGTATATATGAGACGTGTTTTTAAAATCTATTTTCCTACTTCCAAACAATTAAAGTTCTCACCAACCTTCACACGTGGTATCTGTTCAATAGGTACATTCTCAACTGGGACGTAACATGTATAGCAGTAGAACATTCTTGAACCACCACACTTGAGACATTTTGATCTTCCATTTTGCTGAGCTTTTTGAAGAACTTCTTGAGATGCTAAGCATAAGTTTTGAAGAGGATATTCTGCAGCTATGGATGTAGTTTGTGACTGTTGTATTTCCACAAATTTTGAATTATCTTCTTCCCTTTCTTTGAGAAATATAGGTGTATTGAGAGACATTTTTCATTCAGACCAAAGTTTAACTTTTATTTCTAAAACACATATCATAGATGCACTGAAAAAAAAAGTGGGAGGCAAAATAAAAAACAGAAAACATTTTACTCACTGTTTCTACCAAAAAAAATTACTCAATTTAATTCACAACTGTGTGCTGTTTTTAGTATTTATTAACAAACGTTAATAAGTTTTTTAAACCACTAAATTAGTATGCTTTAAAATACAAAATGAAAAAGCAATATATTCAAAACAATAAATTACCCTTTTAAGCCATTCCCTCCATAAAAATAGGAAGGCTCTTGCCTAGAAAAACTATTTCAAATATAAAGTTTAGGTATGAACGATCTATTTTTCAGTGACTATTTTTGTCCCAGAAACAGTAATTTTGTTTAATATTAGGAATGTAATGTTTTAATGTTAGTATCAGCCAGGAGAGTATCCAACCCTGTAAGCTCTGACTTTCAATTAATATTACGTGATATCAGATCTCAGTCTGAACGCTAATGAAAATCCAAGGTTCCAGTGAAATCAGTAAAATTTAGTTAATGTTCTAAAAGATGTAGTCTTCTCCAACATAAATTAAAACACATAAAAATATAACTAAACATCCATTAAAATAAGAGGCATTCATTACCAATTATAACTTGTAAAATATCCCAAAAGGTGAAATACATGACTATATATAAAGATATATGCATATATATAAAGATTAAAGTGTAATCTTATAAATGTTAAAATTTTACAGAGTAACATCAATGTTCACCCACTCCAAGAATTCACACTGCTTTTCAAAAATATATACCATTCAGATTCTTCAGTTCTAGAGGTAAAATAGTAATTTTCCCACTTAAATATTTCCTTCAAAGAAGGATGATGGCTGCCAAAACTGTTATTCAAATATTTTGTAAGCACAATATACTTCGAGGGAGAAAAGAGACTGGGGCCCATTTGATTTGATATGCATTCCAAAGCTGTAAAATGATTCTCATATTCTAAAGCCTTATGGCATTGTGGTGTTTAACTATGAGACTCCAGGCACTTTGAGTACAAACACTGACAGGAGAAATGCTGTGACTGCAACAGAAAACTTTCTGTGCTCTCCCAAACAGAAAGTGAACAGAGTCCAGTGGAACATAATATACAACATAATTTACTAACAAGAAGTTAGTGATACTAATTTAATTAGTCATCAGGAGCTTTTTATAGATTGTAAATCCCAGGGAGCTTGAGACCCAAATAAAGAAGTACAAAGAAAAAAGATGCTAGCCATTGAAGGAAAAGTAAAATATACTTGCCAAACGTACCCAAGGGGAAAGCCAAAATACAATAAATATTTTTGACGTGTACTGATTAGGTACAGGTTTACATTTTGGGTTGCTCAGAGAAAGTGACATTTGAAAATGATGATCCAACCCCTTCTTCTTGCCTCACAAATGGAAAACATTATCTGACCTCCACTCCAAATCATCTACCTAAAAATGGCTTTTATCTTTGTCAATATGCCCTCAATGACTGAGAAAGTGCAGGACATTAAGCTGCCACCTTTTCTTGAGGCTCACATCCTTTTAACATTGCATGACAGTCTTTGACCTTATCTCTAGGAAAATGTACTTACAGACACAACATTTTGCACACAATTGCAGGTGGTTTGCAGATTTCTAGAGTCCATCTACAAATCTGGGTAAAGAAATCTTGCCTAAGATCAAAAATTCATTCTAAGGACAGGAGCAGCCTTAAAAGACTGGGAAAAGATCCTATTAGTCTCCAGAAATCGGAGCTACAAATCCTTTGTTGGCCAAAAAAAGGTCAACTCTCACAAGCCAACAGAGGTCTCATCACTACACTTAGGAAGTTAATTGGTACCTAAATCCTCTTGGTTTGGGTTTGTTCTGGTGTTGCCTGAGGTTCTTAAAAACATTTTTAGGCTAAGTCTTGAGTTACCCAGGTCATGGGGCTCAACCTAAAAAAGAAATTGGAGTGGTCTAATTCAACCTGACTCCATTTCTCTGGGTATTCCAGTAGCTATGTAGGGGTTTGCATGTGCTGCCATACCAGGCCTTCTGGGGAAGTATGCAGTCCCCAGGGGTGCCGTGAAAGTCAATGTGGTTGCCTGACATTCAATGAAATACTGCTGGTGAGTTTTTCTAGAGCCCCAAAGTGCACTCCTCCCGAGATGCCTCAGAAATATCCCTCTGGGCTTCCCTGGTGGCGCAGTGGTTGAGAGTCCACCTGCCGATGCAGGGGACACGGGTTCGTGCCCTGGTCCGGGAAGACCCCACATGCCGCGGAGCGGCTAGGCCCGTGAGCCATGGTCGCTGGGCCTGCGCGTCCGGAGCCTGTGCTCCGCAACGGGAGAGGCCACAACAGTGAGAAGCCCGCGTACTGCAAAAAAATTAAAAAAGAAATATCCCCCTATATTTCACTTAGACTTCCATGCATATAACTAAATGAATATCAGCAAAGCCTTATATAAAATGTCCTTCCTCTACAAAGATCAGACAACACAAATACCTTCAGACAGTGAAAGGTAAATGCCGATGGCTCCCCGACGTGCCCCGCCTACACACTCCCACCTAGGGCTGAGGTGGCTACACAGAAGAGGCAGGCAGTTCCAAGTTAGGGGTGGCTCCCTCCAAAGGTCTCTAAAACCATATGACCAGGATATCTGTCTTGACCTTATCAACAGCCTGTCTCTAATATGTACAAATCATTTGTTGCAAACATGATGATTCAAAACTTTCAAAACATACTTGTTAACATCAAATATGTGTGGGAAATACAAGTGAAGTAGTGGGGGTTACTGAGAAAACATAAAAAAACTTTATTCCTAAGAAATTAACAAATATTTTTACCTTGATGGTTCACCCATCATTCTGCAACCTGCGTTGAAAACAAATTAATTTTTTCTCCTTCTACCCTCTTTATCCCCCAACTTAATCAAGTTGTAGCAATTCTACCTTGCACATAATCCTCTATTTTTAGTCTCAAAGTCAGCATTCTAGATGGCCCATGGCCATCTAGAATCTCTTACACCTCTTTACTTTCATGCACTTATTACTAGTTTCACATACTGTACTTTAATTTGGAGTTACCTTTTAGTGAAACTATCCCTCCTAGCAGTCAGCTCTCCAACAGCAGAATTCTTTACGGATCTGTCCTGTTCCGATGTCTTAGGGCAGCATGAGGAATTGAACAAATACTTGTTAACTAAATCAAAACCATTCTGAAAAAGAAGTATCCACTATGCACCTGCTACTGAAGTATCTGACAAACATTTATGGGCCATCTGCAGCATGGCAGAATTAGCAGCCTGGCAGATATTTTTTTTTTTCTAAAATAAAAATGGAAAAGGCTCCTAGCTACAAGTTGACTCAGTTCCCAATGGAACATTATATAAAACTCCCCTATTCTGTACTTTGGACTAATTCAGTACTAGATAAAACCTACTTCAGTTTTTTTCCCCCTATTTTTAAGAACCTGGTCACATATGTACAGGTCCAACATCCATGTTAAAAAACCCAAGGTACCAACTTTTTCATACAGGTTAACAGCACCCTCCATACACACCACCCAACATGTGGTAGACAGTCTTGCCTTAGTTTTTCACGGTACATTGGGGCTCCGACAGAAGTAATTCTTAAAATATTGTGGTTTTGAGTCAAGCAGCGATTTAACATCCAACTTCGTGGAACTGGCAGCTTGCAGTGTTAATATACTTCCTGACTTATCCTACATTTCCCCCAAATAATTCAGACATAAGGGACAGCCTCTTCGCTTATTATGTAATCATAACCTTAATATTTTAAATACATTGCATGGCACACTATGTCTGTACTAAGTTTCTCCTTCCCTGATAACCAATGCCCCCAAACCACTCCAAACACTAAAAAATAAAGAATAGGGTTCCTAGGGGACTAACTTTGCCTGGACAGACTTTCCTTGGGGTGGAATACACTGAAAAAAAATTTTTTTTAGGGAAAATTTGGACACCCTTTTCCCAGAGGGCCCACAAGATCTTAATGTAAGCGCCCGCGCAGAAACCAGGTCCCCGCTCACAAAGAGACACCCGGCACGACCTCCGGCAGGGCCCGGCCAAGGAGCTCCACTCTCGCAGCTGCCGGGCTCCGGCCAGACGTCTGGTCCCCACAGAGGCGCGGAGACCCAAACGAGGGATCTCGGTGGGACTCACACCTGCACAACCCACGGGTCCTCGCACGGCTCCACGCGTCTTCCGCTCCGCCCAGGACCGCTGCGCGCGCCCGGCCCTAGTCCCGCCAGGCGCGGCGGAGCGCTTTCCGGGCGACACCGGAGGGAGGAGCCCAGCCGTTGCTAAGGCCGTTGCTAGGGCCCGCTCAGCGCGGGCCCCTCTGGCAAAGGTAACGGGCTGGGAGGACCGCGGTTAGACGGAAAGTCCCGCCTCAGCGTCTCCAGTGGCCGGTGGTGTTGCCCTTTTCCGGAGAGACGGGATGGAAGACCAGGACCCCGCTCCGTGAGACTGACCCGGACCACTAAAGTGGGACGCGGTTCTCGAAACAAACTGTCAAGGTGCAGTTGCAGTGAGTTGTGAAAAATGCGGTTCCTACAGCACACTTCCCCATTTACCAATTCCCAAAATATTTTAGTCGTGAGAACTTTGTTCTATAACGTTTTTTAAGGCTGTGTCAAGAGAAGTATTTCGTGTGCTGCATAGTAATGAAAGCTGTTAGAAAAATTATATCTTGATAATTTGGTTTGCTTTAAAACTACACAGTCGTGTAGAGGTGGGACTGCTTTGTGCACTTTTCCAGTTAGAAATTAAGTGTAATATGTGGGTGGATTATTAAATCTTTTTTCCTTGCCCCACCTCAAAGAAAATCCAAATAGAAGTAATGCATGTTGACAATTGTGAGATTTAGAAACACAGTGACCGGATATTGAGCAATGGATTTATTGAATACTCTGAATTTAACAAGTGAGAGATAAAAGACAGAACCTTACCCTAGAGGACCTTACGTATCAAGTTAAGAGTGGGTAGTACAGAAAATACAATATGACTAATAAATTATAGGAATTTCAAAAGAGCTCAGAGTCGTCAATGAAGGTTTATTGGCTGAACTTGAGTAAAGCCTTGAAGAATGATTATGGTTTAGGGCAGTGTTATTCAAAGGGATGGTGTGGTCCATCCATTGGTGGAGGTCCCATTTGTAAGCAAGGAAATCTATTTAGTCACAACTACACTTTTTAAAAAATGAAATGGTCTAGTGTGGAAATATCAGTGCATGGCACTTGGTAAAGTTACGTTTTGCTTTATGGAGTTTTAAATTATGTATGTATGCACGTATGTGTGCGTTAGGTCACGTTTATAAAATGGATTTCTCATTGTGTGTTTCTCTTAAAAAGTTTGAAAGCCACTGCTTTAGGGGGAAAGAAGAGTAGCAATAGCAAAGTCTCCAAGCCAATAATAAATAATTCACACCTTTATCTTTTTAAACTAATTTAGTTCAAGCACACAGATTAAAAAGCAAATGATTATGTTTATTAATCGGAATGAGTATTGGATTACTATTGCTATGTGATAAATTACTCCAAAATATGGTGGCTTAAAACAACCATTTTATTATGTTCATGAATTTTGTGTTCAGTAGAACATAGAGGGACAGCTTTTTTTCTGATAACTCAGCTGTGAAGACTGAATGCTAGCAGAGCTCCTGTGTGTAGCCTCCCCATGTGGCCATGTGGCCTGGGCTTCCCCACAGTATGGCAGTGGGGTAACCAAACTTCTTAGCCTAGGACCAGTGCTCCAAAGTCAAATGTTGCAATGAACAAGGCAGAAACTACATGTTCTTTTCTAACCTAGTCCCCCAAAGTAACACAGCATTACTTCTCTCACATTCGTTTTATTATAAATGAGTTTCAAGGCATGTCTAGATTTTAGGTGAGGGGATGTAGATGCCACTTCTCAAAAGATTGTCAAGGAATTTGTGGCTGTTTTTTTTAAAAACCAACACACTGAATTTACAGCTGTCACAGAAAACCCCCAAATTTCAGTGGTTTCATACAATAAATTGTTATTTCTCACAAGAAATCCATTGTGGCTATTACTAGTCAGATGAAATGTTAAACTTAAGAAAGTAGGTTTCTTTTTATTTTTAGTGGTTGTGCTGTCTCCTACAACTTGGAGCCACAGCTAACCTGTCAAGAAAGAAAGCACAGTGAATCACACAAAAATTTTAGAGGTCACACAAAAATTTTAGAGGTCATAAAAATGGTGTATGTCACTTTGCCCACATTTCATTGGCCAGAATTTAATCCAAGTTCTCCTCTAACCGCAAGGGAGCCGCAGAAATGTAGAGAAACATACAGGTATTGGTGAGCAGTAACAGTTTGCCACATTCTAAGTTTTTAACCAACACCCTGTAGTCCCCAACCCCTCCTCTTATCTCAATTATTTTCTTCAAAGGAAAATTCTTTCAAGTATTTTAGATACTTCTGTTATTTACTCCATATGTCAAAATATACTGCAATTTCTTGATTTTTCACTTTCTGAGAGAAGGCAGTGATAAAGCTGTTTTATAACACCACGCCCAAGAGTGTGAACATTCCTTCTCTGCCTACCCCTACACACTCTTATCTCCTCATCTCTCAATACTGTAGTATCAAAGTTTTTGTTTAAATTAACATTTGTAAATATTATTCAAGCGTGAGCCACATATGATCACATTAACATTTTTTTGGCAGTCTCTTTTTTTCTTTAACATCTTTATTGGAGTATAATTGCTTTACAACGGTGTGTTAGTTTCTGCTTTATAACACAGTGAATCAGCTATACATATACATATATCCCCATATCGCCTCCCCCTCACGTTTCCTTCCCACCCTCCCAATTCCACCCCTCTATGTGGTTACAAAGCACCGACTGATCTCCCTGTGCTATGTGCCTGCTTCCCACTAGCTATCTATTTTACATTTGGTAGCGTATATATGTCCATGCCACTCTCTCATTTCATCCTGACTTACCCTTCCCCCTCCCCATGTCCTCAAGTCCATTCTCTACATCCACGTCTTTATTTCTGTCCTGCCCCGAGGTTCTTCAGAACCATTTTTTTTTTTTTTTTTTAGATTTCATATATATGTGTTAGCATACGGTATTTGTTTTTCTCTTTCTAACTTACTTCACTCTGTATGACAGACTGTAGGTCCATCCACCTCACTACGAATAACTCAATTTCATTTCTTTTTATGGCTGAGTAATATTTCATTGTATATATGTGCCACATCTACTTTATCTGTTCACCTGTCAATGGACACTTAGGTGGCTTCCATGTCCTGGCTATTGTAAATAGAACTTCAATGAACAATGTGGTACGTGACTCTTTTTCAATTATGGTTTTCTGAGGGTATATGCCCAGTAGTGGGATTGCTGAGTCATATGGTAGTTCTATTTTTAGTTTTATAAGGAACCTCCATACTGTTCTCCATAGTGGCTGTATCAATTTACATTCCCACCAACAGTGCAAGAAGGTTCCCTTTTCTCCACACCCTCTCCAGTATTTATTGTTTGTAGATTTATTGATGATGGCCATTCTGACTGGTGTGAGGTGATACCTCATTTTAGTTTTGATTTTCATTTCTCTAATGACTGGTGATGTTGAGCATCCTTTCATGTGTTTGTTGGCAATCTGTATATCTTCTTTGGAGAAATGTCTATTTAGGTCTTCTGCCCATTTTTGGATTAGGGTTTTTGGTTTTTTGATATTGAGCTGCATGAGCTGCTTGTAAATTTTAGAGATTAATCCTATGTCAGTTGCTTCATTTGCAAATATTTTCTCCCATTCTGAGGGTTGTCTTTTGGTCTTGTTTATGGTTTCCTTTGCTGTGCAAAAGCTTTTAAGTTTCATCAGGTACCATTTGTTTATTTTTGTTTTTATTTCCATTTCTCTAGGACGTGGGTCAAAAAGGATCTTGCTGTGATATATGGCATAGAGTTTTCTGCCTGTGTTTTCCTCTAAGAGTTTTATAGTGTCTGGCCTTACATTTAGGTCTTTAATCCATTTTGAGTTTATTTTTGTGTATGGTGTTAGAGAGTGTTCTAATTTCATTCTTTTACATGCAGCTGTCCAGTTTTCCCAGCACCACTTATTGAAGAGGCTGCCTTTTCTCCATTGTATATTCTTGCCTCCTTTATCAAAAATAAGGTGACTATATGTGTGTGGGTTTAACTCTGGGCTTTCTATCCTATTCCAGTGGTCTATATTTCTGTTTTTGTGCCAGTACCATACTATCTTGATTACAGTAGCTTTGTAGTATAGTCTGAAGTCAGGGAGCCTGATTCCTCGAGCTCCGTTTTTCTTTCTCAGGATTGCTTTGGCTATTTGGGGTCTTTTGTGTTTCCATACAAATTGTGAATTTTTTCGTTCTAGTTCTGTGAAAAATGCCATTGGTAGTTTGATAGGGATTGCATTGAATCTGTAGATTGCTTTGGGTAGTATTCTCATTTTCACAATATTGATTTTTCCAATCCAAGAACATGGTATACCTCTCCATCTGTTTGTGTCATCTTTAAATCCTTACATCAGTGTCTTATAGTTTTCTCCATACAAGTCTTTTGTCTCCTTAGGTCAGTTTATACCTAGGTATTTTATTCTTTTTGTTGCAATGGTAAATGAAAGTGTTTTCTTAATTTCTCTTTCAGATTTTTCATCATTAGTGTATAGGAATTCCTGTGCATTAATTTTGTATCCTCCTACTTTACCAAATTCATTGACTAGCTCTACGAGTCTTCTGGAAGCATCTTTAGGATTCTCTATGTATAGTATCATGTCATCTGCAAACAGTGACAGCTTTACTTCTTTTCCAATTTGGATTCCTTTTATTTCTTTTTCTTCTCTGATTTCTGTAGCAAAAACTTCCAAAACTATGTTGAATAATACTTGGACAGCCTTGTCTTGTTCCTGATCTTAGAGGAAATGGCTTAAGTTTTTCACCATTGAGAATGATGTTGGCTGTGGGTTTGTCATATATGGTCTTTATTATGTTGAGGGAAGTTCCCTCTGGGCCTGCTTTCTGTAGGGTTTTTATCATAAATTGGTGTTGAATTTTATCAAAAGCTTTTTCTGCATCTATTGAGATGATCATATGGTTTTTCTTCTTCAGTTTGTTAATATGGAGTATCACATTGATTGATCTGCATATATTGAAGAATCCTTGCATTCCAGGGAAAAACCCCACTTGATCATGGTGTATGATCCTTTTAATGTGCTATTGGATTCTGTTTGCTAGTATTTTGTTGAGAATATTTGCATCTATGCTCATCAGTGATATTGGCCTGTAGTTTTCTTTTTCGGGGACATCTTTGTCTGGTTTTGGTATCAAGGTGACGGTGGCCTCGTAGAATGACTTTGGGAATGTTCCTCCCTCTGCTATATTTTGGAAGAGTTTGAGAATGATATGTGTTAGCTCTTCTCTAAATGATAGAATTCACCTGTGAAGCCATCTGATCCTGGGCTTTTGTTTATTGGAAGATTTTTAATCAGAGTTTCAATTTCAGTTATTGTGATTGGTCTGTTTATATTTTCTATTTCTTCCTGGTCAGTCTCAGAAGGTTGTGCTTTTCTAAGAATTTGTCCACTTCTTCCAGGTTGTCCATTTTATTGGCATATAGTTGCTTGTAGTAATCTGTCATGATCCTTTGTATATCTGCAGTGTCAGTTGTTACTTCTTTTTCATTTCTAATTCATTGCTTTGAACTTCTCTCCTTTTTCTTGATGAGTCTGGCTAATGGTTTATTAATTTTGTTTATCTTCTCAAAGAATCAGCTTTTAGTTTTATTGATCTTTGCTATTGTTTCCTTCATTTCTTTTTGATTTATTTCTGATCTGATCTTCATGATTTCTTTCCTTCTGCTAACTTTAGGCTTTTTTTGTTCTTCTATCTCTAATTGCTTTAGGTGTAAGGTTAGGTTGTTTATTTGAGATGTTTCTTGTTTCTTTAGATAGGATTTTATTGCTGTAAACTTCCCTATTAGAACTGCTTTTACTGCATCCCATAGGTTTGGGGTCATCGTGTTTTCACTGTCATTTGTTTCTAGGTATATTTTCATTTCCTCTTTGATTTCTTCAGTGATCCCTTGGTTATTTAGGGGCATGTTGTTCAACCTCCATGTGTTTGTATTTTTTACAGATTTTTTCCTGTAGTTGATACCTAGTCTCATAGCGTTGTGGTCGGAAAAGATACTTGATATGACTTCAATTTTCTTAAATTTACCAAGGCTGAATTGTGACTCAAGATATAATCTATCCTGGAGAATGTTCCATGAGCACTTGAGAAGAAAGTGTATTCTGTTGTTTTTGGATGGAATGTCCTATGAATATCAAGTCCATCTTGTCTAATGTGTCATTTAAAGCTTCTGTTTCCTTATTTACTTTCATTTTGAATGATTTGTCCACTGGTGAAAGTGGGGTGTTAAAGTCCCTTACTATGATTGTGTTACTGTTGATTTCCTCTTATATGGCTGTCAGCAGTTGCCTTATGTATTGAGGTGCTCCTATGTTGGGTGCATAAATATTTACAATTGTTATATCTTTTTCTTGGATTGATCCCTTGATCATTATGTAGTATCCTTCTTTGTCTCTTGTAATAGTCGTTATTTTAAAGTCTATTTTTTCTGATATGAGAATTTCTAATCCAGCTTTCTTTTGATTTCATTTGCATGGAATATCTTTTTCTATCCCCTCATTTTCAGTCTGTATGTGTCCCTAGGTCTGAAGTTCATCTCTTATAAACAGCATATATATGGGTCTTGTTTTTGTATCCATTCAGCCAGTCTATGTCTTTTGGTTGGAGCATTTAATCCATTTATGTTTAAGGTAGTTTTCGATATGTATGTTTCTATTACCATTTTCTTAATCGTTTTGGGTTTATTATGTAGGTCTTTTCTTTCTGTTGTGTTTTCTGCCTAGAGAAGTTCCTTTAGCATTTGTTGTAAAGCTGGTTTGGTGGTGCTGAGTTCTCTTAGTTTTTACTTGTCTATAAAGGTTTTAATTTCTCTGTTGAATCTGAATGAGATCCTTGCTGGGTAGAGTAATCTTGGTTGTAGGTTTTTCCCTTTCATCACTTTAAATATGTCCTGCCACTCCCTTCTTGCTTGCAGAGTTTCTGCTGAAAGATCATCTGTTAACCTTATGGGGATTCCCTTGTATGTTATTTGTTCCACTCCCTTGCTGCTTTTAATATTTTTTCTTTGTATTTAATTTTTGATTGTTTGACTAATATGTTTCTTGGCATGTTTCTCCTTCGATTTATCCTGTATGGGACTCTCTGCACCTCCTGTACTTGATTATTTCCTTTCCCATGTTAGGGAAGTTTTCAAATATAATCTCTTGAAATATTTTCTCAGTCCCTTTCTTTTTCTCTTTTTCTTCTGGGACCCCTATAATTGGAATGTTGGTGTGTTTAATGTTGTCCCAGAGGTCTCTGAGACTGTCCCCATTTCTTTTCATTCTTTTTTCTTTATTCTGCTCCGCAGTAGTTATTTCCACTATTTTATCTCCAGGTCACTTATCTGTTCTTCTGCCTCAGTTATTCTGCTATTGATTCCTTCTAGAGAATTTTTAATTGCATTTATTGTGTTGTTCATCATTGTTTATTTGCTCTTTAGTTCTTCTAGGTCCTTGTTAAACGTTTTTTGTATTTTCTCCATTCTGTTTCCAAGATTTTGGATCATCTTTACTATCATTACTCTGAATTCTTTTTCAGGTAGACTGCCTATTTCCTCTTCATTTGTTTGGTCTGTTGCGTTTTTACTTTGCTCCTTCATCTGCTCTGTGTTTCTCTATCTTCTCATTTTTCTTAGCTTACTGTGTTTGGGATCTCCTTTCTGCAGGCTGCAGGTTCGTAGTTCCTGTTGTTTTTGGTGACTGCCCCCAGTGGCTAAGGTTAGTTCAGTGGGTTGTGTAGGCTTCCTGGTGGATGGGACTGGTGCCTGTGTTCTGGTGGATGAGGCTGGACCTTGTCTTTCTGGTGGGAAGGACCATGTCCAGGGGTGTGTTTTGTGGTGCCTCTGACCTTATTATGAATTTAGGCAGCCTCTCTGCTAATGGGTTTGGTTGTGTTCCTGTTTTGCTAGTTGTTTGTCAGAGGGTGTCCAGCACTGTGGTTTGCTGGTCATTGAGTGGAGCTGGGTCTTAGTGTTGAGTTGCAGATCTCTGGGAGAGCTTTCGCCCTTTGATATTACATGGAGCTGGAGGTCTCTTGTGGACCAATGTCCTGAACTTGGCTCTCTCACCTCAGAGGCACAGGCTTGACACTCGGCCAGAGCACCAAGACCCTGTCAGCCACATTGCTCAGAAGCAAGGGAGAAAAAAATAAAAAAATAAAATAAAGTTGTTAAAATTAAATATTTAAAAATTATTTAAAATTAAAAAAAATAAAAAGTAATAAAAGAAACAAATAAAGAAGAGAACAAGTTAACCAAAAAACAAATCCGCCAATGATAACAAGTGCTAAAAACGATACAAAAAAAAAGGACAGATAGAACCCTAGGACAAATGGTAAAAGCAAAGCTAAACAGACAAAATCACACAAGGAAGCATACACATACACACGCACAGAAAGAGAAAAAGGAAAAAAATATATATCTATATATATAAAAAAAAGGAAGACAGCCACCAAATCAATGAACAAATCTACCATTGATAATAAACTCTAAATACGAAACTAAGATAAACATAAAACCAGAAACAAATTAGATTTGCAGAAAGCAAACCTCAAGTCTACAGTTGCTCCCAAAATCTACCACCTCAATTTTGGGATGATTCGTTGTCTATTCAGGTATTCCAGGGATGCAGGTACATCAAGTTGATTGTGGAGATTTAGTCCGCTGCTCCTAAGGCTGGGAAAAATTTCCCTTTCTCTTCTTTGTTCACACAGCTCCTGGGGTTCAGCTGTGAATTTGGCCCCACCTCTGAGTGTAGGTTGCCTGAGGGCATCTGTTCCCACCCAGACAGGATGGGGTTAAAGTAACAGCTGATTAGGGGGTTCTGGCTCACTCAGGCCTGGGGGAGAGAGGGGTACAGAATGCAGGGTGAGCCTGCAGCCGCAGAGGCCATGTGACGTTGCAACAGCCTGAGGCAAGCCATGTGTTTTCCTGGGGAACTTTTCCCTGGTTCGCGGCACCCTGGCAGTGGCAGGATGCACAAGCTCCTGGGAGGGGAGGTGTGGATAGTGACCTGTGCTTGCACATAGCCTTCCTGGTGGCTGCAGCAGCAGCCTTAGCATCTCATGCCCATCTCTGGTGTCCGCGGCTCACGCGCATCTCTAGAGTTCATTTAGGTGGTGCTCTGAATCCCCTCTCCTCGCGCACCCCGAAACAATGGTCTCTTGCCTCTTAGGCAGTTCCAAACTTTTTCCCGGACTCCCTCCTAGCTAGCTGTAGCACACTAGCCCCCTTCAGGCTCTGTTCACACAGCCAACCTCAGTCCTCTCCCTGGGATCTGAACTCCCAAGCCCGAGCCTCACCTCCCAGCCCCCACCCTTCCTGACTAGTGGGTGAGCAGACAAGCTTCTTAGGCTGTTGATTGCTGGTCAGCAGCGATGCTCTGTGTGGAAATCTCTCCACTTTTCCCTCTGCACCCCTATTGCTGCGCTCTCCTCTGTGGCTCTGATGCTTCCCCCCTGCTACCCTGCCGTCTCTGCTAGTGAAGGGGCTTCCTAGTATGTGGAAACTTTTCCTCCTTCACAGCTCTCTCCCAGAGGTGCATGTCCCATCCCTATTCTTTCGTCTCTGTTTTTCCTTTTTTCTTTTGCCTTACCCAGGTACGTGGGGAGTTTCTTGCCTTTTGGGAAGTCTGAGGTCTTCTGCCAGTGTTCAGTAGGTGTTCTGTAGGAGTTGTTCCACATGTAGATGTATTTCTGATGTATTTGTTGGGAGGAAGGTAATCTCCACGTCTTACTCCTCCGCCATCTTGAAGGTCTCCCTCCACATTAACTTTTAATACAGGCTTTTATCTTCCTTTGTCTTAATTGTCATATTTTTATTGTACTTATTAATAATCTGTCCTCAGAAACTCTGCCAAAGTGATAAAACATTACATTCAAACACATCAATTAATCTAGAAGATTTTTTTTTTCCTTCCAGATATTCCCTCTAGAGCATTTCAACCTCTAGTTCATTCAGTATTGGTTTCTTTTACCAATCCGATAGTGCTCTCCTGTGTTGGATTCCTTGACTCCTTTTTCTTTATGGAATCCTTTGTTTTTATGAAACATATCTTCTAGTAGCTTCCTGAGAAAAGGTAAATGTTGTAGACAGATAATAACCGCCCCCCCCCATCCTTGACAAAGATGTCCACACCCTAATCTCCAGATCCTGTGAATATGTTTTCTTATATGGCAGAAGGGACTTTGTGTATATGGTTAAGTTAAGGATCCTGCAATGAGGAAATTGCTAGATTATGTAGGTGGGTCCAACATAATCACAAGCATCCCTATAAGAGAGAGACAAGAGGTCAGAAAGGGAAGAAGATGCTACACTACTGGCTTTGAGTTTTGAAGAAGGAGCTAAGGAGCAAAGCAATGTAGGGGATTCCTAGAAGCTGGAACAAGCAAGGAAGCAAATTCTCCCCTAGAGCTTCCAGAAGGAGTACTGTAGCTCTGCAGATCCATTTCAGGCTTCTAAAATGCAGGGCTGTGAGATAAGTAAGCCTGTGTTGATTTAAGCAACTAAGTTTTTGGTAATTTGTTACAGCAGCGATGTGAAACTAATACAGGGAGAAATGGTGATTTTTTTTTTTTTAAACTGGCTTGCAGATCTGAAATATGCCACATACTTAATTGATGGGCTGTCTATATTTAAATTTCTAGGTTGAAAGTCACTTTCTGGAAATAATAATCTAAGTTCTTATCTTTTTTCCTCTGATTCTTTTCTTTAACATTTTTTATTCTAGTTTCCAGAAGATTTCTTCAGCTATTTTCCCCCTACAAACTTTGTTGAATAATTAATTTATAGCATTATATTTGTACCTTCATTTTCTTTTCTCTCACCTCATAAAATGCTGTTTTGGTTTCAGAGATGCATTATCTTATCATATCTCTCTAAGAATATTAAAGATGTTTTAAAAGTTTCCTTCTGTTCCCCGCATTGTCTGTATCCTCTCAGATTTTATTTTGTTATTGTACGGATTTCTATTTTTTTATTTTTATCTTTTTTGAAATTTTACATCTATTCCTTAAATATCTAGTAAGCCTAGGATTTCTGTTCATATTGAAGAATAAAGTTTAAAACAGTGATATAAAGCTCAAGCTCACTGTCTTCATAAGAGGATCAGATTTTTCCATTGGGAAATTCTCAAACATATGTAGAATAAAGGCACTAATGAAGATAAGATCAGAAATCAATGAAACTGAAAACAAATGTGCACTATAGGAAAGCAACAAGGCCAAAATTAGTTCTTTGAAAGGATTAATAAAATTGAAAAGCCTTAGACTGACTGAGTAAAAAGAGAAAACTCAGATAGCAGGAGTGAAAGTGGAAACATCCTACAGATGGTAAAAATAATAAGAGGATATTAAGAACAAATACTTATGTCAAAGTATTTGACATTTTTTGTTTTCCTTGAAAAACACAATTTACCAAACTGATGAAAGAGGAGATAAACAATCTGAATGATTCTATAACAATTTTGAGGAATTGCATCTATGTTAGTCTGCTCTAGCTGCCATAATAGAATACCACAGACTTGGTAACTTAAACAACAAAAATTTGTTTTCTCACAGTTGTGGAGGCCTGAAGTCCAAGACTAAGGTGCTATTCATGTTGGTTTCTGCTGAGACTTCTCTTTCTGGCTTGTAGATGGCCGCCTTCTCACTGTGTCCTCACATAGCCTTTGTGCATGCATGGAGAGAAAGATCCTTCTGGTGTCTCTTCCTCTTCTTATAAGGACAACACTCTTATTGGACTAGGGTCCCATCCTTATGACCTCATTTAAACTTAATTTCCTCCCCAAAGGCCCCGTCTCCAAACACAGTCACATTGGGGCTTAGGGCTTCAACATAGCACCCAGGGAAAAAATAGAGTCTGAAATGAAGACTTTACTGGATGCACTTAACAACATTAATTATCCAAACTGAAGCACAGAGAAAAAAACGTTGGAAAAAAAAAATCAACAAGGAACTTCCTGGTGTTCCAGTGGTTAAGACTGTGCCCTTCCAATGCAGGGGGCGTGGGTTTGATGCCTGGTCGGGGAATTAAAATCCTGCATGCCTCACTGCATGGCCTAAGAAGAAAAACCCAACAGACTCAGTGACCTGTAGAACAATCTCAAGCTATCTAACATAGATGCAGTTGGAGTCCCAGAAGGAAAGATGGGCAGAAGAAAAAAACATTTGAATAAATAATGATGGATAATTATCCAAATTGATGAAAACTATAAATGAACACATTCAGAAATTCAGCAAACCCAAACAGAATTAAGAAAGGAAGGACCAGGGGAAGGGAGGAACAGGGAGGGAGGGAGGAAAGCAACCGCACTGACTGCTGAAAACCAGTGATAAATATAATATTTTAAAAACAGCCAGAAGAAAAAGACATATTACATATAGGAGAACAAATATAAAATGATTAGAACATGTTCCCTTCTCCTTTATTTTCTGCAAGATTATGTGTAAGATGCTTCCTTAAATCTTTGATATAATATACTTGTGAAGCCATTTGAGTCTGGAGTTTTTCTTTGTGAGATTTTTCATTACAAATTCAATTTCTTTAATTGTCATAAGGTATTTACCTTTGGTAGCCACCTAAGAGGAATTAAAATGTATCCACAGACTTGTATGCAATTTTCATAGCAGCTTTTTCCCATAATAGCTCAAATATTTAAACAAGGCAATACACACACAAACACACACACACACACACACACACACAAAAATGAAATACTACTCAGCAATAATATGTAGTGATCTTGGATATTTCACAGAAAACTTATGTTGAGCAAAAAAAGCCAGATACAAAAGAGTACATAATGTTATGATTCCATTCTTATGAAATTCTAGACCAGGCAAAGCTAATTTATAACTAACTAGTCTGTAGTTACAGAAAGCAGACCAGTGTTGCCTAACGCCAGTGGTGGGATATTTTTGTGTGGAGTTGTAGGGATCAACAATAAAGTAGCACAAGGAAACATTTTGGGAGTGATCTAAATATTACACATTTTAATTGTAATGGAGGTTACATGGATGTATGCATTTTTCAAAATTCTTTGAACTGTGACTTAAAATGGTAATTTTTTACATAGTAATTATGTAGTAAATTATACCTCAATATAGCTGATTTAAATAGAAAAATCATTTATATTTCTATTTACTAGGAAGAAACAATAGAAAAGGACATGTTAAAAATACATTTGCAGTTTAAACATTTAAAACATACTGTACGATAGGAACAAAAATCATCAAGTATCCTGGGATAAATCTAATGAAAGATTGTCCAAGTTCTGTAACAAACAGTACCAAAGGAAAATTTAAAAAATCTAAATTAATGGAGAAATACACTATTTTCATGTGTTCAAAGATATAACATTGTAAAGATGTTAGTTACTCAAATTGATCAATATATGTCATCTAATCCTAATCAAAGTTCCAGTAGGTTTTTGCAGAATTTGACAATCTGATTCCTAAAACTTAAAGGGAAATGTAAAAGGATAAAAATAGTGAGGAGCAACTCAGAGGAAAACAAAGCTGGAGTATGTAAACTATAACATATTAAGATTTAAAATAAAGGTACAGTTATTGAAACTGTATGGTATTGTCAAAAGAACAGAAAATTACACCAAAGGAACAGAACTGAGTGTCCAGAAACACACCTACCTCCTGACATATATAGTCACTTGAATATATGGCTAGGTGGTACTGAAATGTAGCAGGAAACACAGTCTTTTAAAGTAATTAGTTCTGGATCAACTGGAAATTCATGTGGAAAAAAAAAAAACACCTCAATTTATTACCTCACCTAAAACACAAAAGTCAATTCAAGGTAGATCATAGACTTAAATGTGAAAGTAAAGAAGTATGACATTTAGAAGGTAAAATAAAAGACCATCTTTTTACTTTGGGGTAGGTTAAAAATTTCTTAGATAAGATAAAAATGCATAAATAATTGACTTTACTCAAATTAAAGCATCATAATAAAAAGCGTTAAAATGGCGAACACTATTTTGTCTTATCTGACAAAAGCTCTACATCATAACAATAAAAAATTAATAAAAATGCCATCAAATCAATATCAATAAAATCAGTTAAGAATACCAACTCCCAAATAAAAATGGAGCAGAAGACTTGAACATTTGCTTCACAAAAGAATATATCCAGATTGCCAACAAGCAGTTGATCGGCATCATTTTTCATCAAGGAAATGCAAATTAAAATCACAAGATACAACTACATGCCCACCAGAATTGCTACATTTAAAAGTATTGACAATACTAAATATACAGTAGTACTAAAGAATCCTACATTCTTTAGTAAGAATGTGGAATTACTGGAACATTCATACACTTCTGTTCAGAGTGAAAATAGGGACAACCACTTTGGAAAACTACTTGACAATATCTACTAAAGCCAACCCAGCAATCCCACTCCAAGTTCTATATCAAGTATACCAAAAGACATTAAAAAATATTTCTTATTATCTTGATATAATAATATACAACATAATTTACACAAACAGAAAAGGACTCAAATGTCCATCAAAAGTAGAATGGTTAAATTTTGGTATATGTTATACAATAGAATATTACACAGCAAAGAAAAAACATTACTACTATATGTTGAAACAACATGGATGAATCTTATAGACACAGTGTCAAGTGAAGGAAGGTAGAAAGTGTGCATATTGATTATTCCATTCAAATGAAGTTCAAAAATAGGCAAAACATCTAGAGAGGTAGAAGTAGAATACTGTTTATATTGGGGAGGCAAATGGCTGGAAAGGAGTAAGACGTTATTCTGGGTTACTAGCAGTGTTCTGTATCTTGATTTGTACATTGGTTATAGGGGTGTACAGATTTGTAAAAAAAAAAATTATCAATCCGTACACTTAAGAGCTGTGCAGTTCACTGTATGTGTTTTTTACTTTAACAAAAAGATTAAGAAACACAAATTAGTTGCACATATGACTTGGAAAAAACAAGCCATAATTATAACTATTATATTAATATTGGAACTGTAAATGAAGGTATAATTAAAGGTATTTTTAAAGGAATTGTGATAAAATGGATATAGGAGATAAGGAAGGAGAAGGAAGAGTCTAAGATAATTCAGACTTCAAACCTGGATGATTGTGAAACCTTTATAATTAAAAATAAGAACAAGATTTACTGAGTAAGGACTTGTGTTTCAAGCAATGATCATGAATTGTGTTTTGAAAATACTAGGTTTGAATTTAAAATACCTAAATGTAAAATATTTATGCTCAAGTCTTCTATGAATCTTTAGAATAATGTGTCTTAAAAGTCATTATTATGAATAAAAATAAGTTTTAAACCATCAATTACATAGAATTTTAAAATTCAGACATTAAAGATGACCAAAAATCTCATAGCTTTGAATCCCACTCAACACTGATGATACATTAAAGACAATGTAAAATTTTGTAACTGATTTTGGAATTCCTGGGGTAAACTACACGTGAGCGTGATATATCCTTTTCATATCTGACTGGCCTCAAGCTGGTAGTAATTTGTTAAAGATTTTTGTATCTATCTTCTTGAGGGACATTTGGTCTATAATTTTTTTTTGTAATCTTGTAAGATTCTATTATCAAAGTTATTCTGGCTTTATAAAATGATTTAGGAAGTATTCCCTCCTCTATTTTTGAAAGTTACTATATCATCTTCTTTCAATTGTGGTAATTTTTTCTTTTAAGGATTTGTCCATTTCATTTAGGTTGTCAAATTCATTGACATAAGTTTTAAATTATGTGCCGTTTAGTCATTTAATGTGTGAACACTCCCTAATGACATCCCCTTTATCATTCCTGGTATTGATCATTTATATTTTTTCATTTTTTTAACTTCAATCTATTAAGGTATCATTTTTTTTTATCTCTTAAAAGACCAGATTTCAGTTTATTGAGTTCTCTATTGGTTTTATATTTTATTTCATTGACTTCCACTCATATCTTTTTTATTCCTTTTTCTACTTATTTTTAAAATTCTTCTCAGTTTTTTTAGCTTCCTAAGCACTGTGTTTTCTTCTAAGCATAGATTTAGGTGCATCCCACAAATTTTAATACATTGTGTTTTAATTATCTTTCATTATCATTCAGTTAGAAAACTTTCCAATTTTTCTTATTGTTTCCTCTTTGAGCTAGAAATGGATTATTTAATATTCAAGGATTTCCTAAATGTCTTTTTGTTACTATTTTCTATTGTGGTCAAAGAACACACTCTGAATGATTTCAGTTATTTGAAATCTTTGAGACTTGTCTTATGGTACAGCATAGGTCCATCTTGGTGAAGGTTCCATGTTCCCTTACTTTAAAAGATTGTGGGACTTCCCTGGTGGTGCAGTGGTTAAGAATTCACCTGCCACAAGAATATACAGTGGAGAAAAGACAGCCTCTTCAATAAGTGGTACTGGGAAGACTGGACAGCTACATGTAAAAGAATGAAAGTAGAACACTCCCTAACACCATACACAAAAATAAACTCAAAATGGATTAAAGACCTAAATGTAAGGCCAGACGCTACAAAACTCTTAGAGGAAAACATAGGCAGAACACTCTATGACATATATCACAGCAAGATCCTTTTTGACCCACCTCCTAGAGAAATGGAAACAAAAACAAAAATAAACAAATGGGACCTAATGAAACTTCAAAGCTTTTGCACAGCAAAGGAAACCATAAACAAGACCAAAAGACAACCCTCAGAATGGGAGAAAATATTTGCAAATGAAGCAACTGACAAAGGATTAATCTCCAAAATTTACAAGCAGCTCATGCAGCTCAATATCAAAAAAACAAACAGCTCAATCCAAAAATGGACAGAAGACCTAAATAGACATTTCTCCAAAGAAGATATACAGATTGCCAACAAACACATGGAAGGATGCTCAACATCATTAATATTAGAGGAATGCAAATCAAAACTACAATGAGATATCATCTCACACCGGTCAGAATGGCCATCATTAAAAAATCTACAAACAATAAATGCTGGAGAGGGTATGGAGAAAAGGGAACGCTCTTGCACTGTTGGTGGGAATGTAAATTGATACAGCCACTATGGAGAACAGTATGGAGGTTCCTTAGAAAACTAAAAATAGAACTACCATGTGACCCAGCAATCCCACTACTGGGCATAAACCCTGAGAAAACCATAACTCAAAAAGAGTCATGTACCACAATGTTCATTGCAGCTCTATTTACAATAGCCAGGACATGGAAGCAACCTAAGTGTCCATTGACAGATGAATGGATAAAGAAGATGTGGCACATATATACAATGGAATATTACTCAGCCATAAAAAGAAATGAAATTGAGTTATTTGTAGTGAGGTGGATGGACCTAGAGTCTGTCATACAGAGTGAAGTAAATTAGAAAGAGAAAAGCAAATACTGTATGCTAACACATATGTATGGAATCAAAAAAAAAAAGTCATGAAGAACCTAGGGGAAAGACGGCAGTAAAGATGCAGACCTACTAAAGAATGGACTTGAGGATACGGGGAGGGGGAAGGGTAAGCTGGGACAAAGTGAGAGAGTGACATGCACAAATATACGCTACCAAATGTAAAATAGATAGCTAGTGGGAAGCAGCCGCATAGCACAGGGAGATCAGCTCAGTGCTTTGTGACCACCTAGAGGGGTGGGATAGGGAGGGTGGGAGGGAGGGAGATGCAAGAGGGAAGAGATATGGGGATATATGTATACGTATAACAGATTCACTTTGTTATAAAGCAGAAACTAACACACCGTTGTAAAGCCATTATACTCCAATAAAGATGTTTAAAGAAAAGTATCCACCTGCCAATGCAGGGGACACGGGTTCGAGCCCTGGTCCGGGAAGATCTCACATGCCTCAGAGCAACTAAGCCCATGTGCCGCAACTACTGAGCCCGCGTGCTGCAGCTACTGAAGCCCATGTGCCCTAGAGCCTATGCTCCGCAACAAGAGAAGCCACCGCAGTGAGAAGACCGAGCACCGCAAGGAAGAGAAGCACCAGCTCACTGCAACTAGAGAAAGCCCACACGCAGCAACAAAGTCCCAACGCAGCCAAAAATAAATAAAATACATAAATTAAAAAAAAAAAGATTGTGGGGCTTCCCTGGTGGTGCAGTGGTTGAGAGTCCATCTGCCGATGCAGGGGACACGGGTTCGTGAACCGGTCCGGGAAGATCCCACATCCTGCGGAGCGGCTGGGCCCGTGAGCCATGGCTGCTGAGCCTGCGCATCCGGAGCCTGGGCTCCGCAACGGGAGAGGCGACAACAGTGAGAGGCCTGCGTACCGCAAAAAAAAAAAAAAAAAAAAAAAAAAAGATTGTGTATATTCTACAGTTGTCAGGTATCATTCTATAAATGTCAATTAGGTTAAGTTCCTTGATAATGTTGTTCAGATCTTTTATCTCCTTACTGATTTGTGTGTGTGTGTACTTGATTCATTAGTTACTCAAAGAGATTTTAAAATCTATTGCCTATTATATGATCAGGCCCCTCAAGATGGCTGCTCTCTTCCTCTTTATATATCCCCTGCTCGACCAGCCCCTTCCCCAGCCAGTTATTATTCTAATCCTTAGACCAAAACAGCTCCACCTGCTAGTTTATCAAAGAGAAACATCTGCCCTCATTAACCGAAGGGGCTGTGAAGGACCCGCCTCTGCCGGTTTCCCCGGTAACTGATGAGCCAACCTGATGTTAATTGCCCCTATAAATAGTAGCCTCCTTTTCCCGTGGTAGCAAAGATGGCTGCTGTGTGTTGTGTGCTGTCGGAGGTGAGGTGTGGCTCCAGGCCTTTGGAGTTGTAATTTCCTATCTGTTAAACTATTTATGTCTCTGTCGCTGTTTTCAGGTTCTTTCTTCAGTCTTGCAACTGAGTAATTACAAGGCTTTCAGGCTTGTGAGGTGCAGCCCAACACCTATATTTCCCTTTAGTTTTATCAACGTTTGCTCTTTCTTTTGAAGCTCTCTTATTAGATGCAAATGAATTTGGCATTGGTATGACTTCTTAATGAAGTGACCTTTTATCAGTGTGAAATAACCTTATTTATATCTGGTAATACTCCTTGTCTTAAAGTCTACTTTGATATTAATATAGACACAGTTTTCTTATGTTTCGTATTTACGTGGTTCTAGAAATCCCATTCGCTTCTTTTTTAGAATTTCTATTTCTCTTTAAGTACTCCATGTCTTCATGCACTATAATCCAACCTATATTTTAAAATCTTTAATGTGTTTATAATAGCTGTTTTTAAGTCCTTGATGCTAATTACAATCACTGGATTCTCAGTGACTTGGTTTGTATTGACTGCATTTTCTTTTGATTATGGATCCCATTTTCCTTCTTTGTATGTCTTGAAATTATATTGTGTATTGGACATTATGTGGAAAAAATTGTGGAGGCTGAAGTTTTAGTTTTAGTTTTGAGAGTGCAAGCCTTTTTTCTCTCCTTAGTACTTCAAGTGAGAGGCTGATTTTGTTTTTTGTTTTTAAATACTCCTAGATTTGAGTTGGGCTTTAGGGTTGGCTGCAGCTTTAATTAGATTGAGTTAACTTGTGACTAACCCAAATTTCAACCTCCCTCTTCACAGCCACCTGTTATATCTTGTCAATGTTGAGTTGGTACACGTGTGGAATGAAGTTTTAGCTATTATTGGTTCACCTTTGTACTCAATTCTGTCTGGGCTTCTGGAACCCAAGTACTATAAGAATGTGTTGGCTTACATAAGTTCTGTATCTTTCCAGCCCCTCCTCTTCTGCTTTTCTAACAAAACTCAGAAGTGAGACTTGGGGGCCGGAGAAGGGATTGTTTGGTTGAGTCATTTATTCTTTCATTTGGGTATCTTTCAGAGTCTGGTTAATTCCCCAGCTCATGGTGACTCTTGAGGCCCAGCTGATTTCTCTTTATCTCTTTGAAGTTACTGCCCCATGGCAGGCCAACTCTTCCCTCAGTGTATGCACAGAGCTCACTGTTGGGTAAGGAAGCTGCCACAGCTTTATGCTCACTTAAGGAGATGTTCCTCTCTGGATTTCGGGTCATCAAGGCTTACAGGGAGGGCGGCTTCATGGGCTTGCAAGCTGTGCAGTTGCATAGGACCTACTGATTAGAAGGACCCTATACTAGGTTTTTTGTTTGTTTGTTTGTTTTTTGTTTTTTTGTGGTACGTGGGCCTCTCACTGTTGTGGCCTCTCCCGTTGCAGAGCACAGGCTCCGGAAGCGCAGGCTCAGCGGCCATGGCTCACGGGCCCAGCCGCTCCGCGGCATGTGGGATCTTCCTGGACCGGGGCACGAACCCGTGTCCCCTGCATCGGCAGGCGGACTCTCAACCACTGCGCCACCAGGGAAGCCCTATACTAGGTTTAATAGCCTGATGTTACCATCTTAAATTCTTATTTTTTGAACAAGGGACTCTGAATTGTCACAAATTATGTAGTCCTGCTTACTGGCATCCACCACTTTTCACTAACCCCATAGAAAAGTAAGATTTTTATTTGGTCTGGGATTTTCATATTGTTACCATGGAAGCATCGGTGTTTTTGCATCCTTCTGCATCCTACCAAGGTCATAAGTCTGTTTAATTTATGCCTCACCTCCTTTTAACTTCCCCACTACAGAACTCTGGGATTGTATATTGAAATTTTCTGAAATTTTCCTATGCAAGTTTCACTCCTTCGATTCCTTTTTCTAATTCCCTTTAGTTGAAATGTGGGTATTTTTAGGTCTTTGTACTAGAAGTGGTTTGACAGCCATTACAAAGGGGAAAAAAAGGTAACATTTAAATTGTTTTGAATTGGCTCCTTTGTATTCTGTGCATTTCAAAATATACTGATAGCTTTCTTCTAGTGAAATTGCTGTACTCACTATCCCTGAAGATTATACTGTGAACATTTTTTTTGTCTCTAAGCATTCTGTGCACACCATCTCTTATTTCTTATTCTTCTCAATTTGGCTAGGCCTAGAGCCCGTGTTTTCCATAAAATTTCTTGACAGCTCTGTGCATCTTTGCTTCTGTACACTTGTTTTTTATAATGACTGTCACATATGTCCTTTATTTTATTATTGTATTATCTGTTATATATTTACTTATGTTCATCACATATTTTAAACAGTATTAAGACAGTGAAATACTGTATTCAACCTCAAATGTGTAGTTATTTTTGCAAAACATGGTCTTGTGATTTGTAATCTTGATCATTTTATCTATTGATGTGAAATATGTTCTAGTAAATTAAACTATAATACAATCTTTTCAGACATGTCATCATCAGAACATTAGGGTATTATATTAGGGTATCCTGAATTCTTGTTATTTTTGCCTTCTTCTCACTAGTTTTTCATTCTCTAGAAATGGTTTTATTATTTTTTAAAATACTTACACATTTCTTTGACATTCGTCTACTCATTTATTCATTAATTTATACACATCACAGTACTTAATTATGCACTGACCATTGGCCAGTCACTACATGAAATTTTGACACTTCAGCAGTGATTACACTACAGTTTTTGTCCTCATAGAGATACAAATCTGCTGTTGTTACCGTAAAGAATCTTTTGGGGGGCCAAGGAGGGCTTCCTAGAGAAAGCAACTTTTAATTTGATATTTGAAATAAGAGTTAAATAGGCCAAGAATGAATTGGAGGGAGAGGGTTTGGGGCAGGGGAGCCTTCCAAGCAGAAGGACGAATGTGCACACAGTCTCTAAGGCAAGGAATAGCAAGATGTCTTGATTAAAATTAATTTGTCTAATGAAAGAATACATTTTCAACTTACAAAGAAACTACTAGCAAAAATGGGATTATTACTTACTACACTAAAACATTCAAAGATTTAAATTATTTTCACCAGGTCACTACTGTGCCTTTTAAAATATTCCATCAGTAAGAGGAGAACGTTATTATATTACTGGCTCTGAATTTATTGTAGACACCATCCAAGATAGCCCAAAATATCTTGGAACTCTTGTTGGAATTGGAAATGAGGATATTCATCAGGATTCATATGGAGCTTTTCTCCAGGAGCAGTGTATGAGAGGGAAGCGTTTTACAGAATTTGGTTTGGGGGCTCCGAATTTAAACATTGACCTCTGTCCCTTTTCAAAGTTCAAGGACTTAACAAAAGTGAATATTTAACAATATCTTACAGCTCTGAAAATTATAACTTAAGTCCAGTATCATAATGTACTGAAATAAATTAGGTGTAAGCATCATATAAACAATCTGAATTTATGTTAATGAACAATATTGATTTTACTTCATTAGAAAATGCAAGAACCTCCAAAGAACATTGAAGAATTCTTAAAGCTTCAAAACTTGGTGAGTAGAATATACTGTTTTATGGGACTTTAATATATGACTGGTGCACATATCAGTCTTCTTCCTTTAGGAAAAAATAACAATTCTTTTTGATTGCTTATAGAATTACTTTGTCAATTTAAAAAGAAATTGTTGAGAGTTTGATTAGAATTACAGTAGGCTTTTGAAATTACCTTTAGAAACTTAGTCCTTTTAAAAAATACGTTCTAAAATTATATAATGTTAAAGCTATAAAGACTTTATGTGCCACCCTCATCTATCTACCTCCTTAAATGTAATTTTTTACGTTTCAAAATTACCAATATGTTTTTTTTCTAATTATGACTATGATAGTCATTTTAGAAAATTAAGAGATAAGCACTGAAAAGGATAAGCATCCTAATTCTATCATTTATAGATTAATCACATATATCTCACTTTTTAAAGTAGGGAAATCATAATCTAATCAAGCTGGTAGAATTTCAAGATACTTTATTCACCTCATACTGTAATTCAGTATCTTGGACAAGAATTGTGATATCTCAAGTCTGGCATAAAGGCTACCTTTTCATAAACCTTTGTGCATATTGTAAAATCTGTTCAAATTCATTTCCATTTTAGCCCCTCCCCACTTTCCCAATGTCCCTAACAATAGCAAGTGATGACTCATACGTAAGGACTATGTTTTCAAATCTGGCTGTCATTCTAATTTGACAATGTTTGTCTCCAGGGAGTATATCTTGTGATCATATCTTATTTTTCTGAGATCTTTGTATTTTTGACACATCCAGATTTTAATGCTGGAAAACTTCCCCAGGTGGTTATGTGTTTTGTTTAAGATGTATGTTTATAGGATTTGGGAGAGGGCACTTATGTATCTAAGTAATATTCTCTTTTTCCAAAATGGCAGGGGCACCTAGATCCTGCTGGGAAACTTCTCCAGCATTAAAAGCTGGGTATTATTCAGGTACCTGTTATCATTAGAGAATACAGTGGGTTTAGGAAGCTTTTAAAGGAAGAAAAATGGAAGTAGAATAGACCAACGCAGGTTTAAAATTTCTGATCTGCACACTTCAGATTTATTCCCATTTAAGCTAAATTCTCAGAATATCTTACCCAAATCCTCTTAAAGAGTTTCATCCTGTGAAAGTTCCTACTATTCCAGAAAGCATTTTCTTATTCACAAACCTTTAATTGTGTCAGCTGTATTTCTTTGTTTTGGTATTAAACAATTTTATTAAAAGATAAACTTAGATTTGCAAATATTAATGTTGTGATTCCTCTTTCCTTCCCTTCATTTCCCTTTCTTTTCTTCCCTTTCCTTGTTCTCCTTCCTTTCCTGAACAATGTACTCCTAAGGCCATTTGGCGGCCAAAACAAGGCAGCATCCACATTGGCGGGGGAGGGGAATGTTCTGTGGTCGCCCAGAGCAGCCTTTCTGAACTCAGCCACCGTGAGGGAAGGTATCCATGTGATACCACAGGTGCTGGGGTCCAAGGGGGTGAGGATGGTATTCACATGTGGCCTTGGGTGGGGAGGTAGTTCAGGAAATGTGGAGGTAGGCTATGGCCTGGTATGAGAAGTCAGAGCCTAAGCAGGATGAGAGGGGCATCCACATAGTGAAGAGTCTGGCAATAGATAGGAGAGATTGGCTACCTGAAAAGATGGATCAAATAAGTACATATATTTAGGATAATGGCAGCTAGGGTTTTCACTGTTGGAGATGTTAATTATAATATGGAAAGAGAAAACTAGAATGTTTGAAACTGGAATTAGAGTTATCAGTATGAACTTGTGGTTTTAATTACATAGACTGAGGAACTGTTGTAGACTGAAGGGGACTAAAGACATATGATGCTTAAACACAATGTGTGATACTGAACTAGAGCCTTTTGCTATAAAGAGCATTATTGATTTAGTTGATGAAACTTGAGTAAACTCAGAGAATTAGATAGGAACAATGTAACAATGCCAATTTCCTTATTCTGATGGTTTGTTTTTAGAAAATAAATGCTAAAGTATTCAAGGATGATGGGGTCATCAGTCAAGTAAGCAACTTACTTTCAAATGATAAAAAAAGGGTTTTATAAAGCATCTGAAACTTCTAAAGTTTATGTTTTTTCCCACAAATTAAAAAAATGCATTTAATAAAAAATGATGCTATAGAATAAAGCCTGAATTTCAGCTCATTGATTTTTGAACTCTTCTATTTAAATTCATTTAAAAAATGATTTAAGTTGTATTGTCTCACATTTTTTGCAGGATCACTGGCCAAAGGAAATCCATTTTGGGGATAATGATAAATTGTTATGTACTCTGAAGAAAATAAAAGAAGATAGTTCATTTGCTTCAATTTATACACATCTACGGGGAAATGTCCCGCGAGTACATGATGCGGCCATGGCCATGGAGTCAAGATTAGCAGAGTGTTCAATTCTTCTGAAAAACCATGTCTCTGGAATATTTGAGTGGAACAGAATAACTTCCAGGACAAGTAAACCTTATTTTTTATATGCGTAAAGTAATTGTCACTCGTGTGTGTGTCTATCACTGTGAGTGTGCATTCTCATAAAGAATGAAATCCTAAGATATAAAATATCAAAACATAAATTTATTCTATTTTAAAACCTCTTCATTTCAAAATGGTCCAATTTGGATTTTTAGTTGAAAATGAACATTTGGATTCAAAGAAAGTGTTGCTAGGATAAAGCCTAAAACAGTTCTGACCTTTGAGCTGGAGCAGAAGTAAGCAAATATCAGGAAAACAGGGTTGCATCAACGAATATTGTTACCAGAGACAAGCAAGTCAGCAAGAGTCAGGAGATTAAAAACAGTTAGACCTACAACCCAAAGTAAAAGGAGTGAGACTTGAACTATATGAGCTAAGTTAATCTGTGGGAAGTACCTAGCATTCACTATTGGATAACTGCAGACTGAGTGAAAAGTGTATCTGTAAGTAATGATAATTTTTACTACTTTTCAGTATTTATATAACCTTTACCTAGTTGTGTTTATTAACACTTTCACAATAGTTTTAGATACTAATGGTGATTCTTATCTTTTTCTTTATTTAACGGGCAAACTTGTAATATATGTCTTTTTTTTTTTTAATCTTTATTGGGGTATTATTGCTTAACAACGTTGTGTTGGTTTCTGCTGTAAAACAAAGTGAATCAGCTATGTGCATATGTATATCTTCATATACCCTCCCTCGTGCACCTCCCTCCCACTCCTCTAGGTGGTCGCAAAGCACCGAGCTGATCTCCCTGTACCATGCAGCTGCTTCCCACTAGCTATCTGTTTTACATTTGGCAGTGTATATAAGTCCATGCCACACTCTCACCTCGTCCCAGCTTACTCTTCCCCCTCCCTGTATCCTCAACTCCAGCCTCTACATCTGCTTCTTTATTCCTGTCCTGCCCATAGGTTCATCAGAACCATTTTTTTCTTTTTTTTTTTTAGAGTCCGTATATATGTGTCAGCATACTGTATTTGCTTTTCCCTTTCTGACTTACTTCACTCTGTATGACAGACTCTAGGTCCATCTGCCTCACTACAAATAACTCAATTTTGTTTCTTTTTATGGCTGGGTAATATTCCATTGTATATATGTGCCACATCTTCTTTATCCATTCATCTGTCGATGGATACTTAGGTTGCTTCCATGTCCTGGCTATTGTAAATAGAGCTGCAATGAACATTGTGGTACATGTCTCTTTTTGAATTATGGTTTTCTCAGGGTATATGCCCAGTCGTGGGATTGCTGGGTTGTATGGTAGTTCTGTTTTTAGTTTTTTAAGGAAGCTCCACACTGTTGTCCATAGTGGCTGTATCAATTTACATTCCCACCAACAGTGCAAGAGGGTTCCCATTTCTCCATACCCTCTCCAGCATTTATTGTTTGTAGATTTTTTGATGATGGCCATTCTGACCAGTGTGAGGTAATCATTTCTCTAATGATTAGTGATGTTGAGCATTCTTTCATGTGTTTGTTGGCAATCTGTATATCTTCTCTGGAGAAATGTCTGTTTAGGTCTTCTGCCCATTTTTGGATTGGGTTGCTTGTTTTTTTGTTATTGAGCTGCATGAGCTGTTTGTATATTTTGGAGATTAATCCTTTGTCAGTTGCTTCGTTTGCAAATATTTTCTCCCATTCTGAGGGTTGTCTTTTGGTCTTGTTTATGGTTTCCTTTGCTGTGCAAAATCTTTTAAGTTTCATTAAGTCCCTTTTGTTTTTATTTCCATTTCTCTAGGAGGTGGGTCAAAAAGGATCTTGCTGTGATATATGTCATAGAGTGTTCTGCCTATGTTTTCCTCTAAGAGTTTTGTAGTGTCTGACCTTACATTTAGGTCTTTAATCCATTTTGAGTTTATTTTCATATGTGGTGTTAGGAAGTGTTCTAATTTCATTCTTTTACATGTAGCTGTCCCATTTTCAAAGCACCACTTAATGAAGAGGCTGTCTTTTGTCCATTGTATATTCTTGCCTCCTTTATCAAAGATAAACCCATGTACATATGGTCACCTTATCTCTAGGCTTTCTATCCTGTTCCATTGATCTATATTTCTGCTTTTGTGCCACTACCATACTGTCTTGATTACTATAGCTTTGTAGTATAGTCTGAAGCCAGGGAGCCTGATTCCTCCAGCTCCATTTTTCATTCTCAAGGTTGCTTTGGCTATTTTGGGTCTTTTGTGTTTCCATACAAATTGTGAAATTTTTTGCTCTAGTTCTGTGAAAAATGCCAGTGGTAGTTTGATAGGGATTGCATTGAATCTGTAGATTGCTTTGGGTAGTAGAGTCATTTTCACAATGTTGATTCTTCCAATCCAAGAACATGGTATATCTCTCCATCTGTTTGTACCATCTTTAATTTCTCTCATCAGTGTCTTATAGTTTCCTGCATACAGGTCTTTTGTCTCCATAGGTAGCTTTATTCCTAGGTATTATATTCTTTCGGTTGCAGTGGTAAATGGAAGTGTTTCCTTAATTTCTCTTTCAGATTTTTCATCATTAGTGTATAGCAATGCAAGAGATTTCTGTGCATTAATTCTGTAGCCTACTACTTTACCAAATTCATTGATTAGCTCTAGTAGTTTTCTGGTAGCATCTTTAGGATTCTCTATGTATAGTATCATGTCATCTGCAAACATTGACAGTTTTACTTCTTCTTTTACGATTTGGATTCCTTTTATTTCTTTTTCTTCTCTGATTGGCTAAAACTTCCAAAACTATGTTGAATAATAGCAGTGGGAGTGGCCAACCTTGTCTTGTTTCTGATCTTAATGGAAATGGTTTCAGTTTTTCACCATTGAGAGTGATGTTGGCTGTGGGTTTGTCATATATGGCCTCTATTATGTTGAGGTAGGTTCCCTCTATGACTACTTTGTTCAGGGTTTGTTTGTTTTTTTTTATCATAAATGGGTGCTGAATTTTTTTAAAAGCATTTTCTGCATCTATTCTGATGATCATATGGTTTTTATCCTTTGTTTTGTTAATCTGGTGTATCACATTGATTGATTTGAGTATATTGAAGAATCCTTGCATTCCTGGGGTAAAGCCCACTTGATCATGGTGTATGATCCTTTTAATGTGCTGTTGTATTCTGTTGGCTAGTATTTTGCTGAGGATTTTTGCATGTATATTCATCAGTGATATCGGCCTGTAGTTTTCTTTTTTTGTGATATCTTTCTCTGGTTTTGGATTCGCGGTGATGACCATCAGATAGAATGAGTTTGGGAATGTTCCTCCCTCTGCTATATTTTAGAAGAGTTTGAGAAGGATAGGTGTTAGCTCTTCTCTAAATGTTTGATAGAGTTCACCGGTGAAGCCATCTGGTCCTGGGCTGTTGTTTATTGGAAGATTTTTAATCACAGTCTCAATTTCAGTGCTTGTGATTGGTCTCTTTATATTTTCTATTTCTTCCTGGTTCAGTCTCGGAAGGTTGTGCTTTTCTAAGAGTTTGTCCATTTCTTCCAGGTTGTCCATTTTATTGGCATATACTTTATTGTAGTAATCTCTCATGATCCTTTGTATTTCTGCAGTGTCAGTTGTTACTTCTCTTTTTTTTTTCTAATTCTGTTGATTTGAGTCTTCTCCCTTTTTTTCTTCATGAGTCTGGCTAATGGTTTATCAATTTTGTTTATCTTCTCAGAGAACCAGCTTTTACTTTTATTGATGTTTGCTATTGTTTTCTTCATTTCTTTTTCATTTATTTCTGATCTGATCTTTATGATTTCTTTCCTTCTGCTAACTTCAGGGTTTTTTTGGTTCTTCTTTCTCTAATAGCTTTAGGTGTAAGGATAGGTTGTTTATTTGAGATTTTCCTTGTTTCTGGAGGTAGGATTGTATTGCTATAAACTTCCCTCTTAGAACTGCTTTTGCTGCATCCCATAGGTTTTGGGTTGTCATATTTTCATTGTCATTTGTTTCTAGGTATTTTTTAATTTCTTCTTTGATTTCTTCAGTTATCTCTTGGTTATTTAGTAGTGTATTGTTAAGCCTCCATGGGTTTGTATTTTTTACAGTTTTTTTCTTGTAATTGATATCTAGTATCATGGCTTTGTAGTTGGAAAAGATACTTGATACAATTTCAGTTTTCTTAAATTTACCAAGGCTTGATTTGTGACCCAAGATATGATCTATCCTGGAGAATGTTCCATGAGCACTTGAGAAAAATGTGTATTCTGTTGTTTTGGGATGGAATGTCCTATAAATATCAATTAAGTCCATCTTGTTTAATGTATAATTTAAGCTTGTGTTTCCTTATTTATTTTCATTTTGGATGATCTGTCCATTGGTGAAAGTGGCCTGTTAAAGTCCCCTACTCTGATTGTGTTACTGTAGATATCCCCTTTTATGGTTGTTAGCATTTGCCTTATGTATTGAGATGCTCCTATGTTGGGTGCATAAATGTTTACAATTATTATGTCTTCTTTGTGGATTGATCCCTTGATCATTATGTCGTGTCCTTGTTTGTCTCTTATAATAGTCTTTATTTTAAAGTCTATATTTTCTGATATGAGAATTTCTACTCCAGCTTTCTTTTAGTTTCCATTTGCAAGGAATATCTTTTTCCCTCCTCTCACTTTCAGTCTGTATGTGTCCCTAGGTCTGAAGTGGGTCTCTTGTAGAGAGCATTTATACGGGTCTTGTTTTTGTATCCATTCAGCCAATCTATGTCTTTTGGTTGGAGCATTAAACCATTTACATTTAAGGTAGTTATCAGTATGTACGTTCCTATTACCATTTTCTTAATTGTTTTCGGTTTGTTATTGTAGGTCTTTTCCTTCTCTTGTGTTTCCTGCCTAGAGAAGTTCCTTTAGCATTTGTTGTAAAGCTGGTTTGGTGGTGCTGAATTCTCTCAACTTTTGCTTGTCTGTAAATGTTTTAATTTCTCCATCAAATCTGAATGAGCTCCTTGCTGGGTAGAGTAATCTTGGTTGTAGGCTTTTCCCTTTCATCGCTTTAAATACATCCTGCCACTCTCCTCTGGCTTGAAGAATTTCTGCTGAAAAATCAGCTGTTAACCTCATGGGGATTCCCTTGTATGTTATTAGTTGTTTTTCCCTTGCTGCTTTTAATATTTTTTCTTTGTATTTAATTTTTGATAGTTTGATTAACATGTGTCTTGGTGTGTTTCTCCTTGGATTTATCCAGTATGGGACTCTTTGTGCTTCCTGTATGGGGCTCTCTGTGCTCCTGGACTTGATTGACTATTTCCTTTCCCATCCATGTTAGGGAAGTTTTCAACTATAATCTCTTCAAACATTTTCTCAGTCCCTTTTTCTCTTCTTCTTCTGGGACCCCTATAATTCAAATGTTGGTGTATTTAATGTTGTCCTAGATGTCTCTGAGAGTGTCCTCATTTCTTTTCATTCTTTTTTCTTTATTCTGCTCTGCGTTAGTTATTTTCACTATTTTATATTCCAGGTCACTTATTTGTTCTTCTACCTCAGTTATTCTGCTATTGATTCCTTCTAGAGGATTTTTAAGTTCATTTATTGCGTTGTTCATCATTGTTTGTTTGCTCTTTAGTTCTTCTAGGTCCTTGTTAATCACTTCTTGTATTTTCTCCATTTTATTTCGAAGATTTTGGATCATCTTTACTATCGCTACTCTGAATTCTTCCAGGTAGACTGCCTATTTTCTTGTCATTTGTTTGGTCTGGTGGGTTTTTACCTTGCTCCTTCATCTGCTGTGTTTCTCTGTCTTCTCATTTTGTTTAACTTACTGTGCTTGGGGTCTCCTTTTCACAGGCTGCTTTTGCTGTCTGCTGTCAGTGGGTGAGGTTGGTTCAGTGGGTTGTGTAGGCTTCCTGGTGGAGGGGACTGGTGCCTGTGTTCTGGTGGGTGGGGCTGGATCTTGTCTTTCTGGTGGGCAAGACCATGTCTGGTGGTGTGTTTTGGCGTGTCTATGACCTTATTATGATTTTAGACAGCCTCTCTGCTAATGGGTTTGGTTGTGTTCCTGTCTTGCTAGTTGTTTGGCATGGGGCATCCAGCACTGGAGCTTGCTGGCCATTGGGTGGAGCTGGGTCTTTGTGTTGAGCTGGAGATCTCTGAGAGAACCCTCACCACTTTATATTACATGGGGTCCAGAGGTCTCTGTTGGTCCAATGTGCTGAACTCGGCTCTCCCATCTCATAGGCTCAGGCCTTCCATCAGGCCGCAGCACCAAGACCTTGTCAGCCACACAGCTCCAAAGTGACCTCTCTGTGATGCTCCCGAGGTTATATTCATAGAGTTTTGTCAAAATGAGAATCACCTGTGATGAGAGGGTGCTCTTGGCTCCTGTGGCATCTCTGAGGTGCACAGTGGCATTGGTTTTTTGAGTTGGAAAGACTGAAAACTGGATTAAGCTGGCCACTGCAGGAAGCACTCGTGCTGCCTACATGAAGAAGCTTTGCTCCTCATATATGTCTTAAGAATGATATTGGTTGTACTTATAAAGTATTTTCTGTGTATTAAATAAATATAATAGTTATATTATTTAGCTATTTAATATCCTTTTTTGGACCTTGAGTTTTCAAAATCTGAGAATGTGTTTAAATACAATACTGTTAAATTCACTACTGTTACAATTTTCTTATTGAATTTTTTTTTTTTTGACTGCGTTGGGTCTTCGTTGCTGTGTGTGAGCTTTCTCTAGTTGCGGCGAGCGGGGGCTACTCTTTGTTGCATCGCAGTGGCTTCTCTTGTTGCAGAACATGGGCTCTAGGTGTGCAGGCTTCAGTAATTGTGGCATGCAGGCTCAGCAGCTGTGGCTTTTAGGCTCCAGAGCGCAAGCTCAGAAGTTGTGCCACATGGGCTTAGCTGCTCTGCGGCACGTGGGATCCTCCCGGACCAGGGCTCCAAACTATGTCCCCTGCATTGGCAGGCAGATTCTCAAGCACTGTGCCACGAGGGAAGTCCCTTATTGAATTTTTAATTATTTTAATTTAAAAAAATATTTTTGAAATTATACAAGCTACATATATATAATTGTGTGTGACTATATAAACATATAGGGAGAGAGAGAGAGCACATATGTATACTTTTAAAAAATAATTTTATGTATATTCATTGTCCTCTATGTGTAAATATCAGAGCTTGGACTCTGATATTTAAGTCTAGGTTATCTGACTTCAAAGCCCCCCATAGTCTTTCACTGGGCCATACTCCAAAGTACTGTACTGTATTGAATATAAGGTGACAGTGAAACAACCAAATGTAAGTGGCTGAGCTGTTTGAAAAACATGGGCTTGTTCAGTAGTAAGGGATTAAGGTAAAACTTTGGATATAGGAATAAGTACTAAAGATGTATTAGTTGGAGCATGACATTTCTAAATAGCAAAAGGAAACAGGAGATATAATTATTCAACTAAGACTGATTCAACTAAGACTGTGTGTGTCTAGCATTATGCTTGTCAAAATAGCTAGATGATCTCATTGAATGGTTTTATATATAATCGACTTAAAGTATTTACATTTTTCTCAATTTTAAAGGCTATTTATATATTTATATGTTGTGAATTCTCATTTTTTTAAAGGTTCTCATGGAAAATTGGAACAATATAAGGAATTTCTAAGGAATTACCATAAGGAAAAGAAGATAATGGTATTGTATTTGTTTTCATCTTCCTTAAAAAATTATATTTTCACAGAAAATATAATCACTATAGTTTCATAGATAAGTACTAGTAACATTAAAAAATTTCCTTTTAGTCTTTTATCATCTATCTATCCCTGTTTTTAAAATATTTGGACTCATATTTTTCTTTACACATACATTATGAGTGTTGGCATTTTCACATCACTACAAGTTATTTGAAGACTTATATTTCATCCTCTGGTTATTTAAAAATTTATAACATCTTAGGGATACAGGTCCTATATCAGTCATTTTCCTTTAGGAAAAAAATAACAGTTATTTTTACTGCCTGTAGAATTACTTTGTTAATTTTTTTTAATCTCTTTGAGAGTTTGATTAGAATTATATTTTGAATTACTTTGAGAAACTTAGTCCTTTTCAAAAATACATTCTAAAATTAAAGCTATAAAGACTTTAAGTGCTACCACTCATCCATCCACCTCCTTAAATGTTTTTTAAATTTCAAAATTACTTTTTATGTTTTTTCCTGATTATGACTAAGGTAGTCATTTTAGAAAATTAAAAGAGATAAGCACTAAAAGGGCAAGTATCTTAATTTTATCATTTATAAATAAATTACATATATCTCACTATTGTCATTTTCATTGTTCTTTAAAAATTTTTTAGAAAATTCAAATTAAACTATTTCTAATTCATTAAATGTTTTATGGAATTTTCATCATTAAATATCATTCTACATCATTTCAAAAATAAACTAATGTAATAGCCCTTTTGTTGGACGTTTAGGTTAGTTTTCATTATTCATTATTATTTACTAAGGTTCTGTGAACAGAGCTAAAAATTGTGCTTATGCATGAGTATTTTCTTAATATAAATTTCAGAAGAGGAACCACATGGGAAAAATGTGAAAAGCTAAGTGTTTTGATACATACTGCCAAAATGTTTTCTAGAAAGGTGGGACCAATTTGTATTTGTAACAATAGAGTCTGTGATTGATCCCTTACCCATCCCCTTGTCAATATTTAATATTGTATTTTTTAATGTTTGCAAATTGACAGGCATAAATGTTATCAGTTGCATACATTTCACTAATGAAGTTGATTTTTTAGTTTTTTATTACGTTTTGTGTTTCTGTTATTATGAATTGCCTATTTATGAACTTTGGGCATTTTTTAGCTGTTCTTCTATTTCTAAGAGCTGTTTATGCTTTAAAACTATTAACACTTCTCAGTAACATATGTTATACATACTTATATTACTTTCTTGGTTGCCTTTTAACCCAAAAGTATTTTTTCACTGTATAGAATTTTATATTTTCATGAATCTGTAATTTTTTATTGAAATCTTATGCCTTTAGTACCATAATATTAAGAAAGCTTTCTTCGTTACAAGATCATACATATATTCACCTGTGTTCTCTTATATTGTTCTTACAGATTTATTTTTTTGTGTTTAATTCCAGTGTTTATTTTTATGCAAGGGAGTAAAGCATAAGGGTGTTATTTTAGGTCTATCAGTAGATTTGTGTGCTTTTTTAAAATTTATTTTTTTATTGAGGTAACATTGGTTTATAGCGTTATGTAAGTTTCATGTGTACAACATTATATTTCTAATTCTGTATACCTTACAGCATGCTCACCACCAAAATACAGATTCTGCCTGTCACCACATGTTTGATCTCCTTTACTCATTTAGCCCTCCCCACTACCCCTTCCCCTCTGGTTACCACTACTCTATTCTCTTTATATGTGTTAGTTTTTTGTTTGGTTTGGTTTGTTCATTTTTTTGGTTTGTTTTTGCTTTTGTTTTTTGTTTTTATATTCCACATATAGTCACATAAAAACGTGTGATTTTCTTCATATAAGTTCTACACATTCCCTGTTAAATGTATTCCTAGGTATCTTAAATTTTTATTACTAATGTCCATGAGATTAGTTTTCCATTATGTAATTAAATGGGTTATTGTTGGTATATAGGAAATTATTATTGGTATAGGTATATTACTCAACAGTGTTACCAGTTTCTCATCTTGTCTGACTGACTCAGAAAGAATGATAGTACTTTGCTATTAGGTACAACTTTAAATGTTTAGATAACTTTTTTCAGATTAAAGAAATTTACTCCAAGTTTAATAAAGATATATGGATGTGGGTATAGATGTAGATTAAATATTAGATTTGAATATAGATATCGCTGTACACAAAAACTAAAAACATCTTTATGGTTTGAAATGGAGAGAAAAATAATCCACTGTGATGATAGCAAAAGCTATTTTAAGCCTTTCATGTGTGAATGTGGCAGATTACATTAACAGCTTTTCAGAAGTTGAACCATTCTTATATTAGGATATATTTTTAATGCATTACTGGATTTGGTTTGTTTTTTGGATTTTACATCTGTGTTTGATAAGTTATGATTATCTTTTTTGGTTTTGGTATAAAAATTATACAAACTTCAGAAAATTAGTTACTTAGCTTCATCTCTTTAGTCTATAGATAGTTTGTTGAATATAGGGATATCATTTGTTCTTGATGTTTGGCAAAGTTGCTTGTGAGCTTTTATTGATTTTATTTATATTTTGCAGAGGGAATAGGTAGGTTGGTAGAAAAGCTGTCTGGAAGTTAACAGGTCCATAAATACCAACTTGTGTAGATTGTCAAAACATATTCAGTGAAAAAAAGCAAGTTACCAAGTAATATGTACAGTTAATATCATTCCTTTAAATTTTAAAAACATACCAAAAGTCTATATATTCTTTCTATGTATATACACATATATGTAAATGTATTTTAATGGAATTGAAGGGGTGCAAACCAAACAAATGATAGTAACTATCTCAAGGAAGGGGAACACACGGTTTGAACTAGAGATCGTGGTAAAAAGGGATCTAATTTTATATTTTATTATATGTAAACTTCATATTTTATCTTAAATAGTCTTAAGCAAATACTAAAATAACAGTAATCCATTCTAGGTCGTGGGAACATGGGAACACTGGTAGTTACATTATTCATTGTGATTTCTGTATTAATTTTCAAAAGAATTTCAAAATTCTAATGAATTTTGACTTTCCAGGATCTATTGAAATGACCTTTAGATGAATTACACTAACAAAATTTTAATAATAATTTTTATTGAATATGTTTTTTGGCTGCGTTGGGTCTTCGTTGCTGCATGTGGGCTTTTCTCTAGTTGCGGCAAGCAGGGGCTACTCTTCATTGCAGTGCACAGGCTTCTCATTGCGGTGGCTTCTCTTGTTGTGGAGTGTGGGCTCTAGGCACGCGGGCTTCAGTAGTTGTGGCTTGTGGGCTCTAGAGCGCAGGCTTAGTAGTTGTGGCGCACGGGCTTAGTTGCTCCGTGGCATGTGGAATCTTCCCGGACCAGGGCTTGAACCTGTCACCTGCATTGGCAGGCAGATTCTTAACCACTGTGCCACCAGGGAAATCCAGGATTTTAACATGAATTATTTATATTTTTGTGGTATCTTTTCCAGGTTGTATGACCAAGAACTAGTTCTGTGTTACTATTAGTCTGTTCCTTGAAAGGTGTTTCTTTGCTTCCTGCAGAATAAAGCCAGGACTTTGAGATTAACATTAACATCTTTCTAAATCTGACGCCGTCTTTAACGACCAGTTATATCTGTACCTGTCAAGCACATAGCCTTCTTTCTTATAATTGATCTCACTTTCCTTCTCCTTTTTATCCCTTTGCACATTTTTTAAAAATGCCAATAATGTGATCCTCTTTCATTTAGCAATCTGTAATCATCCTTTCAAATTGGTTTCCTATGTCTTCTCTTAAATAATATATGTTATGTGTGTATGTGTATAAAATTTGCCTGTAAGCCTATGTATTTGGGGAGGAAATGGGTATATGGAAAATAATAAACAATATATTAACATGTCTAGATGATCAAAAACTAATTTATACAGAAGGCTTCTTATTCTCTGTGTAAAGTAGTGTGGTGGACACAAAGATGTTCCTCCCAGATTCCCCTTCAAGGAAGGACCCATTGCCCCAACTGCTAAGAGTGCTGTTAGGGGACACCCTTCAGCTGCAGCCCCTTCAGGGATTGCCTCTCACAGAGAGAACTTCCTCTCCCAAGTAAACGACCATCCAGGAGCCACTCACATACAATGACTAATCAAGTCGGAAACAGAAAGGCCTGGCAGTTTCAATCAGGTGCAGAACAACTACTATGGGTCCTTTCAGTTCAGAAGCTCTGCTTAGGGTCAGGGCTGTTAGACTTGCATCATAGCTGACTTCTCAATCTTCCCTTTCCTCTTGCCTTCCATAGATATTAATCGCAAAGTCACTCCCAATAAACATTCTGAACACTAAATTCCACCTCACAGTCTGTTTCCCAGTGGACCCAAACTGCAATAAGTAGTTTGTTTATATTTCTATCATAGCCCTTATCTCTTTGTGTTTTGTATACGTATCTGATTCCTCTCTTGCCCTCTGACTAACTTGAGGGCAAGGAATATCTTTGCATTCCCAGCATCTAATACAGCAACAGCATTCTAGGCCTCACTAAGAGATGCATACACACACACACGTTAACTGAACAAAGTTACAAAGTATAAATATTCTTAAATTTAAAATTTTAAAGATTTTATTTTAAATGTTTTCCAGCTTTCAGATGACATGGAGACAAAGAAGGATATAGAGGTATTTACAATTTCTGTTTTATGAGATTATATATCAAAAGTATTATGTGGATCTAAAAGAATGTTTACAATAAGATAGATAAAGCTATAAATTTAGATAGGGGCCCCAGGAGAGAAAGTTGGAAACAAATACAGAAGCGTTCTTTTTCTGCCTAGTCCATTTCTTTATGTGTAGTGTAGCTAAAATTCTTGGTAATTTGAGCTATGTCAAAATTAGTTCTGAAGTAATTGTTTTTACTTTTAGATTTGGCATATGAATATGTCAGTGCTCTTAATTTCATAGAAACAGATAATATGAAGATTTTTCTTAGGTGGGATAAATATATTTTACTTATTTTTAGTAAAAGTATGTAAAATAATTATGTTAATGAATGATAGTTAAATATCTGTCTTCTGTAGACATATGAGACTACTATACTGAAAAGAATGAAGTAATTCCTGTTCTGTGGTATTTCCCTCTTTCTAGGGTTGCAACTTCCCAGGATTCAGAACAAATGAGCTTACTCAACTACCCAGACATTTGAATGCTGAACAGATTTATCTTTTTATTTTAAAAGCCCATAACTTTGACGTATGTAAACATTATTTTATTATTATTGTGTGATATATTTTGAGAATATGATTTAATGAATTAGACCTTAATTTAAAGCTATGACAGATTAGGTGTTAAGCAAGATTTAATTCTTTTGGGCATTAAGTCTGGCAGGAAAGACCAGTGACATTTTTTTTTTTTTTGCGGTACGCGGGCCTCTCACTGTTGTGGCCTCTCCCATTGCAGAGCACAGGCTCCAGACACGCAGGCTTAGTGGCCATGGCTCACGAGCCCATGCCGCTCTGCGGCATGTGGGATCCTCCCAGACCGGGGCACGAACCCGTGTCCCCTGCATCAGCAGGCGGACTCTCAACCACTGCACCACCAGGGAAGCCCCAACCAGTGACATTTTTAACACCCTAATCTCCAGAAGAGAATGTATTAGATTCTGTGTTACTGCCTCAGGACTCTGAGGTTGCCAGTGTGCATTGGCTTGGCATGTGACTGTAACAGGTGTTTCACTCCCCCTCTTCCTGCTCTATAGCTCAGGATATGTTAGCCTGCTCATTTTGATCCCAAAATAATTTATGAGAGCCCTTCCCCACACCCTACCTTTTGAACCTCCAAGTGTCTGGGGAATTTTTAAGAAATATCCCTACAGAGTAGCCAATTGATGAAAAACTGCAGGAATAGGAAGGTAACTAGATCATTGGACACCGATTGCCAGGGATAGGATGAGGGCTGAGTGGTTACTGGTATTGATTTCCCACCCACTTAAATATTAAGTGGTCACCTAAAAAGGTTTCTGTTTCCTGGGGACTTGAACAGTGCTCCTTGTACCTCCAGGCAGATTCCTCTCAAGACAGTTCTCTAAGATGGACTTGGCCCCTAGTAGGCCCTCTTCCCATCCCTCACCCCCAGCCTCCTTGTGGCTCTTTCTTTCTCGACACAAAATCCCTGTTTTCCCTCCTGCTATAGTATTCTACAGTCCTTCAGAAGGAGTATAATCAACCATTAAATTTGGATGAATCAGCTCCAGCCATTATTTTCTGCCCATTTTTCCCTCTCTTCAAGGTGAAAGAGAGTGTATCACTTTAGTGTTCCATCTTCAAGACACAGTATTCCAAGAAATAATCTGATTAACCTGACTTGGGTCTCCTGTTTGCCCCTCAGTTAGGGAACCACAGAGCACCTCAGTTGAAAACTCCACCTAAAATGATTCAGTAATGACACTCTCTCTTATTTTCCATGCTAATACAGATGCTTTTCAATTCTCTTTTATGTTTTATGGGATTTGGGTGAGAGGGAAGGCTTAGTTTGCCGTCTTGATCACCTGATACAATTTTTTTTTTGAGAAAAACAATAGATGGTAATTGTTATGCCTGGATCATGAGCTTATTTGTGACTTTCTCTGACTATATTTTCCAAAGTTTCCTCAGGGAAAAGGTTTTATTGTAAAAAGAAATTAATACAAATTATTGTTAAAATCATCTTATAAATGTTCTAGACAATATAATCTTTTTAACTCTCACATTCTGTGTTCTAAAATGGGACTGTGTTTTAACTCTGGGTGCATGTACATCACAGTCACATAAACAAGGCACGGAAGTACAGCTATGATAAACATTTCATATGGTTAACTTGGAGGACGCTGTCATTTTTGAAAGAAGTAGGAAAGTGAGGAGTGTAAGTAGGTATGGGTTTGGGGGAAGGGGTGCACAGGATATGACAAGCAGCTGGGTGTAGGATATTTTGAGTTTGTGTACCAGTGGTATATCTAGGTATAGATAACCAGTGTTTTATTTGTTAATACCCCTCCCTGATTTCAGTAAAGAATTTAAATTGGCTTGCTAGATCATGCACAGTGCAGTGGCATTGAGATAGATGATGACATTAAAGTGAAGAGAAAATAAGCTTAGGAAAATAATATCAGAGGGAAGGTTATTTCATAGAAATGCTTATTATAACATCTGAAACTTGGAAAAAGAAGGTTAAAGGGTTACTGTTACATGCTTGAAGGTGAGGGAATCCATGGAATTGACTGGATTCACGTAACCCCATCCAAATACATTCCTGAACATACAGTCATAGATTAAGTTTCTTGATAAAGTATAAATTATCCCCTTTACCACCCAGAATGGACCCTTGGCTACAGATGATGCTCAGTAAAAATTTTATTGAATTGAGTGAAAAGCGGCCTATATTTTAAGAAAGCTGAGCCACAAAGATACAGATATACACAAACAGAAATCAAGAGATCATTAGAAGTAGTTTTATCCAACCTAGAATCTATATTAGGAGAATAAATTCCAAGTCAGATAATGTATAGGTTTTAAGGTATGTTTACATTTGTTTGAATCAAAAAAGTATCACAAAAGGGTAGAGGGTGATGGAGGAAAGTACCATTTAACTTTTTAAGTCGGGTTTGGGGTTTTTTGGCTGATTTCTGTTTTTGGTTGTTTTGACTAAATATTGATATATTTTAAGGAATCTGGAATTTTCCTGAAAAAGAAAGTTAGTGATACTAAACATAACCAAAGCTTAGAATAGAAGCAATCATGCAGTTAGTTTACACTAAAAAGCATGTTTGCTTGAAATTTGCAAATAATTTCAACAAAAAATATTCAGATTTTCTCCTGTATTTTAAGAAGGGGGAAGGGTAAGCTGTGACAAAGTGAGAGAGTGGCATGGACATATATACACTACCAAATGTAAAATAGATAGCTAGTGGGAAGCAGCCGCATAGCACAGGGAGATCAGCTCGGTGCTTTGTGACCACCTAGAGGAGTGGGATAGGGAGGGTGGGAGGGAGGGAGACGCAAGAGGGAAGAGATATGGGAACATATGTATATGTATAACTGATTCACTTTGTTATAAAGCAGAAATTAACACACCATTCTAAAGCAATTATACCCCAATAAAGATGTTAAAAAAAAAGTGCTAAATAAGTTGAAGCTGTTACCAATGTATATACTATAGTTAGTGGCCTATGAAGGAGAAGTGCTCCCACAGTATGCATGATAGATAATCTCCTTGGTATAAACGTTTGCACGGTATCCTTTTTGTAGACTTGTACTTGAGGAACAGAAATTCATACCTATGGATTTCATTAAAAGAATTCTTGAACTCTACTGAGTCTGGCCTTACAAACTTTTAGTGAATAAAATAAAATGACTATTGAAGGTACCTATTTAAACCAAGACTTATAGTCTCTAGTAGTCATGGTGAATTAACTTTATGTGCCAATTTTGATGAATTGCTTAGAGTGAACACTATCTTTAGGGTCTAGACTTATGATGGGGCCCATTGGGTTACAATCCCATGATTGCTGATACCTGTCTTCAGCATAAAAGGGAAATTGTTAACATGTGTCTTGGAGTTTTGCTATTCCTCTTCTAGTCTACACTGTCGTTTCAGTGACTACTAATCAAATGTGATTATTGAGAATATGAAATATGCCTGGTGTGACTCAGCTGAATTTTTTTTTAATTGAAGTATGGTTGTTTTACAGTTGTCTTAGTTTCTGATGTATAGCAAAGTGATTCAGTTATACATACATATGTATATATGTTCTTTTTAAGGTTCTTTTCCATTATAGGTTATCACAGTGTATTGAATATAGTTCCCTATGCTATACAGTAGGACCTTGTTGTTTACCTATTCTACATATAGTAGAGTGTATCTGTTAATCCCAAACTCATAATTTATCCCTCTTCCCTACTTTCCCCTTTGGTAACCATAGTTTGTTTTCTATGTCTGTGATCAGCTGAATTTTTAAATTTTATTTATTTTAATTATATATAAATTTTAAAATTAATACTTGATTCAGTTATTGAACAACTTTCAATTATGGTTGAAACAAAATTACAACCATATAGTTTACAAAATCTAATTGCGATCTAGTATTTATGATGAAAATTTATGTTCAAATTGAGATGTGCTATAAGTATAAAATATACACTATATTTCAAAGACCCAGTACCCAAAAGAATGTAAAATATTTCATTAATAATTTAATAACAATTATGTATTAAAATATATTTTAAATACATTTGGTTAAACAAATTGTCACTAAAATTTCACCTTTTACTTTTACTTTTTTAAAATGTCTATTAGAAAATATATATATGGCTCACATTAAATTTCTATTAAGCAGTGGTAGTTTATAACTATTAAATACACACTCTTTATAAAGCCTATTTACAGTAACATGTCTTATAATATTATTAATTTGGTCTCCATGTGTCTTTTTTCCATAGGGAAAAATTTTTAAAATCTGGAAGACTCATTTCCTCTCAGAAGCCTCTGTTGCTCTTTTGCATGATTCCTTTTGGTGGTGGTTTCTCCATAAATTTAAGGTATAATGATATTTTTTAAACTTCTTTTTTTTAAAGTTGATTTGCAGCATAATTAATTTTTCAGTAGAGGTAGCACTGGTACAAAAAATGTTTTCCGATCCTGTCACAGAACTTGTTTTTTTAGTATTCTGCACATGTTAGAAACCCTGTTTGAAATCTAGAGTTCTTTCAGAGAAGTTAAAACCTTAATATGGATTTCAAAGATCCAGAGTCTTTATTAATCAGAAAAAGATTAGTGAAATCAAACACTGTACTGAGTAATAAAGTTGTAGCTTTACTCAATACTGTAACGTGCTGATGAACGCGAAACAGAATATCCACTGCAAATCAGTGACATTGAGGGAGGTTTCACTTAGAAAACACTCTACAGTATCAGATGGGGTGAGGGTCCTCACTTGATTCAGAAAGATAAAAACTCTGCTTAGGATTAAAAAGGGAAAGACGTGGGTATCTGGGAAGCAATAAGAGAATGGAAATAAGCAGTACCCGAGTCTTACATTAGAGAATACGTGAACCTGGAAAAAGTGGTGAATACCAATGACTGCCATGTGGCCTCTGGATCTAGAAGGATGGAAAGTAGGGTAACGCAGGGGATCGCGGTCTAAGCATTAAGAAGGTGTGCTACCCCATCAGGGGAGCCTGATAACAGACTCAGTTCTTCACCTCCCCACCTCAAATTACCCAAAGAAAACTGCTAATGGATTCTTTCATACCATGAAGGAATGGGTGTTACTAATTTTACATACAAGCCATTTACATAGAGCTTCATGTTAGAATAATTAATGTAATTCTAGGTAAGATTATCTGTACTATGTTTCTATTATTGTTAGGAGTTGAATGAGGGATAGGAAGCGGTGTATCAGTTCTACAAAGGTAATTACATAGGGAAATTTTTGCAATCAGAGTTTTATTACCTTAAATTTCTTTCCCTAGATGTGAATCCCAAATTTATGTTTTTCCATGATAGAACATGAGAAGAAACATTACTTTCCCACTTAAATCTGTTAGGATTATGTATAGCAAGTTTTTGAAGGAAACATAATCTAGCAATGTTTCTAGTAACTTTGTCAAGCCATATAATATTATTTTGAAGAAACAGATTTGACCCGAAGATATTAATGACCCACTACATATATAGGATTATCCTTAGAATAAACAAGGATTAGAAATCTTTTTATCTTTAAGCAAGCTATTCTCTAGAAACTACTGGCTTCCTAAAATTAAAATGCAGTTATTAAGTAATAATGTTTTTGACATCTTTATTGGAGTATAATTACTTTACAATGTTGTGTCAGTTACTGCAGTATAACAAAGTGAATCAGATATACGCATACATATATCCCTATATCCCCTCCCTCTTGCATCTCCCTACCACCCTCCATATTCCACACCTCTAGGTCGTCACAGAGCCCTGAGCTGATCTCCCTATGCTATGCAGCTGCTTCCCACTAGCTATCTATTTTACATTTGGTAGTGTATATGTGTCGATGGTACTCTCTCACTTTGTCCCAGCTTACTCTTCCCCCTCTCCATGTCCTCAAGTCCATTCTCTACGTCTGTGTCTTTATTCCTTTCCTACCCCTAGGTTCATTGGAACCATTTTTTTTAGATTCCGTATATATGTGTTAGCATATAGTATTTAGTTTTCTGACTTACTTCACTCTGTATGACAGACTCTAGGTCCATCTACCTCACTACAAATAACTCAATTTCGTTTCTTTTTATGGCTGAGTAGTATCCCATTGTATATATGTGCCACATCTTCTTTATCCATTCATTTGTCGATGGACACTTAGGTTGCTTCCACGTCCAGGTTATAGTAAATAGTGCTGCAATGAACATTGTGGTACATGACTCTTTTTGAATTACGGTTTTCTCAGGGTATATGCCCAGTAGTAGGATTGCTAGGTCATATGGTAGTTCTAGTTTTAGTCTTTTAAGGAAGCTCCATACTGTTCTCCATAGTGGCTGTATCAATCTACATTCCCACCAACAGTGCAAGAAGGTTCCCTTTTCTCCACACCCTCTGCAACATTTATTGTTTGTAGATTTTTTGAAGAAGGCCATTCTGACCAGTGTGAGGTGATACCTCATTTTAGTTTTGATTTTCATTTCACTAATGATTAGTGATGGTGAGCATCCTTTCATGTGTTTGTTGGCGATCTGTATATCTTCTTTGGAGAAATGTCTGTTTAGGTCTTCTGCCCATTTTTGGATTGGGTTGTTTGTTTTTTTGATATTGAGTTGTATGAGCTGCTTGTATATTTTGGAGATTAATCCTTTGTCAGTTGCTTCATTTGCAAATATCTTCTCCCATTCTGAGGGTTGTCTTTTGGTCTTGTTTATGGTTTCCTTTGCTGTGCAAAAGCTTTGAAGTTTCATTAGGTCCCATTTGTTTATTTTTGTTTTTGTTTCCATTTCTCTAGGAGGTGGGTCAAAAAGGATTTTGCTGTGATTTATGTCATAGAGTGTTCTGCCTATGTTTTCCTCTAAGAGTTTGATAGTGTCTGGCCTTAAATTTTGGTCTGTAATCCATTTTGAGTTTATTTTTTGTATGGTGTTAGGGAGTGTTCTACTTTCATTCTTTAACATGTAGCTGTCCAGTTTTCCCAGCACCACTTATTGAAGAGGCTGTCTTTTCTCCATTGTATAATCCTGCCTCCTTTATCAAAGATAAGGTATGTGCAAGGGTTTATTTCTGGATTTTTATTTCTGGTTTATTTCTGGATTTTCTATCCTGTTCCATTGATCTATATTTCTGTTTTTGTGCCAGTACCATACTGTCTTGATTTGTGCCAGTAGCTTTGTAGTATAGTCTGAAGTCAGGGAACCTGATTCCTCCAGCTCCGTTTTCCTTTGTCAAGATTGCTTTGGCTATTTGGGGTATTTTGTTTTTCCATACAAATTGTGAAATTTTTTTTTCTAGTTCTGTGAAAAATGCCCAGGTAGTTTGAAAGGGATTGCATTGAATCTGTAGATTGCTTTGGGTAGTATCGTTATTTTCACAATGTTGATTCTTCCAATCCAAGAACATGGTATATCTCTCCATCTGTTTGTATCATCTTTAATTTCTTCCATCAGTGTCTTATAGTTTTCTGGATACAGGTCTTTTGTCTCCTTTGCTAGGTTTATTCCTAGGTATTTTATTCTTTTTGTTGCAGTGGTAAATGGGAGTGTTTCCTTAATTTCTCTTTCAGATTTTTTATCATTAGTGTGTAGGAATGCAAGAGATTTCTGTGCATTAAGTTTGTATCCAGCTACTCTACCAAATTCATTGATTAGCTCTAGTAGTTTTCTGGTAGCATCTTTAGGATACTCTATTTATAGTATCATGTCATCTGCAAACATTGACAGTTTTACTTCTTCTTTTACGATTTGGATTCCTTTTATTTCTTTTTCTTCTCTGATTGGCTAAAACTTCCAAAACTATGTTGAATAATAGAGGTGAGAATGGGAAACCTTGTCTTGTTCCTGATATTAGAGGACATGGTTTCAGTTTTTCACTGTTGAGAGTGATGTTGGCTGTGGATTTGTCATATATGGCCTTTATTATGTTGAGGTAGGTTCCCTCTGTGCCTACTTTGTGGGTGGTTTTTTTTTGTATTAGAAATGGGTGTTGAATTTTGTTGAAAGCTCTTTCTTCATCTATTGAGATGATCATATGGCTTTTATCCTTCAATTTGTTAATATGGTGTATCACACTCATTGTTTTGCCTATATTGAAGAATCCTTGCATTCCTGGGATAAACCCTGCTTGATCATGGTGTATGATCCTTTTAATGTGCTTTTGGATTCGGTTTCCTAGTATTTTGTTGAGGATTTTTGCATCAGTGTTCATCAGTGATATTGGCCTGTAGTCTTCTTTTTTTGTGATATCTTTGTCTGGTTTTGGTATCAGGGTGATGGTGGCCTCATAGAATGAGTTTGGGAGTGTTCCTCCCTCTGCTATATTTTGGAAGAGTTTGAGAAGGGATAGGTGTTAGCTCTTCTCTAAACGTTTGCTAGAAATCCCCTGTGAAACCATCTGGTCCTTGTCTTTTGTTGGAAGATTTTTAATCACAGTTTCACTTTCAGTGCTTGTGATTGGTCCGTTTATGTATTCTGTTTCTTCCTGGTTCAGTCTCAGAAGGTTGTACTTTTCTAAGAATTTGTCCATTTCTTACAGGTTGTCCATTTTGTTGGCATATATTTGTTTGTAGTAATCTCTCATGATCCTTTGTATTTCCGCAGTGTCAGTTGTTACTTCTCCTTTTTCATTTCTAATTCTGTTGATTTGAGTCTTCTCCCTTTTTTCTTGATGAGTCTGGCTAATGATTTATCAATTTTGTTTATCTTCTCAAAGAACCAGCTTTTAGTTTTATTGATCTTTGCTATCGTTTCCTTCATTTCTTTTTCATTTATTTCTGATCTTTATGATTTCTTTCCTTCTGCTAATTTTGTGGGGTTTTTTGTTCTTTCTCTATTGTTTTAGGTGTAAGGTTAAGTTGTTTATTAGAGATGTTTCTTGTTTCTTGAGGTAGGATTGTATTTCTATAAACTTCCTTCTTAGAACTGCTTTTGCTGCATCCAGTAGGTTTTGGATTGTCGTGTTTTCATTGTCATTTGTTTCTAGGTATTTTTTGGTTTCCTCTTTGATTTCTTCAGTGATCTCTTGGTTATTTAGTAGCACATTGTTTAGCCTCCATGTGTTTGTATTTTTTACAGATTTTTTACTGTAATTGATATCTAGTATCATGGCGTTGTGGTCAGAAAAGATACTTGATACGATTTCAATTTTCTTGAATTTACCAAGGCTTGATTTGTGACCCAAGATATGATCTATCCTGGAAAATATTCTATGAGCACTTGAGAATAAAGTGTATTCTGTTGTTTTTGGATGGAATGTCCTATAAATATCAATTAAGTCCGTCTTATCTAACGTGTCATTTAAAGCTTGTGTTTCCTTATTTATTTTCATTTTGGATGATCTGTCCATGGGTGAAAGTGGGCTGTTTAAGTCCCCTACTATGATTGTGTTACTATTTCCCCTTTTATGGCTGTTAGCATTTGCCTTATGTATTGAGGTGCTCCTATGTTGGGTGCATAAATGTTTACAATTGTTAGTCTTCTTTGTGGATCGATCCCTTGATCATTATGTAGTGTGTTTCTTTGTCTCTTGTAATAGTCTTTATTTTAAAGTCTATCTTGTCTGATATGAGAATTTCTACTCCAGCTTTCTTTTTATTTCTATTTGCATGGAATATCTTTTTCTATCCCCTCATTTTCAGTCTGTATGTGTCCCTAGGTCTGAAGTGGGTCTCTTGTAGACAGCAAATATAGAGGTCTTGTTTTTGTATCCATTCAGCCAGTCTATGTCTTTTGGTTGGAGCATTTAATCCATCTACATTTAAGGTAGTTATTGATATGTATGTTCCTATTACCAATTGTTTTGGGTTTGTTATTGTAGGTCTTTTCCTCCTCTTGTGTTTCCTGCCTAGAGAAGTTCCTTTAGCATTTCTTGTGAAGCTGGTTTGGTGGTGCTGAATTCTCTTAACTTTTACTTGTCTGTAAAGGTTTTAATTTCTCTGTCAAATCTGAATGAGATCTTTACTGGGTAGAGTAATCTTGTTTGTAGGTTTTTCCCTTTCATCCCTTTAAATATGTCCTGCCACTCCCTTCTGGCTTGCAGAATTTCTGATGAAAGATCAGCTGTTAACCTTATGTAGATTCCCTTGTATGTTATTAGTTGTTTTTCCCTTGCTGCTTTTAATAATTTTTCTTTGTATTTGATTTTTGATAGTTTGATTAACATGTCCTGGCATGTTTCTCCTTGGATTTATCCTGTATGGGACTCTGTGCACCTCCTGTACTTGATTGAGTACTTCCTTTCCCATGTTAGGGAAGTTTTCAAATATAATCTCTTGAAATATTTTCTCAGACCCTTTCTTTTCTCTGCTTCTTCTGGAACCCCTATAATTTGAATGTTGGTGCATTTAATGCTGTACCAGGAGTCTCTGAGACTGTCCTCAATTCTTTTCATTCTTTTTTCTCTATTCTGTCCCTGGCAGTTATTTCCACCATTTTATCGTCCAGCTCACTTATCTGTTCTTCTGCCTCAGTTATTCTGCTATTGATTCCTTCTAGAGTGTGTTTCTTTTCAATTATTATGTTGCTCATCACTGTTTGTTTGTTCTTTAGTTCTCCTAGTTCCTGTTAAATGTTTCTTGTATTTTCTCCATTCTGTTTCTGAGATTTTGGATCATCTTTATCATTACTCTGAATTCTTTTTCAGATAGGTTGCCTATTTCTCTTCATTTATTTGGTCTTGTAAGTTTTTACCTTGCTCCTTTGTCTGTAAGATAATTTTTTGTCATTTCCTTTTTTTTTCTTCTGTTGGGTGGGGCTGTATTCTTGTCTTACTGGTTGTTTGGCCTGTGGCGTCCAGCACTGGAGTTTGCAAGCAGTTGGATAGAGCCAGGTCTTGGTGCTGAGATGAGCACCTCCAGGAGGCCTCACTCCAATTAATATTCCCTGGGGTCTGAGGTTCTCTGTTATTCCAGCTTTTTGGACTCAGAGCTCCCATCACAGGAGGTCAGGCCTGACCTCCGGGCTGGGAACCAAAATTCTTCAAGCTGCATGGCGTGGCAAAAAAAAAAACAAAAGGAGCAGTACATATCAAAGAATAAACAAAATATATTAGGAAAAATAAAAATATATTTGAAACAACTGCAACATGGTAAAATAAAACGACAACAGAAAAAAAAAGTGGGGGAACAAGCCAAAAGGAGAGAACAATAACAGAGTATAAAGAATAAAATAAAATTAGAAAAATAAAAGATTTATTAGGAAAAATAAAAATATAAGTGAATCAACAAGGTAAAACAGAACCCCAATCTAAAAGAGGAAAAAAAAAACCTTGGCTGTTGGGGCAGTGTTTAGGTGGGGGTGGAACTTAAGCCAGGGTGGGATTCTGTGTGTGGCAGGACTTAGGTGGGTGGGGGGTGACCTTTGAGTGTGTGGCAGGGCCTCTGCTTAGTACCTACTCAGAAGGGGAGAGGCAGTACATGGAAAGGAGGACCTCTGGTGTGTGGAGTTCTGGAGTTTGGAGTTAGGGCCCTGAGTGAGGGTGTGTGGGTGGGGTTTAGGCCCAGCATTGGAGGGAGTCTCCAAGTGTAGTGGTAGGGCCTTGGGTGGGGGTGTAGGGGCGGGGCCTGGGCTCTGCACTGCAGGAGGGAGACTCCGAGGGCAGAGGATTAGGCTCAGGAGCCCATCAGGCTCCCTGGTGCCTAAGTAGACAGGGAAAGTGCCGGCCGCATTCCCTTCCATTCCTCTGCACCCCACCACCACTGTCTCCCCCAGGGTCTCCCCTGTCCCCGCTGGACCCCTAACCGTGGGTGAGTTCTGCTGGTTGTAGGAACTCCTCCTCCCCCAGCCACCCCTCAGGGGTGCTAGTGCTGGAGGTCCAGCCTTTACTTTTGCTCCCCCTTCCCTTCCTTCCACTCCCTCAGGACCCATGCACGGCTGGAGGGGGCCTCCATGTGCAGAGGATCAGACCTGGGATCTCAACAGGCTCCCAGGGGCCCTAGTGGGCAGGGGAATCCTGGCCATGCTCCCTTTTGATCCCCTGCCCTCCCAATGGTCCCCCAATTTACCCCTTCAGGCGTGGGATCCCTTCCCCTCCCCCAGCTGCCCTGCAGGGGCGCCAGTCCCATCCTGCCTCCACTTCTCCTCCCCCTTCGCTCCCCCCACACCCTACCTGGTCGCTGGGGGTTCCTCCTGTCCCCTTAGGTGTCCGTGGTCCCCCACCGGTGCCTGGTAGGTGCCCTAGTTGTGTGGAGATGCGAATTCCGCATCCTCCTAGTCCACCACCTTGACTCCAACCCCAGTAATAATTTTAAAATATTATAATTTAATAACATTTCCAGTATCAGTTAAGATTTCTGATGTGTTTTGAGGAACAATATATGATTCAGCTGGATGAGTGTTCTGCTAGTGTTGTAGGGAACTGAAGGGGTATCCAAGCCATATTGAAGCAACATTTCCATGATTTAACCAGAATAGCTCCTCTTTCATCTGTTCTGTTCATTACATTTCACCTATGGTTTTATTTCTAAGAGGATTCATTGTTAAATATAAATGTATTGAAGCCAGTGAACTAGTTAAATGGCATGACCTCTTAGTTTCCTAAATCCACCAAATAAGTGTGGTGCATGCCCATACATTTTTACCAGCATTGTGTGGGAATATCTGTTTTGGTAGGTTAGCTCCTATTTCAAGCTGTACTACATTTTCAGGTGAGTACAAAACACATAAATTCTATCTATTTTTGGATCTACTTTATGAATAATAAACAATAATGACTTTATAACTGGAATAGAACCCTGAGCCACTTGTACAATTTAATTACCAACAGCATAATATGAAAAAATATATATATAATCATACTCTAGAATATAGCATGGTTCAGTATGCTGGCTCTAAAACTTATTTCAGTAGTTGTTAGGTGACTAATATAAAAGCAGATTTCCTTTATTGCCTATGATGTAGTGGTAGCTTGATCTAGTAGAAAAAGTGCTGCACTGGAATCCAGGAAATTAAATTTTTAAATCTGGCTTTCCCAGTAGTTAGTGTGAGACTTTGGGCTAGTCAGAAAATCACTCTGAGCTTCAGTTATGTCATCTCTCTAAAACAAAATAAAACAAAACAAACAAAAAACAGGTAAAAATAACATATACCTTCTTTTTTCCTAGAGTTGTTGTGTGTTCTAAAAGTGACATGAATAAGATCCCTAGTAAACTGTGGAAATACTATATAAATGTAATATGAGATTCAATATAATAGAATTAAGATCTGGCCTTCAAAAACAAATTTATCCACTTAGAAAATGATGTCACTTTGAATAGTTACTTACCTCTCTAAGTCTTTCATGAAATTTTTAAAATTACCTACTTTATCTGTTTATTGGGAGTTATATTAGAAAATGCATGTAAAGTTGTTTACATGGAAGTAGGTATATGGTAAGTGTTCAGTGGTTACATCTATCATTATTATTTATTATTATATTGTTAGTGAGAATGCAGTGTTCCAAAAATTGCTGGCCAACGTGTTGGCTAATGATAAAAATTTCCTTGATGGTGTTTAACTAGAAGAATTACAGTAATGATATACCCTTAATGTTTTCAAAATTGTCCTTGGAACATTGGCTCCCAAAAAGATTCAGGAGGCTGGAAAGTACATCAATTCCACTCATAAAATAACGAAGACAAGCCATATATAACCCACAAAAATCACAACTTTTTTGAACTCATTATACAGGGTAGCCTTCAAAGCAAAGAGTATTACCGGGGAAAAAGAAAGTAATTGTATAATTATAAAGTAGTCAATACATCAATATGACATAACAATCATAAATATTTATGTACCTAATTAAAGTGCTTTGAAGCACATTTAATGAAAAATTTTAATACGTAAAGAAGCAATAGACAAATCTATAAGTATAGTTAGGTATTTCAACACCTTATATTCAATAATTGGTCATATGTGCAGAAAACCAGTTAATGATATAGAGTGATGTAGATGAGTTGAGCAATACTGTTAACCAACTTTATGGATCTAATTGATATTTATTAAACATTCCTCATAACAACAGCAGAATACACATTTTTCTCATGTACCCATTAAACTTTTACCAACTATATTCTGGGCTAGGAAAACATCCTAATGAAATGAAAATAATTCAAATCATACAAAGTATGTTTTTAGACCAAAATGGAATTATATTATAAATGAATAACAGAAAGCTACCTGGAAAATCTTCAAATATTTGATAACTAAATAACACACTTCTCAGGAGCTGTGGGTCGAACCAGAAATCAGTAGGGAAATTGAAAAGTATTTTGAACTTGATGAAAATGAAAATACAGATTAAAATTTGTGGAATGGACCTCAAGCAGTATTTGGAAATTTAAAGCATTAAGATGTCTAGATTTGAAATAAGGAAAGTTCTCAAAAACCATGACCTCAACTTCTACTGTAGGAAACTAGACAAAGAAAAAGAAATGAAAACCAAAGTATGCAGAAGAAAGGAAATAATAAAGATCAGAGAGGAAACCAATAAAAGGAAAAACTGAAAAACAGAAGGAATTAGAGAAAATGAATTCAAAAGGTGGGTCTTCAAGATTTCTAAAAACAAGGCAATGCAGGAAGAATTTGAAGCCTCTGTTTCACTGAGAGTAGCCGTAGCAAAAACAAAACCCAAATGGAGCTTAACATTTTACTTAATTGACTCAGACCCTAAAGGCTAACAAGAGAAGAGACGTACCTATTCCCAAGCATAACTACTTTATACCTCAGGTTTTACTGTCCTATTGAAGATGTCCATCTCTCAAACAAAAATTGCAAGACACATAGAGAAGGAATGGAATTGCTGCATTGTTGGGTATGAAGATATTCAACTTCACAAGGTAGTGCCAAGTTGTTTCCAAACTGGATGTACAAATTATTCTCACATTGTTGATGTATAAGAGTTCTTAAACAACCAATGATTCAAAGAATAAATCACAGGGGAAATTAGAAAATAACTTGAAACAAATGAAAGCAAAAAACACAGTGTACCAAAACTCATAGGATAAAGCAAAAGCATTGCTAAACGACAAATTTAAAGTTTTAAACAAATCAAAAAGCAATATTATCAACAACCTAACTTTACATATTAAGGAACTAGAAAAAGAACAACAAAGAAGGAAGGAATTAATAAAGATTAGAGTGGAGATAAATAAAATAGAGAATTGGTAAACAGTAGAGAAAATCGTAAAACCAAAAGTTAATTCTTTGAGATCAACAAAATTGACAAACCAGTAGCTAGACTAAGAAAAAAAGTGAGGACTTCCCTGTCAGTCCAGTGGTTAAGACTCCATGCTTCCACTGCAGGGGGCATGGGTTCGATCCCTCGTTGGGGAACTAAGATCTCATATAAGAGCTCATATGCCTTTCAGCGTAGCCCAAAAAAAAAAAAAAAGCACTCAAATTACCAAAGTCAGAAATGAAAGTGGAAACATTACTATTGGCAAAGAAATAACAAGGATTATTAGAGTACTGTGAACAAACATATAACAACAAATTGGATAGCCTGTATAAAATGGACAAATTCCTAGAAACATATAATTTTCCAAGACTGAATAATGAAGAAATAGACAATCTGAATAGACCTATAACTAGTAAGGAGATTCAATCAGGTTTCCGTAATCAGAAACCTCCCAACAAAGAAAAGTCCTGGACTAGATGACTTCACTGATGAATTCTGCCAACATTTAAAGAAGAATTAACACCAGTCCTTCTCTAACTCTCCCAAAAAATTGAAGAGAGGGGAATACTTTCTAGCTCATTTTATGAAACCAGCATTACCCTGATACCAAAGCCAAAGATATTACAACAAAAAAAGTGTCTACAGACCAATATCCTGTTTGACGGATATTGATGCAAAAATCTTAAACAAAATACTAGCAAACTGAATTCAGTATATTAAAAGGGTTATACAATCTGACCAATGAAATTTATTCCTGGAATGTAAGTATGATTTAACATATGTTAAATAGCTAGATCTAATGAACATATCAGTAACCTGAATATCCAAAAGCTGTAGGATACGTTTTCTTTTCAAACATACCAAAACATGTATAAAAATTCGCTGTACCATTTTGCTACTCAGTTTCCTGTGGAGGTATATATGGTGTGGACATTAGGTTGAATTGTCTTAGTCAAAGACATGTTCTACAACTTTCTGTTTGGGTATTTCATCACACATGTTAAGTGTAGATCATGTAACTGAAACATGCCAACTTTCTCTACTAGTAAATTATATATTATCTCATTTAATTGTCACACAACCCTAAGTCTTAGAACCACTGCCCATTATATAAATGATCAAGAATTATTAACATTATCATTATTATTTCTGCTACCATCTCCTTCCATAAACTTATTACACAAGCATGAAAGCTGTTTTGGGAGTTAGGAGACCTAGATTCTAGTCTGGCTTTCAGTTACTTAACTGTGTATAACCTTAAATAATTCTCTTAATCTTTCTGAGCATCAATGCAGTCACTAAAATAGAGGGGCTTAACCTAGGTGATATCTAACTTCCATTTTAGGTCTAAGATTCTATGCATTTATGAATCCCAGCTCATATGGCATGCTAATTTCATAGAAAACTACCACTAAATTTGATCATTTTTTATGTTTATTACCAAAATCTATTAATGCCAGCTTATGCTTCTACTGTTGACATCATAAATGAATTTGGACTCTAATTCATCTTTATTGCTTTATTTAATTCATGGATTTGTACTTTAATTTATCTCTTCATTGCTTAATAGAGCAAGAATTCAAGGTGCTACCTTAGGACTTTAATATTGACATTATTATTATCTACAGATTTCTTCCTTCTTATGACATTCTACTTACTTTCTTTTTAGTATAGTTCTCATGTCACAATTTTACTAGTTCTGGCTATGACTGTCTCATTCCAGTAATTGCTTTGATTTTATACTGAGTTACTGATTATGAAAAATTTGGAATGGTTATAGAATAATAGCAGGCAACTATGTCATTGATTGCCTTGTGCATGCCAACTACTATTCAAGAACCTTCATTAATTCATCAAATGTTGGTGTGCTTTCAGTGTGCCAGGCACCATGCTGAGGGCTTGAAATACAAAGTCAAACAAAATATAATCCTTGTCCCTATTTAATTTTAAGATAATACTTTAAGGTATGTGTATATTATCTGTATTTGGCAGATAAGGAAACTAGGACTTAATTAACTTGCCTGGGATAGTGCTGCTAATGAATAATGGAGCCAGCATTCAAATTCAGGTCTGCATGATGCCAAAAACCCATGCTCATCCCGCTATAGCAACTGATCTGCCCTTTAAGAAGATAGAGTTACTGACATTATGTAAACAGATTCTAATTTTAAATTGTAACATTAATGCTTTTAATTCCATGTGTGTTTTATTTTTTAAGCCTGACAGAGAAAGTCAAGATTCCTTGTTTGATAGAATTTCAGAAAGTTATGTGTCACTTTTCATGAGCATACCTCTAAGTCGAAAGGATGCATTCTTTCAGGTAAATATAGAAATTAATTATGCTAATTATTTTTATAGCAAGTGAAATATAAAAATAGTTATTTTATTTAAACACATATGAGAACATATTTTGTTACTTTGCAAGCAAAATTACCTAAAGTAGAGTAAATAATGATAATATTTTAAAAGTCATGCCCCTCCACCCCAGAATATTATATTCTACTGACTAAAAGCCTTACAGAATCTCCTCAGTGTGGTATATGTATTTGTTTGCATATTAATAATTTGAAAACTATTGACTTGTTCTGTGTATAGTCTTGGTATTTTACTTACAAAATTATCATTTTACTTTATAAAGTATCTTGATCTAAGAGGACTTAACTTCTTGTGTTATGCCTAAGTACTAAGCACCTGTTACAGTAAGGAACAATGGACAAATTTATGAATCAAATGTTTTACTATGTCTGTTATAGTAAAATAATTTGGTTAAAATAATTTATGTTCTTGAGTAGTGTGAAATGAAGACATGTAGGAATTTCACGGAGTGTTTTAAAATGTAAACATCTAGCGTTTCAAAGCAGAAGCCACATTTAAATACTTCGTTGTACAGACATCTGTAATTCAGAAATACAGAAGTATTTTTGAGTCAGTCAATGTTTTCATGGGTAAAACCTAAAATAAAAATAAATGTCCTTCATGATGAAAACATAAACTTAAATTGCCAAATATTTATGCTCAATCTTGATCTATCTCACAAACATATACATACAGTATCGTAGAAGGAAATCAGTAGTGGACTGGGCATAAGGGACTTGGCTTCACATCTGGAATCTGCTCGTAATTACCCAGGTGATCTTCGCAAGACATTCAGTCTCTCAGTTCCACAGCTGGTTGTCCATCAGATGAAGAGGTTGATCCATGATTCATAAATTGTTTATAGAACACTAATGTTCTGAAAGATAGACTAAGATTTTCTCTGCTAATATTAAATTTATTTTTCTTATTTGCAGGAAAATAATAGTTAATGATTAGGATTTTTGGTCATTAAAATTGTCTAGAGATGACAAAACCAGCTGATTCTCCTATCCATACGCTTTCACCTAGTCTATCCCTTTGTGGTGTTTCTAGCCTATATACAAGGCTCGATGAAATCAAGCATGCTTTAACACAGGGCTCTTAAGAAAAGAATAAAAGACCTATTTAATGTGAACAAAGGAGGTAGTGGCACCATTGCATATCCCTTATTCTGTAATTTCTAGTCTTACATTTATGGTCCAAATGTTCTCCCTTGGGATGGATGTGCCTTTTGATAGATATTGTATTTATAATCCTTCTCAAATCATGACTTGATTTTTTTTCTAAGTCCCTATTTTCAGTGGCTTTTTCCAAGGAGAAATTAGAAGTTGTTTAACCAAGATTCAAAGCCTCACTTGAGAACAAATAACATGTACACCTTAATGATTTGACCCCTTGACCTTTGTTCAGTCATTTTATAATGTTCCCTCTCCCTGTCTCAATACTTGAGAACCACGCCACCTCCCTACAGGTCTATTACCTTCACAGCTCTATAAGTAGACATGGAGCCTCAACTCTCATTGACCAATTTCTATTATTTTTAGCTCATTCAGATAAGAAGGTGTTTTGTTACTATTGGCTCATCTGATTTATCTTACCACAGAAAGAGAAAACTATTAATATTTAAGAATCAAAAAATTAGCTTCAGGTCTCACTATTCAGTACAAATTAACTGAATCTGAACATATTTAGTATAGCTTTTGCTTCAGTTTCTTCCAATGTCATACAATGATATTCCTTCAGAAATTTTCCCAACACCATTTGACACTTGATCTCTTTTTCCCCTAATCTCCTGAAGGTGAAATATTCACAGAAAACTTTTAAAAGTTCCTCTTACTTACCTTGTTCAACTTTTAAATTTTGATTATTAGTGTGATTTTATATACCACAATTATAATATGTGATTTTTCTGGTAGTAAAAATGTTCATGGTTTATTCAGTAAAATTAAATATATCAGTATATTAAAGCATTCTTCCCTCTCCTCTACTCCCCTACCCAAAAAAACTTATGGAGTTCTTCAAAGAATACCATCCATACCAGCAGATTTTAGCACTACTGGATTAGGTGGCTCTATTAGTTTCCTATTGCTGGTGTAAAAATTATCACAAAGTTAGTGGCTTAAAACAGCAGAAATTCATTGTCTTACAGTTATATAGGTCAGAAGTCCAAAATGAATCTTATAGGACTAAAATCAAGGTATCAACAGGGCTCGTTTCTTTAAGAGGCCCTAGGGGAGAAGCCATTCCTTGCCTCTTCTAATTTCTTGTGTCTGCCAGCCTTCCAAAATAGCAGATAAAATATTTTAAATCTTTACTCTAAAAATCTGGTATCTTCCTGTGTTTAGTCAGTCCCCAAGAGAAGCTTAGTAGTCAAGCGACTTTAAGTCTAATATAATACTGATAGTACCATCTATTTGTATGATACAAATATAAAATCGGATCATGATTTTACAGT